>NW_006408531.1:7141018-7166480 GCF_000296735.1 Chrysochloris asiatica
TGAGTTGCTGCCTGCAGAGGCCATGATGCCTGTAGTCCCAAGCCTGCCCACCAGTGATGTATCCACCCTGGCTTTGGGGTGCCTCATTGTCTCCCTTCGTCTGTTTGTCTGTGTATTCTTTCGCTATCCCTATTGCCACTGGATCTCCCCTCCTCGTGAACCAAACACTCGTGAACAATACAACTATGTCGAGGCAGGTCCCCGACACTTCATTGCCACATTTTTCTCCATATAATCCAGCTGCTCTGATTACGAGTTCAGCATACAGATTGAATAAATATGGTGAAAGAATATAACCCAAGTGCACACTTCTCCTAATTTTATAATATTCAGTGGTCCCCTGTTCTTTTTGAACAACTGCCTCATGCTCTATGTACAGGTTCCTCATGAGTATAATTAAATGTTCTGGAAACTCATTCTCAACAAAGTTGTCCATAGCTTGTCTTGATCCAACAATCAAAAAGCCTTTGCATAGTCAATAAAGCAAAGGTAAACATCTTTCTCGTATTCTCTGCTTTCAGCCAAGATACATATGACGTCAGCAGTGAAAGCCCTCATTCCATGTGCTCATCTCTATCTGACTTGAACCTGTGGCAGTTCTCTGTCAATGTATGGTTGCAATTGTTTTTGTATTATCTTTAGCAAAATTTTACTTGCATGCAATATTAATGATATTTTCCAAAGATTTCTGCATTCTGTTGGGTCACCTCTCTTTGCAAAGCATACAAATATGGACCTCTTCCAGTCAGTTGGCCAAATTTCTTTGCATAGATGAATTAGTGTCTCCATTGCTTCATCAGTTTGCTGAAATATTTCAATTTGTATCCATCAATTCCTAGAGCCTTGTTGTTTACAAATACCAGCAATGCACCTTGAACTTCCTCCTTCAGTATCACTGGCTCTTGATCATATGCTACCTCTTGATACAACTGATCTTCAATCATTTCTTTTTGGTACAGTGACTCTGTATTCCTTCCATTTTTTTTTTTTTTTTTTTTTTATGCTTTTTACATCATTCAGTATTTTTCTCATAGAATACTGCAGTATTTCAAGCCAAGGCTTGAATTTTTTCTTCAGTTCCCTCAGCTTGAGAAATGCTGAGCATGTTCTTTCCTTTTAGTTTTCTAACTCCAGGTTAGGTTTAATTATAATATTTGGTTTTGTCTTCTCAAACTGACCTTCAAAATGTTCTGCTTGGCTCTCTTACCTCCTCATTTTTTTTCTATTAGATTTAACATCTCTATGCTGGAGAGCAAGTTTCAGAGTCTCTCCTGATATCCATTTTGGTCTTTTCTTTCTTTCTTGTCTCCTTAATGATATTTTGCTTTCTTCCTATATGATGTTCTTGATGTCATCCCATAACTCTTCTGATCTTTAGTCCTTAGTGTCTGATGCATCAAATCTGTTCTTCAGATGATCTCTGAATTCAAGTGGGATATGTTCAAGGTCATATTTTGGCTCTTGTGGACTGGTTTTAATTTTCTTCAGCTTTAGCCTGCACTTGCATATGAGCAATTGATGGTCTGTTCCATAGATGGCTCCTGGCCTTGTTTTGACTGGTGACATGGAGTTTTTCCACCATCTCTTTCAACTGATATAGTCAGTTTTATCTCTGTGTATTCCATCTGATGAGATCCATGTGTATAGTCCAGCATTGTTTTTATCTCCAATTCCGTATTTTCCACTTACTATTCCTTCTTCTTTGTTTCCAAACTTTGCATTCCAATCATCAGTAGTTAACAATACATCTTGATTGTGTGTTTAATCAATTCTAGATTGAACAAGTTGGTAGAATTCTTCAATTTCATCATCAGTGGTTTTAGTGGTTGTTGCATAAATTTGAATAATATTAGTATTAACTGATCTGCCTTGTTGCTGTTGTTAAGTGCCATTGAGTCTATTCTGACCCATAGTGACCCTGTATAGGGTTTCCAAAGAGCAGCTGGTGAGCTTGAACTACCGACCTTGCAGTTTAAATGACTTTGCAGTCTGACACATTAGCTTACAGCGCCACACCAGGACTCCTTGTATACATATGGATATTGTCCTATCAAAAACAGCATTGTACTTCACGACAGATGGTGGAATGTTCTTTTTAATGATGAATGCGACATCATTTCCTCTTCAATTTTTCTCAGAATAGTAAGCCATATGATTTTCAGATTCAAAATGGTCAATACCAGTCCATTTCAGCTCACTAATGCCTAGGATATTAATATTTATGCATTCTATTTCATTTTTGACAATTTCAAAATATCTTACAACCT
Organism: Chrysochloris asiatica; assembly: GCF_000296735.1. NCBI lineage: Eukaryota > Metazoa > Chordata > Mammalia > Afrosoricida > Chrysochloridae > Chrysochloris > Chrysochloris asiatica. The sequence goes on from NW_006408531.1 coordinate 7,143,286, forward strand.
ACATTCCATGTTCTGATTATTAATGGATATTTACAGTTGTTTCTCTTCATTTTGAGTTGTGGTCTATCAGCAAATGAAGGTCTCGAAGGCCTTATTCCATTTGCATCATCACAGTTAACTCTACATTAGAAGGTAGATCCTCTATAATAATATTTTGATTATTTCACATCCTGAGGGGCTCATCTTTTGGCATTATATCTGTCAATATTCTGGTGTTTTTCATCATTTTTCAATATTCAATATTCTGGTGCTGACATTGTTCCACAGATATTCATAAGGTTCTCAGTGATTAAATATTCAGAAATAGTTTGTCTCGCCTTTTTCCTAGTATGTCTTTGTCTAAAAGCTCACTGAAACCTGTCTATAATGGATGACCCTACTGGTATTTCAAATACCAGTGGCATAACCTCCAGAATCACAGCAACAGACAATCCATCACAGTATGACAAAATGACAGATGAGTTGTGGGCAAATAATCACAGAAGATTATTTTCTCCTGTGATTTTATTGTCCAATGGAATGTAACACATTTTGACATACCATGTTGTTGTTGAGTACTTTTAGTTCTAGTCTGACTCATAGTGACCCTATATAGAGTTTGTAAGGAGCTGCTGGTAAGTTTGAGCTGCTGAGCTTGTAGTTGTACACGGAGGTGGACTCTGACAGCAGGACATATCATACTAAAAGAAAAACTAGTATTTTAAATTAAATACATTCTTAAAGCTTACAATATGACAACACTTCATGTTGCTATTAAAATAAATGAAGCTCAGTGAAATTAATGGATTTGCCTCAGGATTCAGAATAAAAATTTCTGATTCTTGTGCAATATTCTTTCTTTGTATGTGGAGCCAGCTAGACAACATTTTTGACATATCTCCACAAGCAATTTTCCTTGTCTTACTTTTATTTTTTGCAATTGAAGAGTAGCTAACAATCAGCTTAAATAAAAAATGAAAAAAAAAAGACAAGTAGGATAATGTAGAATCCACAAATAAATGTCTGGTATTGAAAAATTGTGTTCTACTTGTTTTGCTATTTAACTTAGATGACGCTGAAATAAAAACTTTATTGTTCTTGTTAAGTGCCTTCAAGTCGGTTCCTACTCCTAATGACCCTGTATAGGTCTCCAAGGAGTGGCTGCTGATGTTAAACCACTGACCTTGTGGCTAAAACCAAACTTGTTGTTGTTGTTAAGTGCCGTCGAGTCGGTTCCGACCCATAGCGACCCGGTACAGGGTTTCCGAGGGTGTAAATCTTTACGGGAGTAGAAAGCCTCATCTTTCTCCTGCAGAGCGGCTGGTAGTTTCAAACCACTGACCTTAAGGTTCGCAGCCCGATTCGTAACCACTACGCTAACTTGCAGCCCAGTATATTAACCCACAGCACCATACCAGGATGCTAGAAAAACAGACAGAAAATCAGAGGCAATCTTTTTCATAGGCAGCTACAAAAGCGAGGTAATCTTTTCATTCCAATAGGCTAGCCACTCAATTCAATTGTAAACTTAAATTTTAGGTACAAGAAATATCATTTTAGTATGTTATGTGTGTATAGATATGTGTTGTTGTTGTTGTTGTTAAGTACCATGGTGTCGGTTCCGACTCATAGTGACCCTGCACACGGTTTCCGAGGCTGTAAATCGTTACAGGAGCAGAAAGCCTCATCTTTCTCCCACAGAACAGCTGGTAGTTTCGAATTGCCGACCTTGAGGTTAGCAGTCTGATTCGTAATCACTACACACCAGAGTTCCTTATACATGTGTGTGTGTATATATATATATATATATACATATAACAACATTTTTGTTAGGTGCTATCTAGTTGATTCCAAATCACAACAACTGTATACACAACAGAATAACACTGACAGTTGTTGCACTATGCACAAAATTGCTGTTATGTTTGAGCCCACTGTTACTATCACTTGGGAGTCTTCCTTTTTTATGCTACTTTACTAAGTCTCTAGTTTACTAACCTTAATGTCCTTCTCTAGGGACTGGTCCTGCCTGATATGTCCACAGTATGAGAGATGAAGTCTCACATTCCTGGCATCTAAGGAGCATTCTGGCTGTATCTTTTCAAAGACATTACTTTTAATACTCTTCTCCAACACCATAATTTGAACACATCTATTCTTTTATAGCCTTCCTTATTCACTGTCCAACTTTCACATCGATATCAGACAATTTAATAGACCATTTGGTCACGTGCATTTCAGTCCTCAAACTGATAGATTTGCTCTTGAACACCTTAATGAGCTCATGTGCAGCCAGTTTTCCTAATACAATACATCATTTGATTTGTTGACCTCTGTTGCCATGAGTGTTGATTGTGGATCCAAGCAAAATGAAGTCTTTGACAAATTCAATCCTTTCTCCATTTGTCATGGTTTTATTCATTAATTCGGTTGTGAGAGTTTGAGTTTTCTTTACATTGAGGTATAAGCCATACTGAAGGTTGTAGTCTGATTTTGATATGATCAGTAAGTTTTTAAAACTCCTTTGCTTCCATGTTCTAATTTAGTTAGACATATATAGAATGTTCATAAACATTCCCATACTTATGAAATCATCTACCTACTGGATTTTAGAATTAGAATCTGACCCACGTTTTATTCTGCCCCTTTCAGATGACTCTGGTAGCTATCAGATTCCACAGACTTATTGACAGGGTAACATGATATCTTGACAAAAATGGATTTTACACTTGGGGAAGATAATTCATTTTATCATTAATAATTTTTCATGATAACACAATTGGAGTATAACTGATTACATTAAGAAAAAGTGAAATTTTAGCATGAACATTACAATAAACACACCATTTTCCCACCATCAACTGAGTTTTAAATTTATTTTGTCCTTTCATCTCTTATTAAAAAAAAGCGAAGGGGGGGACAAAAGTATTTTTTGGTGTTTGTTCTTAACAAATAATTAACATGTTTACTAAGAAACCCATTTTTTTATGTTTAATTTAGAATCTAGTGAGATAATTTTGCCTGTGTTAGATGTCTTATTTTCAGCATTCAGAAGCATTTGTTGTTTCCCAGCCAGAACAGAGACAGTTAATGATGTCCATAATGCTCCATCAACATGACTTAAATCCAAAGATGTTTGCATGTGTAATCATCACACTGGACAAAAAAAATGTGATAATTAAGAGTCTGAAGTACAAAAGGGAACACACTGTCCTCTTCCCCAGTAGGGAAGTTCATTAGCAGTGGAATCATGTCATTTGCCCATCTGTTCATAATTGCATTCACCCTAGGAACTAAGTGAAGGAAGTGACATCACATGACCCTTATATACACAAGTATGTAAATCACATGTATGTTCTTACTGCATGGATGACTTGAGGAAAGGAAAAACAAAAAAGCCAAACAACAGCAAAATACTCACTAGCAACAATAACAACTCGTTGAACTGTTTTAAAGCTTTGGGTAAGCACAGATGACCTCATTAATTTTGTAATCCTGACAAGATATTCCATTTCTAGGAAGTCTCACGGAAAAAATAAGATGCTGCTGCTTCTGCTATCAAGACCTTATTGTAGGGCAATTATCTTTCAACTGGTTGGAGACACACCTCTTGTTTGTATGTCCTAAACATCGGGTACTTAGCAGCTGCTGTAATATCAATGGGCAAATGAAGCAGGCCTTCATTAAATTAGCACTGAGTTTATTGCTAGTGCCAGTCTCATTTTTATTGGTGACTAAACTGGCAGATTGTCAGGATGCCTCATGGCTAGATGAGCTTTTGCAGCTCTTTGTTTGTAGTTATTATAAACAAAGAAGTGAAAGCAATCCCTTGGGCATAGTTATTTCTCAGAGGCTTTTTGTATGTGTGTGTGTATGTGAGCAGCAATCAGCTTGCAGAGGCAACATTGGTAAACAACTTCTTATTTTAAGGAACGATATTAATTAAAGCATGGCATGTGGTTTGGAGACACAACTTGTTAATTACTTAACATTACCTGCTCCGGTCAGGCCCACCAGTTGAAAAGGATATGGTTTTGCCTCAAATATTCTTTGACTGTCATGAAAACCAATGAAAATATAGGTTTCTAAGTGGTGGTAACCTGTTTTTCATTTTAAAAAATGTGCAAATGTGAGACATTACATCATAGTCTTAAATGTGAAGCAGATTTTCTTGCTTTCCTTGGAAAAGAATATTGCATCCAAGGTCTGTACTGTTATGTTGCAAGCTATTTTGAGTTTGTTAGATCACCAGAATAGGATTCTCAATCTATCTGAAAATGTTTCACAAGCATTTGGCACACAATGCCAATGAATATTTGAAAAACGAAGATTAGAATCGGGAATGTAATATCCACCTGAGAACCTGAAAAATTTGTCTAACAAAGTGAACTGAGTTTAGAATAATGTTTATGATATTTTTTTAAAAAATGTAATTATGTGAACAATGCCATATTTTCACCAGTGTTAATATATGCAAAAATGAGGAAGACAAATAGCTTTAATCAATTCCTAGAAAACAAAAACATTTGTTCCATTCAAACACTCTTAAACTTTCTGTGTTTAAGGAATAAGGATCAAGAATCCAAATTGTAATATGAACATAGTAAAAGAGATTCTTGGCACTTAAACCATCTTACTGGTTTATTGTTGTTGTGTTTTTTTCTAAGTACACGGTAAAGTCCAGAAGGTTGAATATTTTTCCAACAAAATACATATGAATAGCTTACAGGGCCAAATATGATCCTTTGTTTGTGAGGATTTACCTTGAATTTATGTTACAGTGAAATATTATTTTTCTAGGAGAATTTCTCCATGGCAAAGAGAAATCCTCTAAGAAACTAAGGCTGAGATTCAACCATTTCTCTAGAGAACAGTAATTAATGCATTACAGATTCCTATTTCTATAATTTGGTAATAGGTGGCAACTCAAATGATGCATCCACAGAACCGTGATACTGAAATCCCCATGAATTTTCAAGCGAGTCTCACTGTCTTCAGCAAATACCACATCTAAGCTAGCTGAAGTGCTCCAATTAGTATTTACATAAGAAGCAACTTGCAAACTCAGCTCACCTGTTGTTATTGGTCTTCTTCCCTGAGGTGCTTTTGACTCGAGGTAACACCATGTGTGCTGATTAGGACTATCTGCCCCAGAAGGTCTACAAGGCTGCAACATTTTGGAAGAAATAACCAGGTCTGTCTTCTCAGACACCACGTGGCGGGTTCAAACTGCCAACCTTTCAGTTTGTACTTGAGCATTTAACAATTAGTCCCCCAAGAGACGTCTCAGAAGTTCACTAAAACAAGCCAATTCTTCAAAACTACTAATTTTCTGTTAAGTAATTCAACTATTAGTCTTTTAGGAACCATTCCATTATAGAGATATTTGTGTGAAGTACAAAGCTAAGTCTTTGTTTTGGGGGAAATATATGATATTTACTCTACCTAAGATATGAAGATAGGGCTCAACTTCTGTTTAAATTATCATTTAAAAGCATTTAAAAATATCAAGACACTTTAAATAATCCTTCTCTCCAATTGCATTTGAATGATTCCTCCTAAGAAGAATCTTTCTAAGTCATATACCCCATTCCTCTATCCATTTGTTTTACTGTGGTGGCTTGCTTGTTGCTGAAATTGTGGAAGCTATGTTACCATTGTCTCAAATATCACCAGGGTCACACATAGTGGATCATTTACAGCAGAGTTTTCACACTTACACTATGAAGAAGGGATAGGTGGTCCACTTCTCCAGGAAGTTAAGTGCCATCATGTCTGTTCATAGCAACCCCAGCAGGGTTTTAGGGATTCACTGGTGGGTTGAATATCTGACCTTATAGTTCCACTCTCATGTTTATACAGCATCACATGGAGTAGCCACTGAAAACCTTACAAATAACAGTGAAATACTGCATGCTACGGAGCTCTGGTAGCATAGTGGTTACGAATCGGGCTGTTAACCTCAGGGGCAGCAGTTCGAAACTACCAGCTGTTCCATGGGAGAAAGATGAGGCTTTCTGCTCCTGTAAAGATTTATAGCTTGGGAAACCCTGTACAGGGTCACTATAAAGTCACATAACAACAACAATAGAGTTCTGGTGTAGTGCTGTACTAAGAATCACAAGGTCAGCAGTACAAACCCACCAGCTATTCCTCAGAAATCCTATATCTAGGGTCGCCTGGTAGTGTAGTGGTTACAAATCGGGCTGCGAACCTTAAGGTCAGCGGTTCGAAACTACCAGCCGCTCCGCGGGAGAAAGATGAGGCTTTCTACTCCCGTAAAGATTTACACCCTCGGAAACCCTGTACAGGGTCGCTATGGGTCGGAACCGACTCGACGGCACTTAACAACAACAACAACAATGAATCATAGTCCTGGTGTGGCGCTGCAGACTGCAAAGCCGTTTGAACGTCAAGGTCGGCGGTTCAAGCTCATCAGCTGCTCCTCGGAAACCCTAGACATGGTCGAGTAGGTCGGAACCAACTCCACGGCACTTAACAACAACAACAACATGAGTCATAATAGAATTCTGGTATGGTGCTATGGGTTAATGCACTGGACTGCAAAGTTGGATGGATTCTCAAAGTCGGTGGTTCCAGTTTAACAGCTAGCTGTTCCTCAGAAAGCCTATACAGGGTCACTGTGGGTCGAAACCGTCTCAACAGCACTTAAGAACAACAACAAGGAGTCAAAACAGCATTTAGAAGCAACAACAAAGGAGTAAAGATGACAGTGGAACTAAGGATTAAGGATACCCTCTCTTTACTAGGATCCCTGGTCTAATTCCAATTTACAAGACTGATTTGGACAAGCTTGTTCTGATACATCAACTACATTAGATTTTGCTTTAAATTGAGTTTATCTAATTGGAGATAAAAATTTTAAATTAAATCCCTAAAACTTCCATTTCTGAGATTTATAAACATGATGAAAGCTGTTCAATCATAGTCTCTTCACATAGCAAATCGTTGATCTTCTTTGAGTATCCTTTGAACGTAGTAATTGTAGTTACATTTTGTTTGAGGTTTACATACCTAGATATATAGGTAAATATACATATACATGTGTATATATGTGTATGTATACAAGGAGCTCTGGTAGCGTAGTGGTTACGAATCGGGCTGCGAACCTCAGGGACAGCAGTTCGAAACTACCAGCTGTTCCGTGGGAGAAAGATGAGGTTTTCTGCTCCCGTAAAGATTTACAGCCTTGGAAACCCTGTACAGGGTCGCTATGGGTCGGAATCGACTCAATGGCACATAGCAACATACATATATACATATACATATTTATATAAATATATGTTATATTTATTTATGTATGTATAAATACATATATACATATATATTTATTTAAACTATTTATGATTTTCAAGACAAATTTCTCCCTAATTTTGTCTCCCTAATTTTCTTAAATGTTATTACTTATTGGAATATGTAATATGATGGTCAAATATCTGTTTGACAGCATTCTATAATAAAAACAGGCAAAATTATATGAGTCTTAACATTTATCTGTTGGTGGTGGGATTTTAAAATGTTGCATCTGCTTTGAAAACTAGTTTGGTGATACTTCAAAGGGTTAAATATAGAGCTGCTTTGTTGTTGATTGGTTTGGTTGGTGGTGTTCCGTGGAGTCGGTTCCGACTATAGTGACCCTTTATAGGATTTCTAAGGTTGTAAATCTTTATGGGATCAGAAAAGCTCATCTTTCTCCTGCAGAACAGCTGGTAGTTTTGAACTGCTGACCTTAAGATTAGCAACCCAACTCCTAATAAGTATACTACCAGAGCCTTGTTATTAGGTGCCTTCAAATTCAAATTGATTCGGACTCAGCAACTCTACACACAACAACAGAACAAAACACTGGCCAGTCCTGTGATATTCTTACAGTTGTTAAACTTGAGACCATTGCTGCTACCACTGTGCCAGTCCATTTCACTGACCTGCCACTTTACCAAGCATAATGTCCTTCCTAAGGGATTGGTCCCTACTAATAATATGTCCAAAATATGATAGACAAAGTCTTACCAACCTTGCTTATAAGGAGTATTCTGATTGTGCTTCTGCCAGTTGTTCTGGCAGTCGTAGTATTTTCAATTTAATTCCAACAAAATAACTCAAATGCAGCAATAGTCTTCCTATGCATATCAGACAATTGAACATACCATTGCTTGGGTCAGGCACACCTTAGTCCTCAAACTAATATCTTAGCTCTTGAATACTTTAAAGTGGTCTTCTGCAGCAGATTTGCCTAGTACATTATGTCGCTTTACTTATTGTTTCCATAAGTGTTGATTGTGGATCCAAACAAAATGAAGTCTTTTAAGTGTGAATCTTTTCTCCATTTATCATGATGTTAATTATTGGTCCAGTTGTGAAGTTCGTTGTTTCCTTTACACTCAGGTGCAATTCATACTGGAGGTTGTGGTCTTTGATCTTCATCAGTAAGAATTTAAGTCCTCTTCACTTTCAGGAAGCAAGATTTTTATCAGCTGCATATCATAGGTTGTTAATAAGTTGGCCTCTTAATCCTGATGCTATGCAGTTCTTCAATCCACCTTCTCAGATTATTTGTTCATCACACAGACTGAATAACTATGGTGAAAGAATACAGCTCTAACACACACCTTTTCCAATTGTAAACCATTTAGTATCCTCTTGTTGTGTTTGTATCACTGCCTCTGGATCTATATATAAGTTCCTCATGAACACAATCATGCATTCTGGAAAACACATTCTTCTCAGTGTTATCCAAAGCTTGTCATGATCCACACAGTTAAAAGCCTTTGAATAAACAATGAAGCACAAGTAAACATCTTTCTGGTATTCTCTGCTTTTAGGCAAGAAGCATCTGAATGCCAGCAATGATATCCTGAGTTCCAAGTACACTTGTGAATCTGGCACCATTTTTTGGCAGTTCCCTGTTGATGTACTGTTCCAGCCTTTTAGAATTATCAGCAGCAAAACTTTACTTGCATGTGTTATTACTGATTGTTTCATGATTTCCACATTCTGTTTGGTTATCTCTCTTTAGAATGGGCACAAATACAATTTCTTCCAATCAGTTGGCAAGGCAGCAGTCTTCCAAATTATTTGGATAGACGAATGAGCAGCTCCAGCGCTACATCTGTTTACTGAAATATATCCATTTGTATTCTGCCAATTCCTGGAAACTTGTTTTTCACCAATACTTTCAGTGCATCGTGGACTTTTTCCTGAGAAGCATTGGTTCTTCATCATATGATAGCTCATGAAATGGTTGAAACTCAACCGTTACTTTTGGTTCAGTGACTGTGTATTCCTTCCATCTTCTTTTGAGGATTTCTGCATCATTCAATATATTGTCCATAGATTTCTTCAATATTGCAAGCCAAATATTTTTTTCTTCAGTTATTTCAATTTGTAAAATGCTGAGTGTGTTGGTCTTTTTTGATTTTTGAGTTATGGGTCTTTGCACATTTCATTATATTTCTTGACTTTATCTTCTGTTCAGCTCTTTGATTTCCTCATTTCTCCCATTTGCTTTAGCATCTCTCCACTGGAAAGAAAGTTTCAGAGTCTCTTCTGACATTCTGTTTAATCTTTTATTTCTTTCCTTTTTAATGACCTTTTGATTTATTCTTGTATGATGCTGTTGATATCATCCCACAGCTTCTCTGGTCTTTGGTTGCTAGTGTCTAATGCATCAAGATGTTCTTAAAATGGTCTCTAAATTCAGGTAGGATATGTTCAAGATCACATTTTTCTTCATAGAACCCAGCTTCTCATATTATTTGCTCAGCATACAGATTGAACAAGTAAGGTGAAAGAACACAACCCTGTCACACACCTTTCCCAATTTTAAAATATTCAGTGTTCCCATGCTCTGTTCGAACAACTGCCTCTTGATCCAGGTACAGATTTTTCAGAAGTACAATTAAGTGTTCTGGAATACTCATACTTCGCAATGTTATCCATAGTTTGTCATGATCTGCACAATCAAAAGCCTTCATGTAGTCAATAAAGCACAGGTAAACAGCCTTCTGGTATTCTCTGCTTTCAGCCAAGATCCATTGGACATCAGCAATGATATCTCTCATTCCACGGCCTCTTCTGAATCCAGCTTGAACCTCTGGAAGTTCTCTGTCAATGTATGATTGTACCTATTTCTGTATTACCTTTAGCAAAATTTTACTCACTTGAGATATCAAAGAGATTGTCCAATGATTTCCGCATTCCATTGGGTCACCTCTCTTTGGAATGGGCACAAATATTGATCTCTTCCAATCAGTCGGCCAGACAGTTGTCTTCCAAATTTCTTGGCAGAGATGAGTGAGTGCCTCCTGTGCCACCTCACTTTCTTGAAAGATTTCAATTTTTATTCCATCAATTCCTGGTGCCTTGTTCTTTGCCAATTCCTTCAATGCACTTTGGACTTTGTCCCTGAGTATCATTGGCTCTTGTTCATGTGGTACCTCTTGAAATGGTTGAACTTTAACTATTTCCTTTTGGTACAATGACTCTGTGTATTCCTTCCATCTTTTCTTGATGCATTCTGCATCATTCAATAATTTGCCCAGAGAGTCTTTCAATAACAAAAGTCAAGGCTTGAATTTTTTCTTCAGTTCCCCCAGCTTGACAAATGCTGACCATGTTCTTCCCTTTTGGTTTTCTAACTCTAAATCTTTGCATATTTTATTATAGTATTTGGTTTTATCTTCTCGAGCTGATCTTTGAAATTTTCTGTTCAACTCTTGGACCTCTTCAATTCTTCCATTTGCTTTAGCTTCTCTATGCTGGAGAGCAAGTTTCAGAGTCTCCTCTGACATCCATTTTGACCTTTTCCTTCTTTCTTGTCTTCTTAATGACTTTTTGCTCTCTTCATGTATGATGTTCTTGATGTCATTCCACAACTCTTCTGGTCTTCAGTCTTTAGTGTCCAATGCATCAAATCTGTTCTTCAGATGATCTCTAAATTCAGTGAAGAGGACTTGAAACAAATACTTATGAAGATCACAGAGCACAGCCTTCGATATGGATTACATCTCCATGTTAATAAAACAAAAATCCTCACCACTGGACCAATAAGTAGCATTCTTATCAATGGAGAAGAGATTGAAGTTGTCAAGGACTTCATTCTTCTTGAAACAACTGTCAACACTCGTGGAGGCAGTGGTCAAGAGATCAGACGACATATTGCATTGGGCAAATCTGCCACACAGGAACTTTTTAAAGTACTGAAGAGCAAAAATGTCAGCTTGAGAACTAAGGTGCGCCTGACCCAAGCCAAGGTATTTTCAATAACCTCATATGGATGCGAAAGCTGGACAGTGAATAAGGAAGATCGTAGAAGAATTAATGCCTTTGAGTTGTGGTGTTGGAGGAGAATACTGGAAGTGCCATGGACTGCCAAAAGAATCAATAGATCTGTTTTGGAAGAAGTGCAACCAGAGTGCTCCTTGAAGGCCAAGATGGCTAAGCTTCGTCTCTCCTACTTTGGACACATTGTCCGGAGAGAACATTTGCTGGAGAAGGATGTCATGCTGGGTAAGGTGGAGGGTCAGAGAAAAAGAGGAAGACCTCCAATGAGATGGATCAGTCAGGTGGCATAATTGATGACGTCAAGTGTGGTGGCGGTAGTGAGGTTGGCCCAGGATCGGACATTGTTTCATTCTGCTGTGCATGGGGTTGCTATGAGTCGGTTCTGACTCAATGGCACCTGACAACAACAACAACAACAACAACATGTTCAAGGTCATATTTTGGATTCTGTCAACTTATTTTAATTTTCTTCATCTTCAATCTTTACTTGCTCATGAGCAACTGATGGTTTGTTCCAAAATCTGCAACTGGTCTTATTTCAATTGATGATATTAAGCTTTATCACTGTCTTTTCCCATGGCTGTAGCTAATTTGATTTCTGTGTATTCCATCTGGTAAGGTCCATGTGTATAATTGCTTTTATGTTATTTAAAAAGGCTATTTGTAATGAGTATGTATATTGTTATTTCATAATTCTATCATGCAACCCTCAGCATCATTTCTATCATTAAGATCGTATTTTCCAACTAAGGATCACATTCAATCACCAGTAATTATCAGTATATCTTTATTGCATCAGTTTGAGGTAGAAGAAATTTGTAGAGTTCTTCAATTTCATCACCTCTGGCTTCAGTAGTTGATGCATACATTGGAATAAGAGTGGTATTAGTAGGACTTCCTTGTGTGCATTCAGATAATACTTCAGCATCATACTTCAAGATAGATATTGAAATGTTCTTTTGATCATGAATGCTGTTATTTTTCCTGAATTTCTTTCCCCTAATAATAAACCATATGATGATCAGATTCAAAATGTTCAATACCCGTACATTTTTGATGACTAACACCTAGGATATCATTCTTTATGCACTCAATCTAATTTTTGACAACTTCAAATTTTCTGAATTCATGTTTTGTACATCCCATGTTCTGATTATGAATGGCTGTTTGCAGCTGTTTCTCCATATTTTGAGTTTTTCCCCATCAGAAAATGAAGGTCCTGACAATTTTACTCCATTCGTTCCATCATGGTCAAGTTGATTTTAAGGAAGCAGATCTTCCCCAGTCATATTTTGAATGACTTCCAACCCGTGGTTCTCAGCTTCTGGCATTATATCTGACAATATTCTCATTCTTCATAGTGCATTCATCTTCCAGCACTATATCTGACAACATTCCAATGTTATTCATATGGTCTTCAGTGGCTAAATAATCAGAAGTGGTCTGCCTCTTTTTTTTTTTTCTAGTCTATTTTAATCTGGAGGCTTCATTGAATCTTTCATCTTGGATGACACTACTGGTATTTAAAATATCAAAGCTTAGCTTCCAAAAGCTACCTTATAACCCAGCTATTCCAACACAATGGCATGCCATCACCACATATATGTGGAGCACTGGTGTGGTACCACAGGCTAAGAAGTCCACCTCAATGTCAGTTTGAACCATAAGGTTGGGGGTTCAAACTCACCAGCTGCTCCTCAGAAACTCTATACAGATTCTCTATGAGTTGGAACCAACTTGACAGCATTTAACCCTTAGCATCCCTTTATAGTGTTTCTGAGGAGTGGCTGGTGAATTTGAACAGCTGACCTTGCAGTTCAAAGTGACCTTATAGTTCAATACTTTACCCTACAGTGCCACAGTAGGACTCCATGAAAACTAGAGGAGATAAAGTTATAAAAACTTTTTAGCCATAACCAAACACCTTGAGAGAATGAACTGGTAGTCCTCGAGGCTCAGAATGATGATATTAGGGGACATAAAGTTTAATTGACACAGAACAGTCTACAAAAACAATGTTCTTCACCCTATTTTGGTGACTAGTGACTGAGATCTTAAAGGCTAGTGAAAAGAAAAATATTGATCTCTCCCCTGTCTGGAGCAAAGAGTGAAGAAAATCATAGATGCAAGATAACCATTAATTCAAAGGACCAGCAGGACTAGTGAACCCTATTGGTCAGCTTCAATAACCATGAGAACAGAAGTGTCAAAAGAAGAAAGGCCAAGATAAAATTATCTATTGAGCATAGTTTATTCTGACACACTTGAGTCACCTTGAGCTGTCATCCACTAGAGAATCACTGGACTTTTAGTTTCTACCACAAATATAACAGCTTAAAACAGTACATATTTATTTTCTAAGACGTCATAAATTTGCTACACAGTTTAATTGGGTTCTAAAATTCAGAGACTCTTTAGAGTGCAATCCAGGTGTCAGCTGTGGACTCTTAAGGGGCTTGTTTAGGAACGATTCCTTTTGAAGTTATATCAGTTTGTTGGCAGAATTCATTCCTTGTGGCTGCAGGATGAAATGCTCAGTTTCTTAATGGAAGCCACTCTGCTCATAGAGTCTGCCTGCAGTTCCTTTCTATTTGACCTTCTCCAAAAATGGTTACATAGTATGTGGGAGCTAACTTCTCTAAAGGCAACAAAGGAGAGTTTCTGATTCAAGGTTGGTCAATCTCTCTTGTGAAGGTCAGCATTTGCTCTCAACTTTTTCATATAAAAGAATCTCTCTATGTTATTGTTATGTGACTCGTAGTGATCCAGTCTAGGATTTCTGAGAACAGTTAGTGGGCTTGCACTGGCAACCTTGTGATTCACTGTGATCCTACATACCAGGAGTCTAAATCTCTCCATAACTTGTTAAAACTTCAGATTTGTGTCCAACAAATTCTCAATGATCAATTCTGTGATAAGGAATTTATTAAATTATTTAGGTTATCCTGATACAAGTTGTTTATAAAAAGCATATTTGAAAAAGTCATTCATCTGTAAATTAAATAAAACTTCTTGATTTTTGTCTCAGAGTTTATTTTTGTTATCACCAACAATGTATGGCCTTAACTTTGTGTTCTTAATGCATATGTAATAATGGAGAAAAAAGTTACAATAAATTGAAATATTTAGCTCATGCTACTGGTTTTATTTCTTATTCAAAAACAGGTCATGTCAATCCATGGAAAGCCAAACATTCAATCTATGTAAGATTTTTTGATTAAGAGACATGTAACTCCATAATACAAATGAGAAAAAAATTAAAACAATACTGAAAGAGGGAAGCTGGGGACTTATTCAGTAGAATGTAATTGAAAGTATATTTCCTATGCTGTGTAAACTATTAATAAATTGCCTACAGTGTTACCATAAAAGATCTTAATATTTAATCAAAGGAAATTAGAGTGCATTTAAAACAACTAATAAGAAACCAAGCAAATAAATGAATAGTAAGGAAACTATTAGCACTAAATTAAAGATGTCTAAACGTATTAACTAAATATAGAACCACATTGTGCATCTGATTATTCATAGACATATTCAAAATCATCTATGATATGTCCTGTGATCTAAGTGATATAAATGGCTAAGTAATTCAATTAGAATCAATTCTATAATGTAGAAAACAGTCTGGTGTATTTTTAAAAGTCAGACTTTAGAAAGATGCAGATAATTAAAATTGAATTGTATTCCTTTTTACCAAAATAAGAAGAGATAAGAAAATTAATAATGTCTTCAAAATACTCGTATGAGAGTGAGTGAGTAGAGGATCAAGAGAGGACTCCCATTGCAGAAACATGATATATTTGCAGAGACATAGGTGCAAGTATTTATTATTATTAATTTTACCTTCTTTTTTTGCTTTGTCTACTCATCTCCACTCTGGGGATCAAAGAGGAGAGCTGTATAAGTAGATACACCCACTGAGGGTTCTGCTCTGAGTGAGGAAGGATATGCACAGCACACATCACTGGTCGCAGATCCTAAAGGGGGTGAGCCAATAGGAAGAGCCTGAAACAGAAGTGTCTTCCATTGTGGTATGCCAGCCCTGAGCTGGTGCTTACTATGAGTAACAGCTGAACACACTTGAGGGGAGTAGAGGAAAAAAAAAAAAAAAAAAACAGAAGCAAAACCTGTGTTATATCACAGAGGCACAGTGGAAACATCTTGAAATGTCTCAGGCAGCTTTGAAGGCAAGGGTCCATTTGTTGTTGTAAAGTGCCATCAATTCAGTTCTGACCCATAGCAACCCAGTATAGGATTTCTGAGGAGAAGCTGGTGAGCTTCAATCACCAACTTGCTGTTCAAAGCAACATTGCAGTCCAGTGTATTAACCCACAGTGGCACACCAGGACTCCAGATGGTGTTAAAGTCTTATTCATATTTCCTACAGTTCCCACTATCCTGGGTTTTTATGACTCTCTACTTTCATTTTTAGTCTTGTTTTTTTTTATTCTTATAATATCCTGTGAGAGCCCTTTCTCTTCTTTACTTACCTGACATGAGACAGCAACTCTGGTCTTATAGCCAAGCTACAATTGTACCCTCTAAGACCCCACCAACTGGGCAAGAGCCAATATCAGCTGCTATAAACCACAGTTGTATTTAGAGATAATGGCTGCTAAAAACACTCTGAATTGAGCTGTAAGAGGAGTAAACAGAGAAGTTCACATCTGGATAAAACTCATCAGAAGGCAACTGGAGAGTGCTTAAGAATACACCAAAATACATTAATCTAATTAATACAAATACAATAACAGCACAATGCCTAAAAAGTAGCAGAAAGTTTCTGCTCACATGCAGAAACAAAATCGTGTAGCTCAATTAAACAACTAGGAATAATTGTTAGAATTTTCATTTGCGGGAGAAGAGGCTTTGGAATTGACTGAAAAAGAAATCAGGAAAAGGATATTGAGTTGCATCCAAATGTTGTGAAAAATAACATTTTTCTGAGAAAAATAAGGAAGTCAGAAAAGTGCTACAGGAACTCAAACAAAATAGATATTATGTTGGAGACAATACAAAATCTGCAAAAACAGGTCTAGATGATTGATACTAAAATATCAGAAATGGACAATACATTGAAAGGGCAAAGAAGTATGAATTTGGGAAAATTGGAAGTTGTCAAAAATGAAATGGAATGCATAAACATAGATATCTTAGGCATTAAGATAAGCTGGAATAGACTGGTATTGGCCATTTTGAATCTGACAACCACATGGTTTACTATGCTGGGAATGACACATTGAAAAGGAATGGTGTTGCATTTATCATCAAAAAGAACATATCCAGATTCACCACTAGAGAGATGCAAATCAAAACAAAGAGATATCATCTTACACCAGCAATAACAGTGAAGTTCAAAAAAACAGAGCACAACAAATTCTGGCAAGTGCATGGAGACACCTGGACTCTCCTACATTACATTACTGGTGAGACTGTATTGGTTCAATCACTTGGGAAAATAGTATGGCACTTCCTCATATACATGGAAATAGAAATATCTTATGGCCAGCAATTCCTCTACTTGGTATATATACACAAGAAAAATAACCCAAGTAGATATATGCACATCAATGTTCATTGCAGTACTATTTCCAATAGTCAACAAAGATGGAGACAGCCGAAGTGCCTGTCAATGGAAGATAAGCAAACATTGATACCTATACACAATGGCATACTATGCTACCTTGAGGAATAACAATGAAGTTGCAAAACAACTCATAACATGGATGAACACTGAGAATATTATGCTTAGTGAAATTGGTCACAAAATGACAAATATTGTATAACACTATTACTATAAAAGCCTAAGAAAAGATTTCAACACCAAAGGAAAAATTATTTGATGGTTACCATGGATGAAGAGGGAGGAAACAGTAATTCATTCACAGGTAAGGGGATCAACACATGATAGCTCAAGTGATAGGAAGAGCAATATACAAGGAGAAGGAAGGGGGTAGATAAACAAGGAAGATAAGGGAAGATTTATGGAGGTATGCACAGGCTAAATGGGATAGAGGTAAATAGTGATGTATCAACCTTGGAACCACAGAGCTCTGTGATACACGGATAGAGACATAGCCTGCATGGGTAAAAGAGGGGAAATAATGTTAAGGTTCTTAACTGTCTTGTGGATACTGTTTGTCCTACCTACTACTGTAAAATAGACATTTAATTTGTATAGAAAGTAATATTGAAAAATATCACAGAAAGCTTGCAAGCCCATCTTCAGTCTATAATTGACTGGATTAGCTAATAGGGGTACTGGAATTTGTCCAGGGAAATTTGCTTCCTGTTAAGCCTTTATGGAATCCTGAGTCTCACCCAGAATCTTCTGAAGTGAGGCATTCATACTTGAAAGAGCATGCACTCCAAACTACAGCTATTAGAAGAACAGAAGATATTTCTTGAAAGAAAGACAAGCAGAAAAAAGAAAAAGCAAACTGGCTGTTACATGATCAAGAAAGTTGTTCGCCTTGGAGCCATCAAAGCAAAAAAAAAAAAAAAAATCAGGTTAAATTCCTTTATATGACTAAAACTCAAAGGGAACACAAGACTAGGCTTGTAAGCTCACTGGTGGCATACCTGATCTAATAGTGAGTGGAAATGGGACAAATGTATCAAGAAAAACTTGGGCTGAATGTTCCATACATACCCATTAACCCGAAGAAGAGAGAGTGAAGAAAAAAGGCATGCTGGTCTGCAGCTAGGGAAACATGTGAACTCCCCAACCCATGGACATTGACCTAGCCACCAGGGAGCTAGAATTGATAGTGAAGTGACCAGCTGGTCTGAAGTGTGAGGAGGCATGCAAGAACACCTAATCTTGCAGATAATACCCATTTGACCTAGCTTTTATGGCTTGCTGAGCAGAACTCCACCAGATGAAAATAAAGAAGTTTGATACAGGGGGCAAGGATAAATCCCTACAATTTGATGAGCTGAACTTTTGCTTATGGACCATTGTTGCTTTAAATTCCAAACAAAAGGAAAGTATTCTTTATATCAAAGATCAAGTTTGCCTCATCAGTACAGTGGGTTGATAGGGATGGGCATCTTAGACATTGGCAATCAAAAAGGGAGTGTATAAGGGCCTAAAGAGTTCAGCTTAAAAACTTTCATGAGTCTAATTAGTTTCAGGATGAATCACAACTGAATAGTTATCCTCTAGCTTAGATGGGTCTGGTGAAAGGAGATGGGGAAGTATAGCGATAGGATTTTGAATCAATAGTGAGTAATAGTTATTATGACTAATTGTAATAGTCACAACAGTAAATGTAGAATATGTGAAACTAAAGGGGGAATAGTTAATCTTTCATTTCAGGAACAGAGAACCTAGGACCATTGAGAGGGAAGAGCATGAGAGGAACCTAGGATCCTAACCAGAAAAGCAGTAACAGCAGAGACAGAGGCAGAGACAATGGCAGAGAGAGATAGAGGAAGTGAAGACTCTAGGGGCGTGGAATAAGAACCATAAGAGCCAGAGAGTGGGCAGGAGACTGGTTTGCTATATATGCTCTTTAGACATTAAAACAAATATATTTTTTCTGTGTGGTATGTGTACATTAAGGAGCTCTGGTAGTGTAGTGGTTACGAATCGGGCTGCTAATCTCAAGGTCAGCAGTTTGAAACTACCAGCTGTTACGCAGGAGAAAGATAAGGCTTTCTGCTCCCCTAAAGATTTACAGCCTTAGAAACACTGTACAGGGTCGCTATTAGTTGGAACTGACTCCACGGCACATAACAACAACAATAACAACATGTGTATATTGAAAAAAAAAACGTAGGAATAGAGATAAATACGGTTAACTGACAGTGCATGGAGGGAATTGTAATCATTGCCATGAAACAAAGTATGGTTTATTGAATGTAAAAAAAATCAACATGTTTTCTTAAAGCTGTTACTTAAATCCTATTTATTTTGGGAACGAAAGATAATTCTATGGATACATTTTCTTTTAAATTATTTTCTTGAATAGTTACAAGACTCACATTTTTATTTAATTATTTTTTAACTTGCGCTTAACAAGAATTAGGTACCATTCTTTTTATAAGAGACAATAATGGTTTTGACATAATTGTACTCATTTAAGAATAAAACATCATAATTAGAGTTATTAATCTGTAAATAACCTGACTTGTCACTCTTGTCACTATGTAGGGAACAATTTTCCATAAATTGAATTAACCCTAAATATAGATTTCCTATTACATAATTTGCCTGTGAGCACAATCTTTTGATATGCATTGAAAACTGTATATATTTCTTTCACAAATACAAAACTATGAGTTGTCATAGTGTACATTTCACAAGGAGTATAATAATATAATGGAAATGTTTTTTATATAAAAATTATTATTTTGTGAAGAAAAGAAAATGGCAAGGAATATATAAGGAGTTTTTTGTACTATGTAATAAAATATCATTTTGATTGTATCAAGTGAAAAAAAGAAAACAAATGGATGTAAGGATCCTGGTAAACATACAATAAATATTGATCTTTTTTTTTTTTTAATTTAAAAAAATTTCTTATGTATTCCATATGGAGAAAAAATAAACCCTGCAAGATGTTCAGTATGATTTTATTACCTAAAATGGAAATTTTCTAAAATGTTTTTATATTTCTTTTTATTACTTGCTTGTCTTATAAATTATAGACTTCTCTCGTGGATCTATTTATATGTAAAAGGTGAACCTTAGAAGCATGACAAGTTAAATCATTTGAATTATTGAAGTTCTGAATATCTAGCTGTATAAAGAAGATTTTATGCAAGACCAGAACCTAGATGATCATTTCAAAATAGCTGCATTGTTGATTGAGCTTGGGGATTGGGGACCCCATAACCATCTAATGCTGTTTTAATCTTGGATGGACTACGCATATACTGGGCAGATTAGTCATTTGCTTTCGCAATGTTTTGTTTCACAGTTGTCTTAATTGAGTTTTACTTATAAAGTCAGTATTGACTCAAATGCTAAGAATTGTCTCTCTTCCAGAAGAAATATAATGAAAAAGGGTCCACTAACTCAGGTACTCAACATTGCTTCAATTTAAATATAACCCATACTTATGGTTCTGGCTTCTTTGGAAATAGTTGCATCATCTACAAAATGCTTCCAATGGAGTTTCTGTCTCATACTTCAGATTCACTGGAATAGAATCTGGAGGTTCTGTGCATGTCTTCAGTTTCTGACCTCTTATTTAGTGTCCTTGTTTTCTCCCTTACAGACTCTCTGAATTTACACCCACCCTGAGAAGAATTCATCTTGTCCACAGAGTCCAATATTTAATTTATTTTTTTCAGACTTCTCAAATGCTGCCAGTCCTCTTACTAACCACTCTTATTCTGGAATAGAGTCTACCAATATTTGATTAACAGTATTTGTTCATTGCACTTAATTTCATCAACTTTAATCCCAGAGAAATAATTCTGCTTTGTATATTTCTTAGACTCTTATCCATACAAATGATCTTTGATTGTCTACAACATTTAGAAGTTTCTAAAACTCTCTCTTTGGCTTTACTAAACAGGTTGGACCTTTATTATTCTGTTGTAACCCAAGCTATTGTTCTGAAGGCAAATGCATTATGCTAGTTAGAGAGCTATATCAATATTTTGTATGATTCCTCTGGGAAGGAAAGTATCTGTGAACAGAATATAATGAAAAACATAAAACTAGGGCAAATTTCAAAACAAAACAAGATAAAAACACAATGTATACATTCACACATTTTTCATTCTTCCAATAATTACAGTATTTCACACTCTTAAATAGGAAACTTATCTGAAATGTAACATATTGCTAGCAGAAATAAATATGCAAAATATATCTAAAATGGTCACATAGAATTTGCAACTAAATTTACACAAACATGAAAAGTGTGTAGATCCCTCCAATCTTGTATCTTGCCTTTCCTGTATCTGTTTAATCTCACATGGTGACAATGTAAACTTCTCTCTCATTTTTGTTTTATTCATCCTGAATGTCATTATTGATGAGGCTAACTTATGGTACTTCATGACATACTTATTTGGTGTAGTTGCTTGCAATTTAAAATTTAGTTGAAACCATGATACTGATATATTTTATACGTTATCTTTTATAATTGGGAGCCTGAGAGTTGTGACTGATTAATCTCTCTCAGGAGTCAAGCATAGATGGGGTTCAAATGGTGTCCTTCTCTCTGAGAAGTATAATGACCTGACTAAACTCTTCAAAAAAATATTTTTTTAATATTTTAAACATTTTATTGTGAATTGAATGAAGGTTTACAAACAAATAATTCACTTTCTTTCATCTCAATGATTGTAAGCCCCTCCATGGAACAACAATTATCATCCTTTTTCACTGTGTATTCTGTTTACATTCCACCCATGCAACTCGGTTTATTTTCTTTTTTTTAAAAAAAGCTTTTGTTGTGAATTGAGTGATCATTTACATAGAACACTGGTTTTGCACTCATCCTATCATGATTTTGTTTTGTTTTGTTTTGTTTTTCCATTGCAATCATTACAATCCCCTCCATGCATCATCATTTAACAGTTTTTGCAAACACTCAGGAATATATTATCATTTAAACAACCAAAGGGCAAATACTGCAAGTCAGTCTCCTGGCCACCAGCACACAATCTTTATCCTTCCATGAGTCTAGGGTCCTCAGGTGCTCCATCTCCCCATACCATTATTTCTGCCTCCTTCTCGGTTATCACTGCTTCTCTGGTTAAGGTCCAATGTTCTCACGCTCTTCTCTCTTGATGGCCTAGTGTCCTCTGTTCCTGAAATGAAAGATTAACTACACACCCATTTATGTTATGAAACCTTTACAGTTGTGACAGTTGCAATTAGTCATGATAACAATTACTCACTATGGAATTCAAAGAATGCTATCCCCATCTCCTTTCACCAGACTTATCTAGATACAATGAAAACTATTCAGTGTGGTTTCTACCTTCCCACACACTCAGAAATTAAATCCCCTCTTTAAACTTGTAAGCCAGCCACTTCATGCCCCCATTTTGGTAGCCAATGTCTAAGTTGCCTGTCCCTATCAACTCTGCATTCTGAAGGGATAGGTTTGATCCTTGATGTGAAGAATTTCTTCCCTCTCGGTTGATATTTTGAGCTACTACATCCACAAGTATAGGTCAAGTTCATCAAATTGTAGCAATTTACACTCGCTTTCTTTATTAAGATTATTTATCTTATTCTAGTCAAACTCTCATCATCAAGTTATCAATGCTAGTCAATGGGTATTATCTGCAAGTTTGGGTATTCTTGTGCTCCCCTCCTACACTTCGTATCAGCTGGTCACTTCACTCTCAGCTCTAGCCCTCTGTGGCTAGGTCAATGTCCATGGAATCAGGAGCTCCCAAGTCTCCCTAAACTTCAGACCAACCAGCCCTCCCTCTTCTCTCTTTCATCTCAAGGTCAACAGGAATCTATGGAACCTGGTTGAGCTCAGCCCATATCGTCATTATTGCCTTTCCCCCACTTCCACTCACATGTAAATCAACATGGTCACAAGCAAGCTTACATGCCTGCTTGTGTGTTCCCTTTCAGTTTCAGTTTGAAAGGGGGATTTATCCTAAAGGGACTTAATTACTTGCCTTGATGGCTCCCCGGTAAACAGCTTCCTTGTTCTTGTAATAGCCAAACAGACTGCTGTTTTTGTTTTTTATTTTGTTTTTTCTTGCTGGTCTTTCTTTCAGGAATTATCTGCTGTTCTTCTAGCCACTCCAGGCTGGTCTGCATGGCTTTTCAAGTGGGAATGCTCCAACTCAGAAAGTTTTGGATAGGGCTATGGATTCCATATGCAAAGATTTAGAGTTAGAAAACCAAAAGGGAAGAACACGGTCAGTATTTCTCAAGCTGGGGGAACTGAAGAAAAAATTCAAGCCTCGACTTTCGT
>NW_006408531.1:7167950-7174489 GCF_000296735.1 Chrysochloris asiatica
GGAGGGTCAGATAAAAAGAGGAAGACCCCCAACGAGATGGATCAGCCAGGTGGCATCATTGATGGACTCAGGTATGGCAGCGGTAGTGAGGTTGGCCCAGGATCGAACATTGTTTCATTCTGCTGTGCATAGGGTCTCTATGAGTCGGTTCCGACTCGATGGCACCTGACAACAACAACAACAATGGATTCCACCTAAGGTCCTATACATTACAAAGGCACCAAAAAGCCTATTGCACTGGACAAGTTCTAGAACCCCTTTAAGGTATTTCAATCAGTTATAGGATGTAGACAGATGTACAAGCTTTCTGTAATCTTTTTCCCCATATTCCTTTCTATCCCACTCAAGTATCTATTTTATAATAGTAGGCAAAAGAAATCAATACCCATAAGACAGTCAAGCATCATAACATCATTTCCCCCACTTTTACCCATTCAGACTATACCTTGATATCTCTATGAGAGAGCACTGTTGTTCCAAGGTTGAACATACATTTCTGTTTACCTCTGTCCCGTACAGCCCATAAAAATCTGCCTCAGTGTTCCCCTATCTACCTTGTTCTTCCATCCCTCTTCCCCTTCCTGTATATTGCTCTCCCATTCCTTGTAAATTGTGCTCCCCAACACCTGAGCTATGATGTGACTATCTCTTTACCTCCTTCCCACCAATGGTAACCATTTTCTTTTCTTTTAGTATACATAACTTTTTTAAAAAACTTTTACAATAATGGTCTTATGCAATATTTGCCCTTTTGTAACTGACTAATTTCACTCAGTAGCGTAGTGGTTACAAATCGGGCTGCAAACCTTAAGGTCAGCGGTTCGAAACTACCAGCTGCACCGCGGGAGAAAGATGAGGCTTTCTACTCCCGTAAAGATTTACACCCTCGGAAACCCTATACAGGGTCTCTATGGGTCGGAACCAACTCGATGGCACATAACAACAACAACAATTTCACTCAGCATAATGTCTTCAAGGTTCATCCATGTTATGTGGTGATTTGCAGCATTCTTGTTATTAAGGTAGCATAATATTCCACTGTGTATGTACAAATGGTTTTTTTCATCCATTCTTCAACTGATTGGCACTTAGGCTGTCTCCACCTTTTTGCCATTATGAATAGTGCTATGATAAATATTGGTGTGCATATATCTACTCATGTTCTGTCTCATATTTCTTGTGGATATATATCAAGTAGAGTAATTGCTGGATCATAAGATATTTCTATTTCCAACTTTCTGGGAAGCACCATACTATTTTCCAGAGTGGTTGAACAATTTTACAGTTCCACCAGTAATGCATGAGGGTCCTAGTCTCTCCACATCCTTACCAGTATTTATTGTCCTCTGCTGTTTTGAACTTCACTGTTATTGCTGGTGTGAGAGGATGCCTCATTGTTGTTTTGATTTACATCTCTCTAACGGCCTGCTAATCTCACGGTCATTGCTTTGAAACTATCAGCTGTTCCGTGGGAGAAAGATGAGGCTTTCTACTCCCATAAAGATTTACAGCCGTGGAAACCCTGTACAGGGTCACTATGAGTCGGAACCGACTCCACGGCACATAACAACAACAACGGCTATTCATTGTGAACATTTCTTTATATATTTGTTGGCTGTCTGAGTGTTTTCCTCAGTGAAGTGTCTGTTCATGTCCTGTGCCCATTTTTTAAATTGGGTTATTTGCTTTTTTTCTTCTAGATGTTGAACTATCCTAAAGATTTTAGAGATTAGTCCCTTATCTGATAATGTCATTGCAAAAAAAGAAATCCATTCTGTGGATTCCCTGTGCACTCTTTGGGTATATATAAGTTTCTAATTTTTAGTATGTCTCAATCATCTATTTTGTCTTCTTTTGTTCATGAAAATCTTGCAATGTTGGTAGTCTATATGTGCCCTGAAGTAAAATCCTTAAATTTGTCCCTATTTTTTTCATTCATGACCTTTATAATTCTGGGATTTACATTTAATTCATGTTGAGTTAGGTTTTATATATGATGTGAGATAAAGGTCTTGTTTCAATATTTTGCATTTCTATTTCCAGTTTTGCCAGCACCATCTGTTGAAGAGACTTTCTCCTTGCATTCAAAGTACTTTGGCCCTTTGTCAAACATCAGTTAGCTGTATATGGATGTTTTAATTTCTAGATTCTCAATTCTGTTCCATTTTTCTATGTATCCTTCATTGTAACAACATAAACCTTTTTTGATCATTGCAGCCATGTAATAAATTTTGAAATCAGGGAGTGAGAGGCTTCCCACCTTGTTCTGCTTCAAGCAATGTTTTGCTTATTCAGGGACTCTTTCCTTTCCATATGAAATTTGTGATCATATTTTCCATCTGTTTAAAGAATGTCATTTGAATTTGGATTGGGATTGTATTATATCTGTAGATTGCTTTTGGTAGTATTTACATTTTCACAATGTTAAGTCTTTCTATCCAGGAGCATGGTGTATTCTTCCATTTTTGTAAGTCTCTTTTGATTTCTTGTAGTAATGTTTTGTAGTTTTCTTTGTATTGGTACTTTGTTTCTCTGCTTACATTTATTCCTAAATATTTCATCCTTTGGGTGGCTATTGTATATGGTATTGCTTTACTAATTTCCTTTTCAGTGCTGTCATTATTAGTATAGAGGAATCCAAGTGATCTTTGTATGTTGATTGTATGCCCTGCCACTTTGCTGAATTTTCCAAAGAGGTCTACTAGAGTTTTTTTTTTTTAATTATTATTTATTTTTTTGCTGAGTCTTTGGGATTTTTTCTATGTATAGAGTCATGTCATCTGCAAATAAAAAGAGCTTTATTTCCACTTTTCCAATATGCCTTTAATTTCCCCATATTGCCTTATAATGCTGGCTAAAACTTCCAACACAATATTGAATAAGAGAGATGATAAAGGGCATTCTTGTCTGGTTTCTGTTCATAAAGGGACAACTTTTGGTTTCTCTCCATTGAGAGTGATGTTGGCTTTTGATTTTGTATATATGCTCTTAATTATGTTGAGGAATTTCCCTTCAATTCCTACTTTGTTGAATGGTTTTATTAGGAATGGATGTAGGATTTTGTCAAATGCCTTTTCTGCATCAATTGATACGATTCTTTTCCATTTTCAAATATATGGTGGACTACATTGATTGCTTTTCTAATATTGAACCATCCTTGCATCCTGACACTAATTCCACTTGGTCATGATGTATTATTTTTTTGATATGTTGTTGAATTGTGTTGGCTAGGATTTTGTTGAGAATTTTTGCATCTATGCTCATGAGTTTTCTACATTATTGTATTCTGTTATTATCTTTTTCATTTTTATTGATTCTGGTGTGACATCACCCATATGATTTCTTATGTGTGCTATTTGTGTCTTCTCCTTCTTTTCTTTTGTTAGGTTTGCCAATTTTATTAATTCTTTCGAAGAACCAGCTTCTTGTCCTGTTGTTACTTTCTATAGTTTTTTCTGTTTTCTATCTCACTTATTTATTCTCCAATCCTATTTTTAATTTCTTTTCTTCTGGTGACTATAGGTTTACTTTGATGGTCTGTGTCTAATTGTTGGTTGGAGATGTTGTGTTAGTGAGTAATGTTGATTCTTCTTTTTGGATGTGTGCATTTATTGCAATAAACTGTCCTCTCAACACTATTTGTTATGCTTTGTTTTCATCCTCATTTGTTTCCAGGAGTTTTTTAAATTCACCTTTTATTTTTTCTACTAACCAGTAGCATTTAAGCATAGTCTTATTCAGTTTCCATGTATTTGAATTTATATCCTTGTTCTTCCTACTGTTGATTTCTAATTTGATAGCATTTTGAACTGATAAGATGCTTTGTAGTATTTTGATGTTTGTAAATTTATGGAGGTTTATTTTGTGAACTAAAACATGTGCTATTCTGAAGAATGTTCCATGTGCACTGGAAATGAATGTGTATTATGACGTTGTGTTAAATGCTCTGTACACATCTATGTGGTCAAGCTGGGTGATTGCATTGTATAGGTCCTCTGTGTCTTTGTTGAGTTTCTTTCTGGTTGTTCTACTCTTTTTTAAAAGTGGTATATTAAAATCCCACACTATTATTGTAACTTGTCTATTTATTTATTCAATTCCATTAGGGTTTGCTTTATATATTTTGGGGCTTTTTCATTGGGAGTGTATATATTTATTATGGTTATGTCATCTAGACATGCCAACACTTGTCTGTCTGTTGTGCTGTGGTGGCTTGAGTTGCTGTGATTCTAAGGGCTATGCCACCGGTATTTTAAACAAACAGCAGGGTCATCCATGGTGAACAGGTTTCAGATGAGCTTCCAAACAAAGACAGACTAGGAAGAAAAAGTGATGAACTACTTCTGAACTGCTAGTCACTGAAAACCTTATGAATAGTAGAGAAACACTGTCAGATACAGGGCCGGAAAATGAGCCCCTCAGGTAGGAAGGCACTCAAAATGCAACTGGGGAAGAGATGCCCCCTCAAAGTAGAGGTGACCATGATGACGTGAATAAAGTTAAACTCATGGAAGAAAAGCCCACAGAACATTCATTCGCTGATGGACCACAACTCAAAATGAAGAGAAAGAGCTATAAACATCCATTGAAAATCAGAACATGGAATGTACGAAGTATGAATCTGGGAAAATTGGAAGTTGTCAAAAATGAAATGGAACGCATCAACAATGATATCTTATGCATTAGTGAGCTGAAATGGACTGGTATTGGCCTTTTTTAATCTGACAACCACATGGTTTACTATGCGGGGAATGACAAATTGAAAAAGAATGGTGTTGCATTCATCGTCAAAAAGATCATATCCAGATCAATCATGAGGTACAATGCTGTAAGTGATAAGATAATATCCATGCACCTACAGGGAAGCCCAGTTAATACCACTATTATTCAAATTTATGCACCGACCACTAAAGCCAGTGAGGATGAAATAGAAGAATTCTACCAACTTCTCCAATCTGAAATTGATCAAACATGCATTCAAGATGTATTGCTCATTACTGGTGAATGGAATGCAAAGGTTGGGAGCAAAGAGGAAGGACCAGTATTTGGAAAATATGGCCTTGGTGATAGAAATGATGCTAGAGAACGAATGATAGATTTCTGCAAAACAAATGATTTGTTTATTTCAAATACCTTCTTTAGACAGCATAACAGACAACTATGCACATGGGCCTCGACAGATGGAACACATAGAAATCAAATTAACTACATCTGTGGAAATAGAAGGTGCAAAAGCTCCATATCATTAGTGAAAACAAGGCCGGGGCAGACTGTGCAATAGACTATCAATTACTCATAAGCAAATTCAAACTGAAACTGAAGAAAATGGAATCAAGTCCACGAAAGCCAAAATATGACCTTGAATTTATCCCGCCTGCATTTAGAGGTCATCTGAAGAACAGATTTGATACATTAAACACTAAAGACCGAAGACCATAAGAGTTGTGGGATGACATCAAGAACATCATAAGTGAAGAGAGCAAAAAGTCATTAAGAAGACAAGAAAGAAGGAAAAGGTCAAAATGGATGTCAGAAGAGACTCTAAAACTTGCTCTCCAGCTTAGAGATGCTAAAGCAAATGGAAGAATTGAGGAGGTCCAAGAGCTGAACTGAAAATTTCAAAGATCAGCTTGAGAAGATAAACCAAATACTATAATAAAATATGCAAAGATTTGATGTCAGAAAACCAAAAAGGAAGAACACGGTCAGCATTTCTCAATCTGGGAGAACTGAAGAAAAAAATCAAGCCTAGATTTTCATTATTGAAAGATTCTCTGCATCAAGAGAAGATGGAAGGAATACACAGAGTCCTTAGACCAAAAGGAAATGGTTAATGTCCAACCATTTCAAGAGGTACCATATGATCAAGAGTCAATGATACTCATGGAGGAAGCCCACAGGAGACACTCATCTCTGCCAAGAAATTTGGAAGACAACTATCTGGCCGACTGATTGGAAGAGATCCATATTTGTGCCCATTCTAAAGAGAGGTGACCCAACGGAATGCGGAAATCATAGGACAATCTCTTTGATATCTCAAATGAGTTAAGTTTTGCTAAAGGTAATACAGAAACAGCTACAATCACACATTGACAGAGAACTTCCAGAGGTTCAAGCTGGATTCAGAAGAGGCCATGAAATGAGAGATATCATTGTTGATGTCCTATGGATCTTGGCTGAACGCAAAGAATATCAGAAAGATGTTTACCTAGGCTTTATTGACTATGCAAAGGCTTTGATTGTGTGGATCATGACAAGCTATGGGCAACATTGCAAATTATGAGTATTCCAGAACACTTAATTGTACTTCTGAGGCATCTGTACCTGGACCAAGAAGCAGTTATTAGAACAGAGCATGGGAACACTGAATGTTTTAAAATTGGGAAAGGTGTGTGACAAGGATGTGTTCTTTCACCATACTTATTCAACCTGTATGCTGAGCAAATAATATGAGAAGCTGAATTCTATGAAGAAAAACATGGCATCAGGATTGGAGGAAGACTCATTAACAACCTGCGATATGCAGATGATACAACCTT
>NW_006408531.1:7175143-7193050 GCF_000296735.1 Chrysochloris asiatica
TGAGGTTGGCCCAGGATCGGACATTGTTTTGTTCTGCTGTGCATGGGGTCGCTATGAGTCAGTTCCGACTCGATGGCACCTGACAACAACAACATCTTGATCAATTTACCCTTTAATCATGACATAATGTCCTTTTTTATCACTTTGGAGTTTGCTGTAGTTTGCTTTAAAGTTTATCAGAGGTTAATATTTGCCTCTCCTTCTTGTTTTTTAATGCAATTAATTATATATATATATGTATATAGATATAGATAGATAGAT
Source organism: Chrysochloris asiatica (assembly GCF_000296735.1). Classification (NCBI taxonomy): domain Eukaryota; kingdom Metazoa; phylum Chordata; class Mammalia; order Afrosoricida; family Chrysochloridae; genus Chrysochloris; species Chrysochloris asiatica. Next base: position 7,175,405 of record NW_006408531.1, read on the forward strand.
AGATAGATAGATAGATAGATAGATAGATAGATAGATTTTTTTTTCATTAACTTTTTATCTGTTTTTGTCTTTGTGTATAAGATGTGCACTTGCAGACATTAGCATCTTGAAGGGTCTTGCTTGCTCATCCATTCTGCCACTTTCTGTCTCTTGACTGGTGCATTTTCAGTTTAAGTATTAATAGGTATGAATTAATTGCTGTCATTATTATTATTATTATTTTGTGGTACTGCTGGTTTCTTTGTTCTGTCTGGTATCCTATGCTGAGTTCAGTTTTTTGTCCTCTTTTTTGTTAGTTCATCATAGTTTTATTACTTACATGTTCTATTTGAATTTTCATTTTCTTGATATCTTGTGGAATATTAATTTCCTTTGTGGTTACCCTACAGTCTATTAACTTTTTCCTCCATTTAAAACAGTCTAGTTTATCTTGAAATCTCCCTGACCTCCTTACCACCTAGATATCTGTTCTTGTGTTTTTGTTTTCTTTCATATTGTAATTGTTTGATCTGACTGAGTACCATGTGTTTCTGCCATGTATGTTAATCTCTGTTTGTTGTCTGTTCTTGTTGGTTTCCTGTCCAAAGGACTCCCTTTAGGATGTTTTGAAGCACTGGATTGGCTTTGACAAAGTCCCTAAGCTTTTATTTATCCTGGACTGTTTTTATTACAGCATTGCATTTTATTGAAAACTTTGCTGGGTAGACAATTCTTGGTTGACAGCTTTTTTCTTTCAGGGTTTTATAAATTTCTCCCCTTCATGGTTTCTGTTATGAGATCAGAGCTTAAACTTATTTGCTTGTCTTTGTAAGTAACACTTCTTTTTACCATGCTACTTTCAGGATTCCCTCATTGCCTTTGATTTTGGAGAGCTTGATTATGGTATGTCTTGGTGATTTTCTTTTGGGATCTCTCCTTCCTGGGGTTTGTTGAGCTTCTTGAATGCTAATTTTCTTGTCTTTCAGGATGTCAAGTGAAGTTTCTTCCAGCAGCTTTTCAGCTATCTCCTCTGTGGTCTTCTGTTATCATTATTATTCAAGGACTCCAATAATCCTCAGGTTATTCTTCTTTATGTTGTTTCACATTAATCTTATACTTTCTTCAGTTTTTTTAGTTTATTTTCTTCTCACTGTTCTATCTTAGCAGTATTTAGATATTTTTCTCAAGCTTTCTGGTTCTGGCTTTCATCTCCAATTCTACTCCTTTGCCCTTTCAGTGTATTGTCCATTTCTGGTATTTTATTATTAATCATGTCAACCTGTTTTTTCAGATTTTTGAATCATTTCCAATGCTACTTCTATATTATTTGATTGATCCTGTAGCATTTTTCTGACTTCAATATCATCCTCCTAAATTCTTTATCAGGCAGTTCCAAAGCCTCTACTCCTTCCTGTGGGAACAATAGGTCTACCTCCAGCTCATTAGTTTCAGCTACTCCATCTTGTTTTTTGACATGTGCTGAGGTATTCTGTTGATTTAGGGGCATTTTTAATAATTAGATGTATTTTAAATAATTAGACCAATGTATGTTGATGTATTAGTAAGCTTTGTGATTGCCTCCTGGTAGATGTGATTAGGAGATGGGCTTGCCTTTACACTTCTCTTATTATCCAACTCAGAGTAATTTTAGCAAGGGTTGGTTATGTACTCTGCTCTGTTAAATAACTGAAGGTATTGGTTCCTGCCCTGCTGGTGGGATTTTATAGAGTGTGGTTAGAGGTTGGCTATATGACTGCCTGGTGTGGTGCTCTGGGCTAATGTGTCAGCTGCAACGTCATCTGAACTGCAAGGTTGGTGGTTCAAGCTCACCAGTTGCTACTTGGAAACCCAAACAAGGCCGCTATGGGTCAGAATTGACTCTACAGCACTTAACAGCAACAACATATGACTGCAATTGCTGTCTTTTCTTGGGTAACATATGGGGAGAAAGAGCCTCTTCATGGTGGAAGGGGGACCAAAAAAACAAACAAAAACACACTGGACACTAAAGTCTATAATCACCACCAAAAAAAAAAAAAAAAAAAAATTAACTGCAACAAAATATTAGTAAGACTTTAATGTCCCTTTTGAGATTCTTGCTTTAAATGCCGTCTGAGAAATTTAAAGATATTGTTGTTGCTCCTTATGGTGTATTTCAAGAGTTAATTTTTGGCCTCACTCCTTTTTAGCTCCTCTCACCTCTCCTAATGCCTGTTCAAGTGCTATTCCTAGTGAAAACAGTCCAGGAATGGCCCAAGACAGTTTTTGGAAGACTCTACTGTTTTAAGTTGTTCCTGTTGACTCCTCCCCCTTCTTCTAGTCTGAGCCCAGTTGTCTTTGCTGAGCAGATCCATGCACATAAATTTATGTGGAGGTTTGTTTTGTGGCCTAACACATGGTCTATTCTGGAGAGTGTGCCATGTACACTGGAAAAGAATGTATATTGTGCTGTTGTTCAGTTGAATACTCTACACATCTATGAGTTCCAGTTGGCTGATTGTGTTGTTTAGTTCTTCTGTGTCTTTGTCAAGTTTCTTTCTGGTTGTTCTATCCATTTTTTAAAGTGGTGTATTAAAATCATCACGATTCTTGTATCCTGGTTTGTTTTGTTTATACTGCCATATTTGATAGCTTTACTGGATAAAGGATTCTTGGTTTAAAGGTTGTTTTTTTTTTTTTAATTTCAGGGTTTTATATATGTCTCCCCATTGACTTCTTACTTGCATGGTTTGGATTTCATTTGGTTCCGTTGTGACATTGCCCATGTGGTTTCCCATGTGTGTTACTTGTGTCTTCTCCCTCTTTTCTGTTGTTAGGTTTGCCAATGGTCTGTCAATTTTGTTAATCTTTTCATAGAACCAGCTTCTTGTCCTGTTGATTCTTTCTATAGTTTTTCTGTGTTCTGTCTCATTTATTTCTGCTCTAATCTTTATTATTTCTTTTCTTTTGGTGACTGTAGGTTCCCTCTGTTGGTCTGTTTCTAATTATTGTAGATATTGTGTTAATGTGTTAATTTTGATTCTTTCTTCTTTTTGGATGTGTACATTTATTGCAATAAATTGTCCTTTCTGCATTGCTTTTGCCATGTCCCAGAGATTTTGGTATGTTGTGTTTTCATTCTCATTAGTTTCCAGGAATTTTTTGAGTTCATGTTTAATTTCTTCTACTATCTAGGTGGTTTTCAAATGGGTATTATACAGTTTCCATGTATCTGAGTTTATTTCCTTGGTCTCCCTATTGTTGTTTTCTAATTTGATAGCATTGTGGTCTTAGAAGATGCTTTGTAGTATTTTGATAAAACAACAACAACAAAAAAAACCTGACAAAGTGTACTGTCCACCTTTGATCTGAGATCCCTGTGGCATTATTCCATGCTGAGTGTGCTCCCCTCCAGGTCTTGTTGTTTAGTCTCACCCATGTTGTTGGCTACAGGTCGCTGAATGACAGATTCAAAAGTACTTGTGATTTCCCACCTCCACTACAAGTTCCACCAGCTATAAGCCTTCAAACCCTCCAACTATTGCTAGATATGTGGTTCAGAGTCCTAGAGCTCTGCCCTGAACCCACCTTGCCTGGTACTCTGTAGTATTGCAGCAGTGTCCTTTCATGACTAATATTCTTATTACTTACAATATTGAAGGACTCGCTTGCAAAATATTGAATGTTGCAGAAAACATCACAAGAAAATGGACAGAATACAGAGTCACTGTACCAAAAGAAAGGGTTGATGTGCAGCCATTTAAGAGGTAGTATATGTTCAAGAACCAATGATACAGAAGGAAGAAGTCTAATGTGCATTGAAGACATTGGCAAAGAACAAGGTTCCAGGAACTGATGGAATGAAAATTGAAATATTTCAACAAACTGATGCTACACAAGAGGCACTCAGTCATCTTTGCAAAATAGTTTGAAAGACAACTACTTGGAAAAGTGATTGGAAGAGATCCATATTTGTGCCTATCCCAAAGAGAGGTGACTCAGATGTCATTAACATATCATGCAAGTAAAATTTTGCTAAAAATAGTTATAAATGACTGCAACAGTACATTGACAGGGAATCAGCGTAGGGTCAATTTGGATTCAGAAGACGATGTGGAATGAGGGATATAATTGCTGACATCACATGGGTATTGCTCAAAGCAGAAAATATTAGAAAGATGTTTACCTGTGCTTTATTGACTACACAAAGACTTTCGACTGTGTGATAATGACAAGCTATAGACAACATTTCAGAGAATGAGAATCCCAGAATACTTAATTTTGCTCATGAGGAAACTATAAATAGATAAAGAGGCAGTGGTTCAAACTGGACAAGGGAATAATGAATGATTTAAAATTAGGAAAGCGGTGTGCTACAGTTACATTATTTAACCATATTTATTGAATCTGTATGCTGATAAATAATTTGAGAAGCTGAATTATATGAAAATGTGATATCAGGGTCTGAAGAAGGGTCATTAACCACCTGAGATATGCTTGCTTGCTGAAAATGATGAGGACTTAAAGAATTTACTGCTGGAAATCAAAGACCATGGCCATCTTTATGGGTTGCACCTCAATGTAAAGAAATAAATAACCCTCACCATGGGACAAATAAATAACACTAAAAAAAATGGAAAAAAAAAAAAAAAAAAAAACTGGTCAAAGACTTTATTTTGCTCAGATCAACCATCAACACTAATAGAAATAGCAGTCAAGAAATCAAATGATGTATTTCATTAGGCAAATCGCTGCACAAGACTTTTTAAAGTGTTGAAGAGCAAAGAAGTCAGTTTGAGCACTAAGGTGCGACAGACCAAAGCCATGGTATATTCAGTAACATCATAGACATGTGAAAGTTGTGCCATGAATAAAGAAAACCATAAAAGAATTGATGCATTTGCGTTATGGTGATGGTTGTTGTTGTTGTTAGGTGCCATTGAGTCCATACCGACTCATAGCAACCGTAAGTACAGCAGAACGAAACACTGCCCAATTCTGGCCCAACTGTACTTCTGTTGCCAAGGCTGAGTTCATAGATGCTGCCACTGGGCCTATCCATCTTGCTGGGGGTTTTCCTCTTTTTCTCTGACTCTCCACCTTACCAAACATGATATCCTTCTCCAGTGACTGGTCCATCCTGACTATATGTCTGAAGTATGGAAGATGAAGTTTGGCCAGTCTGTCCTCCAAAGAGCACTCTGGCTGCACTTCTTCCAAAACAGATCTAATCTATTGGTTCTTTTGGCAACCCATGGCACTTTCAGTATTCTCCTCCAACACTATAACTCAACAGCATCAATTCTTCTATGGTATTTCTTATTCACGGTCCAGCTTCTCATGCTTTTTGAGGTTATTTAAAATACCAGGGCTTGGGTCAGGCTCACATTAGTCCTCAAGCTGACAGTTTTCCTCTTCAATACTTTAAAAAGGGCTTGTGCAGCAGATTTGCCTAATGTAATACTTTGTTTGATTTCTTGACTGCTGCTTCCATGATCATTGATAGTTGATCCAAGAAGAATGAACTCTTTGACAATTTCAATCATTTCTTTGTTAATAAGAATGTTGTTGTTTATTGGTCCAGAGTTGAGAATTTTTGTTTTCGTTATATTGAGATGTAATCCATACTGAAGGCTGTGTTCTTTGATCTTCATCAATAAATATTTTAAGTCCTCTTCACTTTCAGCAAGCAAGGTTGTATCATCTGCATATCACAGGTTGTTAATGAGTCTTCCTCCAGTCCTGATGCCACGTTTTTCTTCATATAACCTAGCTTCTCAGATTATTTGCTCAGCGTACAGGTTGAATAAATATGGTGAAAGAATATAACCTTATCAAACACCTTTCTTAATTTTAAACTTTTCAGTGTTCCCATGTTATGTTCAAACAAATGCTTCTTGTTCCAGGTACAGATTCTTCATGAGCACAATTAAATGTTCTGGAATACTTATACTTCACAATGTTGTCCATAGTTTAACATGATCCACACAATCGAAAGCCTTTGTGTAGTCAATAAAGCACAGGTAAACATCTTTCTGATATTCTCTGCTTTCAGCCAAGATCCATCAGACATCAGCAAAGATATCCCTAGTTCCACAGTCTCTTCTGAATCTGGTTTGAACCTCTGGAAGTTCTTTGTCAATGTATGCTTGCAGCCATTTCTGTATTACCTTTAGTAAAACTTACTCACATGGGATATCAATGAGATTGTCCAATGATTTCCTCATTCCTTTGAGTCGCCTCTCTTTGGAATGGGCACAAATACGGATCTCTCCCAGTCAGTCAGCCAGATAGTTGTCTTCCAAATTTCTTGGCAAAGATGAGTGAGTGTCTCCTGTGCCACCTCACTTTCTTGAAAGTATTCCATTTTTATTCCATCAATTCCTGGTGCCTTGTTCTTTGCCAATTCCTTTAAGGCACCTTGGACTTCCTCCTTCAGTATCATTGGCTCTTGATCCTATGCTACCTCTTGAAACAGTTGAAAATTAACCATTTCCTTTTGATACAGTGACTGTGTATTCCTTTCATCTTCTCTTGATGCTTTCTACATCATTAAATAAGTTGCCCACAGAATATTTCTATAACATATTTCAAGGCTTGATTTCTTTCTTCAATTCCTCCAGCCTGAGAAATGCTGAGGGTGTTCTTCCTTTTTGGTGTTCTGATACCAGATCTTTGCATATTTTGTTATAATATTTGGCTTTATCTTCTGAGCTGATCTTTGAAATTTTCTGTTCAGCTCTTGGATCTCCTCATTTCTTCAATTTGCTTTAGCATCTCTACTCTGGAGAGCAAGTTTCAGTGTCTCTTCTGACATCCATTTTGACCTTTTCCTTCTTTCTTGTCTTCTCAATGACTTTTTGTTTTCTTCATGTATGATGTACTTGATGTCATCTCACAACTCTTCTGGTCTTCAGTCTTTAGTGTTTAATGTATCAAATCTGTTCTTCAAATGACCCCTATATTCACTTGTGATATATTCAAGATCATATTTTGTCTTTCCGGACTTGTTTCCATTTTCTTCAGCTTCAGTCTGAATTTGCATATGAGTAAGTGAAGGTCTGTTCCACAGTTGCCCCTGGCCTTGTTATGACTGATGATATGAATTTTTTCCATCATCTCTTTCTGCAGATGTAGTCAATTTGATTTCTATGTATTCCATCTGGTCAGTCCCATGTGTATAGTCATCTCTTATGCTGTCTAAAGAAGGTATTTGAAATGAAGAAATCATTGATTTTGCAGAATTCTGTCATGTGTTCTCCAGCATAATTTCTATCACCAAGGCCATATTTTCAAATTACTGATTCTTCCTCTTTGCTCCCATTCCATTCATCAGTAATGATCAATACATCTTGAGTGCATGTTTGATCGATTTCAGATTGAAGAACTTGGTAGAATTCTTCTATTTCATCCTCACTGGCTTTAGTGGTTGGTACATAAATTTGAATAATAGTGGTAGTAAGTGGGCTTCCCTGTAGGTGCATGGATATTATCCTATCACAGACAGCGTTGTACCTCATGACTGATCTGGATATGTTCTTTTTGACAATGAATGCAACACCATTCCTCTTCAATTTGTCATTTCCGGCATAGTCAACCTTGTGATCATCAGATTCAAAATGGCAAATACCAATCCAATTTAGCTCATGAATGATAACCATGTTTATGTGTTCCATTTTGTTTTTGACAACTTCTAATTTTCCCATATTCATACTTCCTACATTCCATGTTCTGATTTTCAATGGATGTTTACAATTATTTCTCTTCATTTTGAGTTGTGCCCCATCAATAAATGAAGGTCTCATGCGCTTTACTTCCACGGGCTTTACTCCATTCGAGTCATCAAGGTCAACTCTACTTTGTGTAGGCAGCTCTTTCCCCGTCACATTTTGAGTGTCTTCCAACCTGAGTGGCTCATTTTCTTGCACTATACCTGACAGTGTTTCTCTGCTATTCATAAGGTTTTCAGTGACTAAATATTCAGAAGTCATTTGTCACTCCTTCTTCCTGGTCTGTCTTTGTATGGAAACTCATCTGAAACCTGTCCACCATGGGTGACCCTGATGGTATTGAAAATACCAGTGGTATAGCTTTCAGAATCATAGCAACTCACAAGCCACCACAGTACGACAAATTGACAGTCTCCTGGTGGTATGGTGATGGAGGAAAGTATTAAAAGTTCCTTGGACTGCCAAACATACAAACAAATCTGTTTTGGATGAAGTACCACCAGAATGCTTCTTAGAAGCCAGGCTGATCAGACTTTATTTCTCATATTTTGGACATATTTTCAGGAGCGACCAGTACCAGTAGAAGGACATCATTCTTGGTAAATTGATGGTTTTTGTTAGGGTCAGACTAAAAGAGGAAGACCCTCAACAAGATGGATTGAAACAGTGGCAGTAGCATGGGCTCAAGAGTAGAATTACTTTGAGGTTGGCAAGGACCAAGCAATATTTCATTCTGTTGTGCATAAGGTCACTGTGAGTCAGTACCAAGTTGTCTATACCTAACAAGAACAAATATTCTTAATATGTAGAGATTAATTTTGAAGTACTATACTGAACTTTGTTACTCTGTAAAATATATATTTGAATAAAATATACCTTGTTGTTAATTAGTGCTATTGAGTCATGTTCAACTCATAGCAACCCTGTATAGGGTTTCTGAGGTTTTTTTAAACCTTTGCAGGAACAGAAAGCCTCATCTTTCTCCAGTGGAGTGACTGGTTTGTTCAGACGTCTGACCTTGTGTTTTGCAATCTATTGCCTGTTGTCTGGAATCACAGTGCTCCTAAAATATATCTAGAAATAAACAAAACAAAACAAAGCCTTTGGCTGCTGACTTATTTTGGATTTTTTTTTTTTTTTTTTTCCATCCTAACACTCCAGAGTGTTCTTAGAAATGACTTTAGGTTACCGCATTCACTGCTGCTATCACTTACATCACTAGACTCCTTGAAGGCATTTTGTCCTAGATGACTACCCCTCCAACAAAAATTAAGGTTTTATTTTTTTTTAGGTATTGGTCTGAGAGCCCGTCTTATCCTTCTATATATTTTCCTAGTTGAGAACATCACCACAAATGACACCTTTCTCAGCTGAACATGATCAAATAATTCAGGGATAAAATTACCTCTGAATTCATCATGGAAACAGAAATATTTCATGAGATGAGAATCCTGTGTATCCCACAAATCTATTTGCTTACATGTCCATGCTTTACTTCTCTCTTCCTGTTTTTATGAAGGGTTTCAAATTGCTTGTCAACTATTTTTTAGCAGCACTTTTGCTATTTTGCCCCTACATTTTCATAATGCTAATGCCATCAATTACATTGTTCTTTTATCATCTCTTATATCTCATTATTGCATATTTTATGGTCAAATAAAACAAGATAAATATGTTGTAGAAACTTATCTTATGTAAAACATAATAAAAATTATAATAAAAAATTCAAGTTTCACACTTCTCCAACAATCAGTTTACTTCTTTATTTGTTACAGCTGGGACAGTGATGATTTAGTGGTGGAATTCTCACATTCCTTTCAGGAGACCAGGGTTCAGTTCCCAGCCAATGCATGTCAGCACAACCATCATCTGTCATTTGAATCTTGACTAGTTTGTAGGAGATTGAACAGGCTACAGAATAGTTTACAGACCAATACAGTGTAGAATGAAAGACTGAGCAATCTACTTCCAAATATCTTTCTATGAAAACTTTATGGTTCAAAAAACAAAAATGTCTGAGGCCAGTCTGAGTTGGGGGCTGACTAGTTAATACCACAGATGGCAAAGCAAGATTTTTAAAATAAGCTATATCAAATCTTTACTATCATAGGTTCCCTGCCCAAATCTATCTTGCTCAACAAAATCATTAAAATCATTCTTGTTAAGGAATATATATATATATATATATATATATATCCCAAATTGACTATTCCCTTTACTTTTGATTTCCATGATTAATATCACTGGATTCCCTCTTATCTGACTATTCTCTCTCAAGAAGTCCCTAGTTGACACAAATGGCTACATACTCTACAATAAGTCAAAAGTTCGGTGGTTTGAATAGCCAAGAGGTAGTTCAGAAGACAATTCTAGGGATCTGCTTCTGAACAGTAACAGGCTTGAATATCCTATGGAGCACAGTTCTGACAAGCATGAGGTCACCATGAGTCAGAATCCACTGGAAGTAAACTAACAACTTTGTTTATGATAGCTCTTCTGATTCCTTTTCATATAGTTAATTGAGTCTTAATTTAATTCTGAACAGTTTATGTTTTTTATAATTCCATCACTTCAAAGTATATGTTCCCAGCCCAGACTTCTCATATGATTTATGAAAATGCAACCATTTGGGTTAATTTGCTGCACTGCAAAGTCAGTTTGAACCACAAGGTCAGTGGTTCAAACTTATCAGCTACTTCTAGGAAACCCTATACAGGGTTGCTATGGGTTGCAACAGACTCAATGACACTTAACAATAACAACAACACCATAGTTGTATTTCTGAAAAATTGCTCAAATTCAGTATGCATTAAAGCCATAATCTACTACCTTTAAACTAGTAAATTTTCTCCATTCTATCTGTATTTCCTCCAAGACACATTTGTTTCTTTTTCTGACAGCCCATGGTATATTCAATATTCTTCACAAGCACCACAATTTCAGTCTTCTTTTACTTTGTCCAGCTTTCCTACCTATAGGAGGTTATGGAAAATTCCATAGTTTGGGCCAGGTGCATCTTAGTGATCTAAGTGGCATCTTTGATTTGAATAATTTAATTAATTTTGTTTATTTTTGAAGCATCAAAATTTAAATATTTAGGGACATATTTTGACAAGTTAGGAGAGGCATGAATACTGAAAACTGAATCATTGTTAAGAGAAATTATAGAAGTAAATTGAAAAATACATGGATTAAGAATACATAAAGATGAGGCTTTCTACTCCCGTAAAGATTTACACCCTTGGAAACCCTGTACAGGGTCGCTATGGGTCGGAACCGACTCGATGGCACTTAACAACAACAACAATGTTGTAAAGGTCTCAATTTATAAATAGAACATAAATGATCACTATTGCAAGCTCAGACTTCTGCAGAATAAGCACTAGACTAGTAACCACAGGTTCGCTGTTCAAACCCACCAGCCACACCCCAGAAACCCCATAAGGGTTCCAACTACGAGTTGGAACCAACTTTATGGCACTTAACAACAACAAACAAATAACATCGCAAGCTCATTTTGAATATCACATATAATAATAGTGAATGAAACCTGGATAAAAGAAAGGCAAATTGGAAGGTTACCACTGGCTAGTTTCAAGAACGCATGAATCTACTCTAATTAAAGAAACTTTGGTATGATGATGCATAGAAGGTCAATGGAAGGAATAGAAAGACCAGGTACATATATGAACAGCTGTTCTTTGACCAATGTACAAAGATAATTTAATACAATATGAACAGTCTTTTCAACAAAGTGTTAGAATAATTTGTTGTGGTTGCTGTTAAGTGCCTTCAAGTTGATTCTGATTCATAGCGTCCTTGTAAAGGGTTTCTAAGGAGCAACTGGTGAATTTCAATCACTGGTCTTGTGATTCTCAGTCCTGTGTTTATCCAACAGCGCTACACCAGGAATACTTGGATATTCATGAAATAAAGAAACAATGAATGAGAAGAGAAGGAAAAGAAAGAAAAGAGATTAAAAAAAAAAAAAAAAAGAGTTAGGGAGAAAGGCAAGAAGGCAAGAAGGAAGATTGTGAGATTGTGAGGAGGGAGGAAGAAAGAACTGTGAATTCATACGATGTACCATGTACAAAAATTGCTTTAAATGGGCAATATACATACCTATAAAATAAGAAACTGCAAGTGCATGGTAGCTAATTGTTTATTATGGCCTTTCTAGCCAAATCTCTCCACTTTGTGATCTATTGTAAATCTTAGTGTATGTGTCTGTGATTATAGGTCCATTTTGAAATGAGTCACTAAGTAATAAGGATTAAGGTGAGGCTAAGGAATAAAGTTTACAGTGAATCTAAATATTAAGAATGCCCTCACCTTAGTAGATGGTGTTCCTCAATTCACTAGCCTTAGTTACCTTCTTGGAACATGGTGTAACTCCAATTTATAAGACTGCTTTGGAAAAGCTTGTTTCTTGCTTTGGATCTTGCTTCTGGCTCATTACATTTGACCTCCAGTTCATGGGACTTTCAAGTCTATCACCTGACTTTATTTACAAGCTCCAGCAGCCTCATGCATCAATGACCTGTCCTCTGAGCTGCTGATTTGGGTTCCTCAGTTCCTAAGATATGTAGATGAGAAGATTCCTTTAGACTGATCTCTTAACTATGGATTTTGGACTCAACAGCTTCCACAACTTCATGAGCTATTTCTTTTGAGAATTTTGAGATTTGTGAGATGTTGCAATGTGTTGCAGAACCCTGGGACTTGGAAGGGAAGAGTGACTATTAATACCAAGGACTGTGGAAGGGCATAGCATGTCAGAAAAGCCAAACAATTGGGATATCGGTAACCTCCAACTCATACGGACCAGACTTGTGTAGATTTTTATAAAAGGAATTATTAATGCAACAAGGGACCAAAAATAAAATAGCAAAGGAGAAAACATGATCCTTCATGATACAAAAATTTCTCAAATATGACAACCCATGAGAGAATAAACCAATAAGTTGGAATTCAACTTAGAGAAGTATGCTTTTAAAAGACTCTCTTAAAAATTGTAAAGTTAAGTCAATACTTGGAGATTATATTTGCAAAGAATATATCTCAGAAAGCCTTTTTATTAAGAATATTTTTCTTAAAATCCATAGAATTCAATACTAAGAAAATGAAACAACCTAATTTAAAATAAAATACTGATCAATATTTGATTTTACAAAAGAAAAATCAATGAAAGATATATACACAAAAGTTGCTTAACACTATTAGTCATAAGGGAAATACAAAATAAATCACAATAAGATATTATTCTATAGTGTTGACAAATATTTGAACATTTATATTTTGCTGCCATAACTGAAATCATGCAACTACTTTGGAAAAGTTTCACAGTTTCTAAAAAAGTTAAAGAGATATCTACCATAACAATAAGAAGCTCTGGCAGCATAGCAATTATGAGTAGGGCGCTCACCTTAAGGTCAGCAGTTCAAAACTTCCAGCCATTCAGAGGGAGAAAGATGACTTTCTGTTCCTGTAAAAATTTCCACTCTCAGTAACCCTATACAGGGTCACTATGAGTCAGAACAGACTCCATGGCACAAAATCACCACCTCTACCACCATAAGAGTCAGCCATGTCTTTTTTACAGTCTCATTAGAAAAACTAATAATATATGCCCATACATATATGCAAGGAGCTCCGGTAGCGTAGTGGTTACGAATCGGGCTGCGAACCTTAAGGTCTGTGGTTCGAAACTACCAGGCGCTCCGCGGGAGAAAGATGAGGCTTTCTACTCCCATAAAGATTTACACCCTCGGAAACCCTGTACAGGGTCGCTATGGGTCGGAACCGACTCGATGGCACTTAACAACAACAACATACATATATGCACATAGATCTTCATAGCAGTTTTGCAATAGCCCAAGATTGAAAACAATTGAAAATGCCCATCAGATGAATTAGTTTAAACAAAACAAGATTGTGTTATGTCATTTACAATGGATTTCTGATCAATAGTAAAAATAAAGTAAATCATTGATTACGAGTGCAACATAAATTAATTTCAAAACGATTCCGTTCAGCTGAAGAAGTCAGCCAAAAACAGTACCTACTGCATGATTCTATTTATTGGTAATTCTAGAAAATAAAACCTCTAGAAACAGAAAGCAGGTCAAGGGATGGCTATAGAATCTGAAGAAAGGGTACAGAAAATTTTGGGGACTGATATATCCTTTATTTTCATTGTGACAATAGATTTACAGGATATGAAAATGTCAAAATCTATTAGTCTGTATGCTGTTGATGCATGTAATTAATTGCATGCCATTTTTGTTTCAACAAACTGTTAAAATGATATGGGAGGTTTATATCTTTCTGTTCTCTGAAAAATTTTTTGTGAAATCAATATTATATTGCTCTTAAAGATTTGTTAAAACACACATGGAATTCTATCTCTTCTAGGAGTCTTTAGAAATAGACTTATTTTATTTCAGAGCTATTATTTTATTACTACGCACCAACATTGATTCCAGAGCTGTAATCTTTCACCATACTTATTCAGTCTGAATGTATGCTCAGCAAATAATGAGAGAAGGTTTATATGAAGAAGAATGTGGCATTAGAATTGAAAGAAAATTCATCAACAACCTGTGATATACAGAGAATACAACCTTGTTTGTTGAAACTGAAGGGAACTTAAAATGCTTATGGATGAAGATCAAAGATCATAGCCTTCATTATGGGCTGCACCTCAATGTAAAGAAAACAAAAAAATCTCACTACCGGACAAATAAATAAAATCAAAATAAATGATAAAAGGTAATACATCCTTGCATCCTTGATATGAATCCCACTTGATCATATTTATTATCTTTTTGATGTGTTACTGGATTCTGTTGGCTAGGATTTTGTTGAGAATTTTTGCATCTATGTTCATGAGGGATATTGGACTATAATTTTCTTTCTTAGTGACATCCTTCCTTGGTTTTGGTATGTCTCCTTATCTTTGATTTTGGAGAGCTTGATTATGGTATGTCTTGATGATTTTCTTTTGGGGTCTATCCTTCCTGAGGTTTGTTGATCTTCTTGAAAGTTTATCTTTTCATTTTTCAGGATGTTAGAGAAATTTTCTTCCAGCAGTTCTTCAACTATTTCCTCTGTGGACTTGTGTCATTCTTCTTGTTCTGGAATGGCAATAATTCTTAAGTTATTTCTCTTCATGTTGCCCAACATGAATCTTAGACCTTCATCAGATTTTTTTTTATCCTTTTTTCTGTTTGCTCTTCTATCTTAGTGGTGTTGAGAGATTTGTCTTCCAGTTCACTGGTTCTGCCTTCCATCTCTTCTATTCTACTCCTTTGCCCTTTCAGAGTATTATCTATTTCTAATATTCTATTATTGATTGTTTGGACCTCTTTCTGTAGGTTTTGAATGGTTTCTGATTGTTCCTGTAGCACTTTCCTGACTTCTTCCTTAATTTTCTAAACTCCATTGTAAAGTGTTTTGAAACATTTTATAATAATTTTTAAAAAATTTCTTCTCAGGCATTTCCAGGACCTGTCCTCTTTCCAGAATGGAGTCCATGTCTACCTCTAGGTCATTGGTCTCAGACATTTTATCTTGTTTCTGGACATGTGCTTATATGGTCATCTGCTTTTGCTTCTTGGACATGTTTAGTGTTTGTCTGTGGCCTTAATATTTAATTGAGTATGTGTTTTGGTATTTTTTATGCTTTCTGATTGCTTCCAGGTAGATGTGATCAGGATGTTGGCTTCTCTTTTCACTGTTCTTATTGTTTAACTCAGAGTAACTTTCACAGGTGTTGTCTGTTTCCCTGGTATACGGCATTTGGTATTGGTTCTTGCCTGTTTTTGGTGTTTTATAGAGTGTGATTGTAGCTTGAGTATATGGCAGCAGTTGCTGTCTCTTCTTTGGTAGTAGGGGGACAGAAAGAGTCCCCCAAAGGTAGAAGGGGGAGCATAAAACAGAAGCAGCAAAAAAAAAAAAAAAAAAAAAAAAAAAAAAAAAAAAAAAAAACCAAAAAACCACCACAAAAACAAAAACCAAAAACAAAACAACAACAACACCACCAAAATAAACTAGACTAGCTGCAAACTGCAAGGTCAGCAGTTCAAAACCACTAGCTTCTCTACGGAAGAAAGGCGAAGCATTCTAATTCTGCAAAGATCCACAGCCTTGAAAACCCTGCATAGGCTCGCTATGAGTTGTAACCAACTCCACAGCACATAGCCAGCCACCAATATGAGGATGACTTTAATGACCTCTTTTCAGCTTTTTGCCTTCAAAACTGCCTGATATGCCACTGTTTTTATGCTGTACCTCAGGATTTAATTAATATGATCATGTGGTTCTTTCTTTTTTCTTATTTATATGATCAAGTGGGATTCATATCAGGGTATGATCAAGTGGGATTCATATCAGGGATGCAAGGAGGGTTCAACATTAGAAAAATGATCAACATTATCCACCATATAAATAAGAAAAAAGAAAAGACCCACATGATCATATCAATTGATGCAGAAAAGGCATTTGAAAATATCCAACATCCATTCCTGATAAAAACACTCAACAAAGTAGGAGTTGCAGGGAAAGTCCTCAACATAATTAAGAGCGTATATACAAAACCAACAGCCTGCATTACTCTCAATGGAGAGATACTGAAAGCCTTCCTTCTACAAACAAGAACCAGACAAGTGTGCCCTTTGTCACTACTCCCATTCAATATTACGCTGGAAGTCTTAGATTGAGCTATATGGCAAGATAGGAAAATGAAAGGCATCCAAATTGGCTAACAGGAAGTAAAACGCTATTTGCAGATGATATGTTCCTATACATAGAAAACCCCACTGTATCAATCCATCTTGTTGGGGGATCTTCCTCTTTTTCTCTGATCCATGACTTCTTCCATGAGTGTTAATGGGTGATCCAAGCAAAATGAAGTCTTTGACAACTTCAATCCTTTTCTCATTTATCTTGATTTTATTTATATGTCCAGTAGTGAGATTTTTTATTTTCTTTACATCAGACATGAAGAAAGCAAAAGGCCATTAAGAAGTCAGTAAAGAAAGAAAAGAACAAAATATCAGAAGAGACTCTGAAACTTACTCTTGAATATAGATAATCTAAAGAACTGGGGAAGAAATGATCCAGTAACAGAGCCAGATAGAAAATTTCAAAGGTCAGCTTGAGAAAACAAAGGTATTAAATGAAACATGCAATGGTGTAGAGTTATATAACCAATAGAGAGGAACATACAAAACATTTATAAATACAAAGCATTTGTAATGCAGAAAGAGTTGAGGAAAAAATTCTAGCCACGTATGCAATATTGAAACATTCTATGGGCAAAATATTGAATGATGCAGGTAGTGCCAAAGAAGATGGAAGGAATACACAGAGTCTGTATACTAAAAAAAAATTGGCTAGAGTTTAACCATTTCAAGATGTAGCGTATGATCAAGAACTAATGAAATTAAAGAAAGAAATCCAAGCAGCATTGAAGGCATTGGTAGAAAAAAAAAAGACTCAAGGAATTGTTTTCAACAATATGATGTAGTAATGGAAGTACTCTTCATTGGCATCAATTAATTTGGAAGACAGCTACAAGGCCAACTAATGGAAAAGATCCATATTTGTGTCCATCCCTAAGAAAAGTGACCAACAGATTGTGGAAGCAATTCAACAGTATCATTAATATCACATGCAAGCAAAATATTAATGAATATCATTAAAAATACTTTCCTTTGGAGAACAAACAAGATGGCGGATCGGGTGGACGTATAGCAGAGAGCTCCGCCAACAACAACACAGAATACCTGACCAAGCAGGTTCAGGGGCTGGTCCCAGAACTCTGAACCATATATAAAGGAATACTTAGAAGGTTGGAAGGCTCACAGCTGGGGGAATCTGTGTCAGAAGCAAGAAATCTATTGCTTTCTAGTCCGGGCTGCTCGGCTGCGCCAGGAGCCGCCATCTTGGGTGAGAC
>NW_006408531.1:7196935-7227845 GCF_000296735.1 Chrysochloris asiatica
CTTTTAACTGGTGGTATATGGAGGGGATTATAATCAATGTAATGAAACATGTTATATGAATTGTTGAATGTGAAACTGATGATGTGCCCTGTAAACTTTCACTCAATCAACAATAAAAACCTTAAATTTAAAAAAAAAACAAAAAACAAAAAAAACTTTCCTTTGTATATTGAGGTGCCAGAAATTCAAGCTGTACTCAGAAGAAGAGTTGGAATGAGTGATATCATTGTTGATGTCATATGGAGCTTGGGTGAAAGCAATGAGTACCAGAAAAATGGTAACTTGTGCTTTATTTACTATGCAAAGATATTCTACTGGATGGATCATATTTGTATGGATCTAGAATTATCTGGGTAATCCAGAACACTTAACTGTGCCCATACACCAAAGAGGCAGTTCTTCAACCAGAACAATGGAATACTGAATGGTTTAAGATCAGAAGCCCTATGGAGCAGCTCTACTCTGTGCTATAAGGTTGCTATGAGTCTGAATCAGCTCAAAAACAGAAGGCTTGTTTTTGTTGTTGCTGTTGTTAAGTTCCATCGAGTCAATTCTGATTCTTAGCAACCCTGTATAGGGTTTCTGAGGAGCAATTGGTGAGCTTGAACCATCAACCTTTGCAATCCAGTGCATTAACCCACAAAGCCACACCAGGATTCCTTTCTAGTAGAATTAATTATATATATGGAGTCCTGTTGTGGATCTGTATAATAAGCATTGTACGTCAACCACAAGGTCAGAGTCTCTCTATGTTAGAATCAATGTAACTGCACTTAACAACAAATCATCTCTCTAATTCTTTTTACCAATGCAATCTAAAATAATCACAGATTTTGGAGAATAAGGCATTTTTATTTTGGTGGATGTATTGAAATTTATGCACCAACCACTAAAGCTAGTGAGGATGAAATAGAAAAATTCTACTAACTTCTTCAATATGAAATTGATCAAACATTCAATCAAGATGTATTGATCATTACTGCTGTTAGGAATGCAAAGATGGAGAGCAAAGAGGAAGGATCAGTAGTTGGAAAATATGACCTTGGTGATAGAAATGATGCTGAAGAACGTATGATAGAATTCTGCAAAACCAATGATGTTCTCATTTCTAATAACTTCTTTAGACAGCATAGGAAATGATTATAACTGGATGGATGGAATGACATGGATGACATGGACCTCACCAGATGAAATACATAGAAATCAAATTGACTACATCTGTGGAAACAAAAAATGGAAAAACTCCACATCATCAGTGAAAACAAGGCCAGTGGCAGACTGTGGAACAGACCATCAATTGCTCATATGCAAATTCAAACTGAAGCTGAAGAAAACGGAAACAAGTCCACGAGAGCCAAACTATGATCTAGAATATATCCCACCTGAATTTAGAAATCATTAGAACAGATTTGATACATTAAACACTAAAGACTGAAGACCAGAAGAGTTGTGGGATGACATCAAGAACATCATACATGAAGAAAGCAAAATGTCATTGAGAAGACAAGAAAGAAGGAAAAGGTCAAAATGGATGTCAGAAGAGACACTGAAACTTGCTCTCCAGCGTAGACATCCTAAAACAAATGGAAGAAATGAGGTAATACAAAAGCTGAACAGAAAATTTCAAAGATCAGCTCGAGAAGATAAAGCCAAATATTATAACAAAATGTGCAAAGATCTAGATCAGAAAACCAAGAAGGAAGACCATGCTCAGTGTTTCTCAAACTGGGTGAACTGAAGAAAAAATTCAAGCCTTGATTTTTGTTATTAAAAGATTCTCTGGGCAAATTATAGAATGATGCAGAAAGCATCAAAAAAGATGGAAGGAATACACAGAGTCACTGTACAATAGGGGAATGGTTAATGTTCAACCATTTCAAGAGGTAGCATATGATCAAGAGCCAACGACACTGACAGAGGAAGTCCAAGGTGCATTTAAGGAATTGGTAAAGAACAAGGCACCAGGAATTGATGGAATAAAAATTGAAATCTTTCAAGTCAGGCGGCACAGGAGGCACTCACTCATCTCTGCCAAGAAATTCAGAAGACAACTATCTGGCTGACTGATTGGAAGAGATCCATTTTTGTGCCCATTCCAAAGAGAGGTGACCCAACAGAATGCGGAAATCATCGGGCAAACTCTTTGATATCTCACTCGAGTAAAGTTTCCTAAAGGTAATACAGAAACGGTTACAATCATACATTGACAGAGAACTTCCAGAGGTTCAAGCTGGATTCAGACGAGGCTGTGGAACGAGGGATATCACTGTTGATGTCCAATGGATCTTGGTTGTAAGTAGAGAATATCAGAAAGATGTTTACCTGTGCTTTGTTGACTACACAAAGGCTTTTGATTATGTGGATCATGACAAGCTGTGGACAACATTGAGTATTCAGGAACACTTAAGTGTGTTTGTGAGGAATCTGTACCTGGACCAAGAGGCAGTTGTTAGAACAGAACATGGGAACACTGAATGTTTAAAATTAAGAAAGGTGTGTGACAAGGTTGTATTCTTTCACCATACTTATTCAATCTGTATGCTAAGCAAATAAGCTGAGAAGCTGGGTTCTTTGAAGAAAAATGTGGCATCAGGATTGGAGGAACACTTATTAACAACCTGTGATATGCAGATTATACAACCTTGCTTGCTGAAAGTGAAGAGGACTTAAAATATTTACTGATTAAGATCAAAGAGCACAACCTTCAGTATGGATTGCATCTCAATGTCAAGAAAACAAAAATCCTCACCACTGGACCAGTAAACAACATTCTTATCAATGGAGAAAAGATTGAAATTGTCAAGGACTCCATTCTTCTTGAATCAACTATCAACACTCAAGGAAGCAGCAGTAAAGAGATCAAATGACATATTGCATTAAGCAAATCTGCTGCACAAGAACTTTTTTAAAGTGTTGAAGAGCAAAGATGTCAGCTTGAGGGCTAAGGTGCAGCTGACCCAAGCCATGGTATTTTCAATAGCTTCATATGCATGCAAAAGCTGAACAGTGAATAAGGAATACCCTAGAAGAATTGATGCCTTTCAGTTATGGTGTTGGAGGAGAATATTGAAAGTGCCATGGGCTGCCAAAAGAACCAATAGATCCGTTATGGAAGAAGTGCAGCCTGCGTGCTCTTTGGATGCCAAGATGGCCAAACTTCATCTCTTATACTTGGAACATATTGTCAGGAGGGAGCAGTCACTGGAGAAGGATATCATGTTTGGTAAGGTTGAGGGTCACAGAAAAATAGGAAGACCCCCCCAATGAGTTGGGTTAGCTAGCCAAGTGGCGGCATCGATGGAGTCAAGCGTTGCAAGGATAATGAGGTTGGCCCAGGGTTGGGCAGTGTTTTGTTCTGCTGTGCATAAGATCGCTATGGGTCGGTACTGACTCAATGACACCTAACTGCAACAACAACAACAATTTTCCTAACATTCAACTTTAATTGAATAGCTTTCAAAGTAGGAATATAGCGAAGTTTGCATACGTTTATGATCTTTAAACAATGTGTCATTAAACATGTTATAAATATCTAAAATTTAAAATCATCTCAATGAACTATAAAACTGAAACACAAGCCATTTGCATTTGAGTCAGTTCCCACTCAGGGTGATCCTATGGGTTATAGAACATAATTGCTCCATACAGTTTTCTTTGCTGTAATCTTTATGAAAGCAGATTCTAGACCTTTCTTTCGTGGTGCCACTAGATGAGTCAAATTGCCAATCATTAGGTTAGAAGGTGCAATCAAACGATTTGTACCCAGGGACCTTTTAATGGACTTTATAGTATGTAGTAATATATTTTATCCTATAAAATTTTGATGAAAATATTATTGAAAGATTATGTTCCTATTATTATATATAATATTGAAGTAGTTTTATTCATGGAAATGTAAATATAACTTTAACATTAAATTACAAATACTCTTGTGTTTTATAGAGTATGCAAGACATTCCACTGCGTTGTTGTTATTGTTGTTGTTGTTAAGTGTCATCAAGTTGGTTCTGACTCAGCAATCCTGCATAGTGTGTCCAAGGAGCGACTGATGAGTTTGAATTGCCCAACTCATTTAAAACACTTTTGTGGTGCAGTGCTTATCCTATAGCACCATATTAGAATTCTAGTATTGTTTATTGTTGTTGCTAAGTGCCGGTGAGTCAGTTCTGACCCATAGCAACCCTGTATAGGGTTTCCGAGGAGCAGTTGGTCAGCTTAAATTACCGACCTTGCAGTTCAAACCAGTTTTGCAATCCAGCACATTACTCCCACAGTGTCACATCAAGACTCTAGTGTAGTGTTGTTGTTAGGTGCCTCAATTCAGTTCCATCTCATAGCAATGCTGTATAGGGTTTCTGAGGAGTGGCTGTTGGGCTTGAACTGCTCACCTTTGGTTAGTAGTCCTGTGCTTATCCTACAATGCCACACCAAGACTCCATTCTATTTTGTACCTCATAATAAATTATGGATAACATTGTGAAGAGTGGGAATTGCAGAACACTCAATTGTGCATAGATATAACCTGTACATAGAGTCTGAGGTAGGTATTTGAACAGAAAAAGGGATACTGTGTGGTTTAAAATCAGGAAAGATGTGTATCAGAATTGTATCCTTTTATAATTATTTAGTATGTATGCTTAGAAAATATTAATGAAAATTTGGACTAATTGAATATATGCCCACCATCAGTTTTGGAGGAAGACTCATGACCTGGAGGAAGGCTCTATGATATGCAGAAGACACAATGCTGTATGCTGAAAGTGAAGAGGTCTGGTGCAAAAGCCCTTTTTAAAGTGTTAAAAAGCAAACACGTCACTATGAGGACTAAGCAAATTTTCATTTGCTTCATATGCTTGTGAAATCTGGACAATGAATACAGAAATCTAAAGAAGAATGGATGAGTTTGAATTATGATGTTAATGAAGAATACTGAAGATGCATAGGCTGCCAGAAGAATCAACAATTCTGTCTTGGAAGAAGCACTGTCAGAATGCTCCTTAGAAGTGATGATGGCTAGACTTCACACTAAGTACTTTAACAATGTTATCAGGACCAGGACCAGGAGAAGGACATCATGCTTAGTAAAGTAGAAACTCAGGGAAAAGAGGAACACCTTCAGTGAGATAGAGTGACAAAGTAGCTTTTACAATAGGCTCACACAGCAGCAATTGTGAGAATGGTGCAGCGACTTTTGTCTCATTTTTATGATTTGAACCAACTAGACAATATCACCAACAGCATTGTATATTTGTATATCGTTAACAGTGCTTTTCTTTTGTTCTTTCTCATCCTTCATATAGCTTTGTCAGTTATCATTCTTCATTTATTTTTGTGTTAGAGCCCAATCTTCTAATAAAGTTCAGCTAATTCTTGTTTTCTGAGGTTTTTTTCCTACTATATATAAGCTGAGTTCATTAAAACAACAAGTGATATATTTGATGCTAATGTTTTAAATGTGATCAGTAGAATCCATAAAATAGACCAATATCCTTTCTGAAATTCTAACATCTTTATTTCAGCCTTTAATTTCAGAATTCATAATTGTGTTAAAAAGCTGAGACTCTTGGAGTATTTTTTATTTGGGGAAGTGTTTCAGTGTTATTTTCACTACAATTTCATCAAATAAAGCTCATGATAACTCGTTTTCATTTTATAGTTTTCTGTTATTTCAACAAATGAATATCAACGTTACTACATGATGAAAAATATTGTCTACTTCTCATAATTTTTAGCACTATTCAAAAATACTGATAGGTTCTATGTGCCAAATATTCTGTTTTCAGTTAATATTTTGGCAGAAACACCAAGTTTGACATTAGAACATTTTAACTTGGAATGGTAATTGTGTTTATGTATTCATAGGCTTAAAATTATGCAAAATACTTTAGATAAAACATATCTTGCAACAGTTTCATTAAATTTGGTTCTAAAAACATAATTCATATGATTTTCTTTAAATTACTAGCAGTCTCTTTCCCCGACTACTCAGATTTTAATATATACAAACTTTTTATGAACCTGTCTTCAATTACATTTTTAATCTTTCCTGAATAAAAATCATATAAAAAGTATGAGAACATGTGTCTTCCTTCCAAAAGGCTTTAGGCAATATCTGAAAAAGTCTGCATCCACTGAATTTAGTGAAAGAGAGGGGAAAAAAGTTGAAGTAAGTCCAACAGTTATGTTCATGATGCCAGATTACTGTTTATAGCAGATTTTTGATGTTATATGAATATCAAATGAAACTTGTTCCAGCTAAATAAAATTAAAGGGAAAAAAATGGATATACAAATTACTTGAAAAAATTTATAGAATGCAAATAGAGGACTATGACTGAGTAAAACAAACATAATTCTAAGTATAAAATCAAAATTCTAGGTACACATACTGAAATTTAGGTGTATAAGAAATGATGCATTATATTTCAAAATAATAATAAATGTGCATTTAAGATCCTATTTCCCATTTGTTTGACAGCGAAACCAATTTTGCCAATACTGTGATTACTCCCACAGTTCCTCTGGGTTGTATAAAGTTTACAGGCTAGGGTACAGAGTGGAATGTTTTTCAACACAAAGAAGGGCATTCAGGAAAGCTTTGCCTTTGATACACATGGGAAACCACTGATATACCTACCCATCACTCCAACCCAGTGACTCCCATGATCTCAAGAAGAGTTGAGGCATTCATTTTGCCATTTTATTCATCCCAACTCATGGCAACCGTGTGTGCGACAGAGTAGAACTCTGTGCTCCATGTTGATGTTGTTCAGTGCTGTCGAGTCTATTGTGACTCATAGTGACCCTGTATAGGACTTCCTAGGAGCAGCTGCTGAGTTTGACCCACTGACTTTGGGATTCAAACTAATCTTGCCATCCAGTGCATTATTGTTTTCTTTCTCTTTCTCTCTCTTTCATTCTTTTTTAAAACTTTTTAATTGTGGTATGGGTGAAATTTCATAGACCAATTATTTTTCCATTAAAAAATGTATGCATATCTTATTTTGTAACATTGAACATAATCTGCACAATGCAACAACACTCATTCTGCATCCTTCATGTGATTTAAACCATTGGCATTTATCCTTTTTTTCCTAATCTTCCTCAAATTTTCTTCAGAGTTGCTTCTGGATAACCATGAACCTCTAATCTTTCAGCTAACAGCTAAGTGCCTTAACACTTTGCACCAAGCTAGGACTTCAGTTCTTAGATTTTGTCATTTTTTTCCCAATCTGGAATCTTTGGTGCCTCAGGTTTATTATACTAGTTGACAGTGTAGTCACTTTCCTCTAAGATTTTGACATCATTCCTGTGATAGTGGTAAGAGGTAAAATGGCGACCCTAGTCATTTAATAATACCAGACCAAAATCCCTTACTGATCTCTTAGAAATCTGTAGTTACCTAAACTCCAAAATCTGTAACACCAAAGTTATATACCTTCATTTATCTCTTCACCCTCACAAAATCTTCTCCATAAGTCCTAGCTCTCTCAAACAAAAGTAAAAAGTGGTGTTTTGATTGTACATGTACTTTTAGACAAGTTAACAGGGGGTAGACACGCTATGAGTCAGAATCGACTCCATGACACATAACAACAACAACAATTTAGGAAAATCAAGCAGAAAATCTTGCTATGGGGTGCTCTGGAGAAGATTCCAACTCATAGAGGCCTCATGAATTACCCTCATGTGGTTTTCTGGTTACGAGCTTTAAGGAACAAATTGACAAGTCTTTCTTCCATATTGCCATTGGTGAGTTCAAATTACCAACCTGTTGTTTATCAATCAAGTACTAATGGTTCCAATACCAGACTCTGTAAAAACAAATTAATACATTAGAGCCTTTTCTTGGCACATTATTTTGATTTGCTTATTTAAATCAATCTCATATAAATTTAGTTTGCAACATTTATGCAATTATATTTTAATATTTTCTAAAATAAATTAAGAAGACATTCATTCATTCTTTTTTTTTTTTTCCTTAAGTAAGATGGGGTCCTGGTGTGGCACTGAAGAATAAGTACTGGATTGTTACCCACAGGTTGGCAGTTCAAAACTACCAGCTGTTCCTCAGAAATCCTATAAAGGGTTACTATGAGTAGAACTGACTCATGGCACTTAATTTAGCAACAAAAACAGTCTAAGAAACTTTCTCATTTTCAAATATGAATGCTTAGGAAGCACAAAGGGGAATTTAAATTAGCAAGAGTTAAATTATAGCTACAAATTAGATCTCAATCATAAATTTTGTTACAAAACATTTCTCATAAACCAGAAAAATTGGAATTTAGGTTTTACAAAAGCATCATAGAATTTGCAGCTGACACTAAAGAGATAGATATCATAAAAGAGCTAAACTCATTGTGTTCCTGCCTGCTACTTTTATAACCAGAAGCTAAATTGAAGTTTTTGAAAAAGTGTCATGATTAGATGCTAATTGCATTATTCACTTTTTAGAGATGTTTTATGAAAAATGTATATTCTCTATGACAGATCTATCATTTCTCAGTATCAAATTACAAGTTAATTTTTTTTTTTAGAATAAGTGATTCCTGTTTTATGCCCATACAGTTAGCAAGGACTAGCTGGTTTTTTTTTTTTTTTTAAATTTTATTGGCAATAGTAGATGGGCACTCTAAATGTATTTATTGTTTCCA
Source organism: Chrysochloris asiatica (assembly GCF_000296735.1). NCBI lineage: Eukaryota > Metazoa > Chordata > Mammalia > Afrosoricida > Chrysochloridae > Chrysochloris > Chrysochloris asiatica. The sequence goes on from NW_006408531.1 coordinate 7,205,592, forward strand.
ATAGAAAGGGCAGCAGCATTTGATGTAAAATGTTTTGTAAATTTTAAAATTCAAATTATAAATTATATTTTGAAAAACATTATAAAATTTATAACTGGAATTGAAATTGTAGCTTCAATTTCTGTCCCATAAATTTAAATTCCAAGTATTTTTAAAATAAGTTTTTTATGCTTTAGGACAATATAACTTGATTCATTCCTGATGGTATTTAAAAAAAAAACCATTCTACATACAGGTATATAATACTCGTGTGTAGTTTTAATAGTAATAATAAAGTGAACAGCAGTGTATTCATCATTGACCTTGAGTAATGTTACTTAATAGACCCATTGTAGTCCATCCTCAGGTGATATCACTATGCCTTACTGTGAGCAGTAATCATGACTCTGAGTTTTGTGTTTATCATTCCTTTGCATTGTTAATATCTTTGTTAGTTACCATTGAGTCATTTCCAACTACGAGTGCCTCTATGCACAAAAGAACAAAACACTGGTTGATCCTGTGCATTCCTCTCAATTGTTCCTATGTTTCAGATAATTGTTGCAGCCACTCTGTCATTCCACATCATTAAGAGTCATCCTCTTCATTGCAGACACAATATTTTGTCAAAACAATATCCTTCTCCTTGGACTAGTCCCTACTGATAACATGTCCAAAATACCTGAGATAAAGTCTCACCATCCTGCCTTCTCAGGAAAATTCTGGCATGCTTCTTTCAAGACAGATTTGTTTGCACTTCTGGCACTACTTGATATATTCATTGTTTTTCTGCAACACTATAATTTAGATACATCAAGTCTCCACTGATTTTTCGTATTCATTGTCTGGCTTTCATGTACATATATTTTTGTTTTGGTTAGGTGTTGTCCAATCAATTCCAACTCATAGTATCCCTATGTAAGCAAAACAAAATGTAGCATTTTCCCACTCTACGCCACCCTCACAATTATTGCTTCACTTTAGCCCATTACTGCTAAACTGGTGTCAATCCAGCTCATTAGGGATCTTCCTCTTTTTCGCTGACCCTTCATTTTATCAAGCATCATGTCCATTCTCTTGATAACATGTCTGAAGTATGAGACAAAGTCCCATCATGCTGTCTTCAAAGAAGTATTCTGACCATTCTTCTTCCAAAACAAATTTATATGTGCTTCTGGCAGTCCATGGTACTTTTGATAATCTTCTCCAACAACATCATTCAAATGCATCAATTCTACTATCTTCCATATTCACGACTGTCCAAATTTCATATGCATTTTGTAGCGGTTTTGAATTTTCTTCTGGTAGTCTTCTCCAACACCATAACAAATGCATCAATTCTTCTACAGACTTCCTACTTCAATATTCAACTTTCACATGCATATGAGATTATTGAAAATAACATGGTTTGAGTGAGGTTCACCTTAGTCCTCAAATTGATGTATTTGCTCTTGAACACTTTAAAGAGGTCTTGTACAGCTATTTGTCCAATGCAATACATCATTTGCTTTATTGATGCTGACTCCATGAGTGCTGATGGTTGATCTGAGCAAAATGAAAACTTTGATAACTTCAACCTTTTCTCCAGTCATATTCATGTTATTTATTGGATTATTGGTCCAATAGTGAGATTTTTTTTTTCCACTTAGAGATGACCCATGCCAAAGGCGGTGATCTATGTCTTTATAAGTATGTATTTTAAGTCCTCTTCACTTTCAGCAAGCAAGTTTGTATCATCTACATAGTGCAAGTTGTTAATGAGTCTTGCTCCAACCCTGATGCTATGTTCTTCTTCATATAATTTAGCTTCTCAGATTATGTGTTCAGCATACAGACTGAGTAAATATGGTACAAGAATACAGCCCTGACACACACGTCTTCTAATTTTAAACCATCAGATGTCAGCAATGATATTCCTCATCACATGTCCTCATCTGAATCTGATTTGGACCTCTGGAAATTTCCTGTAAATGTGTTTTTGCAGCCATTTTTAAAATTATATGTAGCAAAATTTTTACTTGCATTCAATATTAATGATATAGGCAAATGATTGCTGCATTCCATGGCTCAACTCTCTTTTAAATGGGCAAAAGCATAGATCTATTCCAGTGACACATCAGTTTGTTGAAATTTTTCAAGTCATATTTCATCAATTCCTGACTCTTTATTCTTTACCAAAGCCTTCAATGCACCTTGAACTTCTTCCTTTAATATCATGGTTCTTGATGGTCTGCTACCTCTGGAAATGGTTAAACATTTTGGTACAGTGATTCTGTGATTCTGTGTATTCTGTCCATGTTCTTCTGATGAATTCTGCATCAGTCAGTAGTTTCCCTTTAGAATCATTCAATATTTCAAGTCTAGACTTCAATGCTTTCTTCAGTTCACTCAGCTTGAGAAATGCTGAGCACGTTCTTCCCTCCTGGTTTTCTAACTTTAGGTTTTTGCACATTTCATGATACTCTTTGACTTTATCTTCTCAAGCTGTCCTTTAAATTTTTGTATTCAGCTCTTTTACCTCCTCATTTTTTCTATTTGCATTAGGATCTCTATGCTAGGTAGCAAGTTTCAGAATTTCTTCTGAGAAATATTTTGGTCTTTTGCTTTTTTTCTTGTCTTGTTAATGACATTTTGCTTTCTTCCTATATGATACTCTTTTTTTCTTGTCTTGTTAATGACATTTTGCTTTCTTCCTATATGATACTCTTGATGTCTTCCCACAGCTCTTCTGGTCTTTGACCTTTAGTGTGTGATGCATCAAATATGTTCCTGAGATGATCTATAAATTCAGGAGGCATATATTAAAGGTCATATTTTGGCTCTTGTGACCTAGTTTTAATTTTCTGTACCCTAGACTGAAATTGCATATGAGCAAATGATGGTCTATTCTACAGTCTGTCCGTGGCCATGTTTTGGCTGATGGTATGGAGTTCTTCCCACAGATGTAGTTAACTTGATTTCTGGTGAGGTCCATGTGTATAGGCATCTTTTATGTTATTTTAAAAAGGTATTTGCAAAGAAGAAATCATCAATCTTGCAAAATTTTAACATATGATCTCTATCTTCATGTCTATCACCAAGGTCATATTTTCAACTTACTGATCTTTTTTCTTTGTTTCCAACCTTTGTCTTCCAGTCACCAATAATAATCAATACATCTTGATTGTATGTTTGGTTAATTTCAGATTGAAGAAGTTGGTATAATTCTTCAATTTCAATATCACTTGCTTTAATGATTCATGTGTAAATTTAAGTAATAGTTATATTAACTGGTATTCCTTATAGACATATGGACATTATCCTATCACAGACAGCACTGTATTTCAAAACAGATCTTGAGATGCTCTTTTTGATGATGAATGGGACACCATTCCTCTTCAGTAATTTGTCATTTCTGGCATAGTAAACCATAGGATTATCAGATTCAAAATGGCCAATACCAGTCTATTTCAATTTCCAAATCCTAGGGTACTGATGTTTGTGGTTTCTGTTTATTTTTTGACAATTTCCGATTTTCTTAGACTCATACTTTGTACATTACATGTTCCAATGTCAATGGATGTTTAAAGCTATTTCTCTTCATTTGGGGTTGTGCTCCATCAGTAAATGAATGTCCCAAAGGCTTTACTCCATTAGTGTCATCAAGGTCAACTCTATTTTGAGGAGGCAACTTTTCCCCAGTCGTATTTTGAGTGCCTTGCAACCGAGAGACTCATCTTCTGGTACCATATCTAATAATATTCCTGTGTTCTTCATTATGTTCCAATATTCAATATATTGTTGCTATCCCACATTGCTCCACTGCTACTTATAAGGATTTCAGTGACTAAGTATTCAGAAGTAGTCTGTCCTTCTTCTTGTGTATGTTAGTCTGGAAGCTCAGCTGAAACCTGTTCACCCTGTGTGTCCCTTCTGGTATTTATAATATCGGTGGCATAGCTTTCAGAAACACAGCAACACACAAGCCACCACAGTACAACAAACTGACAGATAAGTGGTTAGTCTTAGGAATTAGTGAGCTGAAATTGACTGCTATTTGTCATTTTCAATCAGAAAATAATATGCATATGAGGCAATTGAAAATACCATTTCTTGAATCAGTCAGATGCACCTAAGTCTTCATAATATCTTTTCACTTTAATACTTTACTGAGGTATTTCATAGCAGATTTTCACAATGCATTATATTGTTGGATTTTTTGACTGCTGTTTCAATAGATGTTGATTGTTGTTGTTGTTTTTTTGGTGTCATCGATTTGCATTCAACTCATAGAGACACTACATACAACAGAGTGAAACAGTGCTCAGCCCTGAGTCACCTTCTCAATTGTTACATTTCAGACCATTGCCAGTGTACCTGTCCATTTCCTGGGGCGTATACCTCTTTATCATTGACCTTCCATTTCACTAAGCACAACATCCTTCTGTAGGAACTGGTTCAAAGCATGAGTGACAAGCCTTGACATCCTGGCATCTAAGGAGCATTCTAGCTGCAATAACTTCAAACATTTGTTTGCTCTACTGGCAGTCCATGGTATTTTAATATTCTTTTGTGATGCCTTAATTAAAATACATCAATTCTTTGAAAGCTCTTCCTTATTCATTGACAAACTTTCATATGCATATGAGGAGATTGAACATATCATGGATTGGGTGAGTCCTCAAACTGACAGGTTTGTTTTTGTGAAGCTTAAAGAAGTCTTAATACAGAAGCTCTGTCTAATACAATATGCTCCCTCTTTCCTTGACTATTGCTTTAATGAGTGCTGGCTGAGGATCTAAGCAAAACGAATTATCTGACAATGTCAATCTTTTCTCTATTTATCACGATGTTGTTTATTGGTCCAGTTGTGAGGATTTTTATTATCTTTACATTGAGGACCAACCTATACAGAAGACTATGGTCTTTGATTTTCACTAGTAAGTATTTCAAGTGTTATTGGCTTCCAGCAACCAAGATTGTGTCATCAACGTATTGCAGGTTCTTAGTGAGTTCTCTTCCAATCTATATGCCACATTGTTTCCATTTGACCCAGCTTCTGTATTCTTAGTTTAGCTTATAGATTGAGTAAGTATGGTGAAAGACCACACCCCTGGATCACATCTTTCTGATTTTAAACTACCCAGTATACCCTGATCCGTTCTAACGACTGCCTCTAGAGCACAATTAAGTATTCTGGAATACTCAATCTTCATATTTTTAGCCATAGTTTGCCATGATCCACCCAGTTTAAAGCCTTTGCATAATCAACAGAATACAGGTAAACATCTTCCTGGTATTCTTTGCTACAGTCAAGATGCATATGATATCGATTTCATATTTTCTGAATCCTGCTTAAATTTCTGGCAATGCACTGCTGAAACCATTTTAGAGTGATCATCAGCAAAATTTTACCTACAAGTAATATTAATGATATTGTCTGATGATTTCTGCATCCTATTGAGTCACCTCTCTTTGGAGTGGGCACATCTTATAGCTCTTGTTCCTTCTGTTGGTCAGGTAGCTATCTTTCAAATTTCTTGGTATAGATGAGTGCCTTGAGCACTGCATCAGTTTATTGAAATATTTCATTTTGCATCCTGTCAATTCCTGGAGACTTGTCTTCATCAATGCCTTCAGTGCAGCTCAGACTTCTTCCTTAGTATCTCTAGTTCTAATTCATAGGAAACCTCTTACAATATTTTAACACTGACCATTAATTTTTGATAGAGAGACTGCATATTGCTTACATCTTCTTTTGATGCATTTTGCATCCTTGATTATTTTGTCCACAGAATTCTTCAATAATGTAAAGCAGTGCTTGAATTTTGTCTCTATTCTTTTACCTTGAAAAATGCTAGATATGTTCTTTTTTTTTCCTTTCTAAATATAGAACTTTTGCTCATTTTCTTATATTTATTATATTATATTTTTCTTTTCTGACTCACAGTGGCTCTAGGTTCTTTTTCTCAACAGCAAGTTTCAGAGTGTCTTTTGACATTCACAATAGTCTGTTATGTCTTTCCTGTCTTTTGAATTGCTTGATGTTCTTGATGTCATCCAACATTCTTCTTTTCTTTGGCTATTAGTGTCCAATGGACCGAATCTGTTTTTGAGATGATCTCTAAATTCAGGTGGGATATATTAAAGGTCATAATTTGGCTTTCATGAACATGCTTTAATTTTCTTCAGCTTCTGTCTGAACTTGCGTATGACAATTTGATGATCTATCCACATCTGCTTCTAGCCTTGTCTCCTCCCACAGATGTAGGTAATTTTGTTCCTGTGTATTTCCTCCTTTGAAGTCCATGTGTATAGATGCATTTTATGTTGTTTAAAAAAGTTATTTGCAATGAATAAGTCATTGGTCTTGCAAAACTATATCATGCTGTCTCCAGCATCACTTCTATCACCAAGGCCACATTTTCACACTACTGATCCTTGCTCTTTGTTTTCAGCTTTTATATTTCAATCCCCAGTAATTACCAATGTGTCTTATTTGCATGCTTTTTCAATTTCAGACTGCAGAAGTTTTAGAATTCTTAAATTTCATCATCACTTGCTTTAGTGTTTTTTTTTAATAAATTTGAATAGTGGTGATATTAACTGGTCTTCCTAGTAGACTGATGGATATTATCCTATCACAGGCAGCATTGTACTTCAAGTTACATCTTCAAATGTTCTTAATGATGATGTTTGTGACACCATTCCTCTTCAATTTGACATCCCAACATAATAACCTTATGATTTGTCAGAATCTAAATAGCCAATTCCAGTCAATTTCCACACACTAATGCCTTTGATATTGATATTTATGCATTCTATGTCATGGTTTACAACTTCCAGATTTCCTACATTCATATTCCATGCATTCCATATTATGATTATTAATGGATGTTTGTTGCTGTTTTTTCTCATTTCAAGTTGTGCTGTATCAGTAACTGAAGGTTCCAAAAGCTTTGTTCCATCTATGTCATTATTTCCAACTCTAACTTTGAGGAGGCAGCATTTCCCTAGTAGCATTTTGAGTGCCTTCCAATCTGAGGGTTTCATCTTCCAACACAATGTCTGACAGTATTCTGGTGCTATTCATAATGTTTTCCTCTTGTAGCACTATATCTGACAGTGTCCCTCTGCTCTTCATAAGGTTTTCATTAGTTAGCCATTGAGAAGTGTCCTCCTCTCTTTTGTATTCTGTCTTAGTCTTCATATTACATTGAAACTTGTCCAACATGGGTGACTCTGCTGGCATTTAAAATACTAGTGTCATAGCTTCCAGTATCACAGCAACATGCAAACCACCAGAGTACTACAGACTTACAGATGAGTGGTGGATATTGTTTGTAGATCCAAACAAAATGAAATATTTGACAACTTCAGTATTGTCTGCATTTATTGTTATGTTGATTATTGATTCAGCTGTGAATTTTTTGTTCTTTTTTGCATTGAGTTTTAATCCATGCTGAAGGCTGTATTCTTTCATCTTTATCAGCAAGTACTTCAAATCCTCTATGCTTTCAGCAAACTTGGTGATGTCATTTGTAAAGCATATGTTTAATGAATCATCCTCCAATACTGATGCCACATTCCTCTTCATATAGTCCAGTTTCTTGGACTATTTGCTGAGCATACAGATTGAGTAGGTATAGTAAAAGGATACAGCCCTGACATACATCTTTCCTGATTTTAAATCACTCAGTATCACTTTTTTGATTTGTCTATCTACCAATTCCACCTGAGCACAATTAAGAGCTCTGGAATTCATATTCTTTGTAATGTTATCCACAATTTGCTATGATACACACAATCTAATGCTTTTGCATAGTCAATAAAACACAAATAAATGTCTTTCTGTTATTCTCTGCTTTTGATTGAGACTGATGTCAATACTGATATTCCTTGTTCCATATCCCCTCCTGAATCCACTTGGATTTCTGGCAACTCCCTCTCAATGTACTTCTATAGAGTAAGAACTGGACTGCTAATCACAAGGTGTGTGGTTCAACCACTCCTCAGAAATCATATACAAGTCAGAACTGAGTCAATGGTACTTAACAATAATATATTATTAATGATATTTTTCAATAATTTACACATTTTGCTGGGTCACCTTTCTTTTCAATGGACACAAATATGGATGTCTTCCAGTCTGCTGACCAAACTGTTGTCTTCCAAATTTCTTGGCATAAATGAGAGAGGACCTCCAGTATTTCATGACTTGGTTTAAAACTTTCATTTGACAGTCTATAAATTCCTTGTTGTTGTTGTTGTTAAGTGCCATCGAGTCGGTTCCGACCCATAGCGACCCTGTATAGGGTTTCCGAGGGTGTAAATCTTTACTGGAGTAGAAAGCCTCATCTTTCTCCCGCGGAGCAGCTGGTAGTTTCGAACCGCTGACCTTAAGGTTCGCAGCCCGATTCGTAACCACTACGCTACCAGAGCTCCTTGCGTCTTGTTTTTTTGGAGTGTCTTCAGGGCAGCTCTGACTTCAGTACCATTGGTTCTTGATCATTTGCTACTTCAGGACTCCATGTATTTCAGAGAAGAACTGCTCCACATGTACTACTTGACTGTCATCTTTACAGAAGCATATTACTAAGCCTTTCTTTAAGCATCAACCTATTTGTGCCACTGATGAACTTTTGCAGTGAAGTTATAGTAGTTGTTGTTGTCATCGATTCTGAGGTGTTGTTGTTTTTATGTGCCTTAGAGTCGGTTACGACTCATAGCGACCTTGCACAGGGTTTCCGACACTGTAAATCTTTATGGGAGCAGAAAGATCGAACTGCTGACCTTGAGGTTGGCAGCCCAACTCATAACCACTATGCTACAATGAGGGCCCATATTAGCCATTTCAATCTGGTTTTTTGTTTGAGGAGATTCCATAATAAGTTTGAGACCATGTTTCTATTTTAATGTGAAGTGTGCATTAACAATTTTTTGTTTTCTTAAATATAAAATTGAGAAGCCAATTTTTATTTCTCTCAGGAAGTTTTGATGACCATAGTTAGCTTATTACATATTTGGTGTCTTCTTGTTGCTGTCGTTTCTAGGTGCCTTTGAGTCGATTCTGACTCATAGTGACCACATGCTCAGTAAAATGAAACATTGCCCAGTCCTGCACTATTTTCAGAATTGTTATATTTGAGCCTTTTTGGATTCATCTCATTCAGGGTGTTCCTCCTTTTTGCTGGTCTTCCACTTTACCAAGCATGATGTCCTTCTCTGGGGACTGGTTCCTACTGACAACATGTTTAAAGAATGAGAGTTGAAGTTTGGACACCCTCAGTTCTAAGAAGCATTATGGTTGTACTTCTTCTAAGACGGATTTATTCTTTCTTCTGGCAGTCCATGAAACTTTTTGATATTCTTTGCCTACATCAAAATTCAAATATCTTCATTTTTTCTATGGTCTTTCATAATTATTGTTTTGGTGGCTTAGCCATTTATTTTTTCTTTCCATAATATCCAAGAGTAACTTGTTCTCCATGGGACAAGTATGAATACAGAATATGACTTTAAAGTAACAATTTTAAAAAATTGCTGTTGTTAAGCACTGTTGAGTGGTTCTAACTCATAACAACTTGATATAGGATTTCTGAGGAGTGGCTAGTGAGTTTGAACCTTCAATTTTGCATTTCAAGCTTACCTTGAAGTCCAGTGCTTATTTTTTTTTTTACAGTACCCCACCAGGACTATGTTAAAAAAAATAAGTATAGGCATAAGAGCATGAATACTTAGCCTTCAGTATGGATGACACATCAATCATCAATATAAAGAAAACAAAATTCCTCACAAATGCACCAATAAATAATATTGTGATAAAGGGAGAAAAAGATTGAAGTTGTCAAAGATTTCAGTTTGCCTGGATCCACAATTAAAATACTCAAGAAATAAAATGGTGTATTGCATTAAGCAAATGTGCTACGTGACAAAAGTGTTCAAGAACAAAGATATGAGATTGAGGACTAAGATTGGCCTGCACCAAGCCATGGTATTTTCAATTGCATCATATGCACGAGAAAGTTGGACAATGACTGTCAAAAGAGCAAGCAAATCTATTTTGAAAGGAACATAGCCAGAATACTCTAGAAACCTGAATGGTGAAACTTCATCTCTCACATTTTGGACATGTTATCAGGAGGGACTGGTCCTTGGAGAATGACATCATGCTTGATAAAGTAATAGGTCAGTGAAAAAATGGGAGACTTCCAAGGAGATGGATTGACACCATGGCAGCAGTAATGTAACCTAACAATAATTGTGCGGATTGTGCAAGACTGGGCGATGTTTCATTCTGTTGTGCTTGGGATCCTTTTGAGTCAGAACTGACTTGATGATACCTAAGAAAAGAAGCAAACCATAAAATTATTGCACATAAATTTTAGTTAATAAAATTTCATGTTTATAAAATGTTCAGTCACTTTCATTACCTCTCATTAAATGCAATCTTATTATGCATTAATACTTCAATTTTTTAAATTGTTCTTTTTCAAACATTTTATATAATGATTACATATGTTGGGGTTATTTAGTACTGTCAAATCAGTTTCAACTCATATTGACCCTGTATAGGGTTCCCTAGGAGCAGCTGGTAGGTTTTAATTGATGACCTTGTGGCTCAAAGTCCTGTGCTTATCCTACAGTACCACACCATATAGTGGTTTGTTACTAAGTTTCAAAAACATTAAACATTATTCAATATTTTCTAATTTTAATATCTAATATCTAATATTAAGGAGTCCTGGTGGCACAGGGCATTAAACAGTGTGTTGCGAAGTCACTAGTTCAAACTTAGTAGCCACTCTGTGAGAGAAAGGCAGGCTGATTTCCAGTTTCTGAAACCCTAAGAAGCACTTCTACTATGGGTCAGAACCAACTTCTTGATGGTGGAAAGTGATCGCTATTAGTATAATTATTCTGAGAGAAATATTCTGAAACTGATGTCCTTCCGTGCTGCCTAATCAGTTCTGACTCAGATTAACTCTACTCACAACAATTGTTACACTGAGCCCATTGCTACTGCCACTTTGTCAGTCTATCTTATTGGATGTCTTCCTTTGTTTCACTGACCCTCAACTTTACCTAGCGTGATGTCCTTCTCCTGGTAACATGTCTAAAGTATGAGAGACAAAGTCTCACCATTCTATTTTATACACAGCATTCTTGTTATGCTTCCTCGAACACAGATTTGTTTGTTTTTCTGGCAGTCTATTGTACTTTTAATATTTTTCCAACACCATTGCTTAAATGCAGCAATTTTTCTGCAGTCTTCCTTATTCATTGTCCAGCTTTCACAAGAATATGATGCAATTGAAATTATGATGGCTTGGGTCAGGCACATCATAGCCCTCAAACTAGTATATTTGCTTTTGAACACTTTAAAGAGATGTTTTTCAGCAGATACAACCCATAAAAACAAGTGATCTCTGATCATGAATAATTTTAATAATATAAAGGTATCTTGAAAAAAAATATTTGAGAGTTACTACCTTAGTAATACAGAAGTAGAGTTACCTAGAAAATTAGAGAATAACCCAGAGTAAGAATCTGAATAATGTAATCTTAGAGAGTGTTTGTTTTTCAAAGATCTGTGGGTTACTGAGCACCTTAGAGAAAGCTTTACATTGGTCTACATAAATGATGCTCAGTGCAGGTGTCTGAGCAGGAGCTGAATATATGGATGTAGCCCTTTCCCTTATCAAGAATGTCCAGAGCCCGTTGCTGATTAAAAATTGTATTAGTTTATAAATAAAATTGTTTGCATTTATTGGTTATTCTATTTTATGCACAGGTATATGTGTGTGTACATGTGAAGAAATGTACAGAAGATTATGTAGAAAATAAGTACATACACTAAGTTTTTAGCAGGGATTGCCTTGGGCAGAAGGAGAAAGATAAAGAAAACACAATTTAAAAAAGCAAATTATGCAAAATATTTGCCGATATGGGTGTGTTTATAGTAGATGTCTTTTTAAAGCTGTTAAAGCTTTCCTGTATAACTTATGAGGACTATATTTTTTTATAAAAACAGTTGTGCGGTATTATGTAAAATATATCATTATACTTTATTGCTATTTTTAGGTGTTATTGATTTGGTTCTGAATCATTGTTGTTGTTAAATACCGTGGAGTTGGTTCTGACTCCTAGTGACCCTGTACAGGGTCTCCAAGACTGTAAATCTTTACAGGAGCAGAAAGCCTCATCTTTCTCTCTCAGAACAGCTGGTAGTTTTGAACTGCTGGCCTGTGGTTAGCAGCCTGATTCGTAACCACTACGCTACCAGAGTGACCCTCTATAGCAGGGGTGGGAACGTCTGGCTCGTGGGAGATATAAAGCCTACAAATTCATTTGGTCAGGCCCTGCCACTGCAACCGTAGTCAGGACTTGAAATTCAATAAATATAGGAACTTTTTTTCATAGCACATAAATTTATATGAAGTGAAACATAGTGATACTATATGTTTTAAGGGACAAGCAAGGAATGTCCATTACAAGATAGAAAAAACATATGTGAGTACATGACAGGACAGACACGTATGTTTCTGTTAGCTGTCCTCAGTCTTTCTGCCTCTATTGTGATAATTAGGAGGACTGTCAGTGCCAGTCAGGCTGGAAGTGAACACGTTGCAAAAGTGTTGACACAGTGTGTTTATACATGTTGATCTGGTGATGCTGAGACAAGATGCAATGACATGATTCCTCATGAGGTTGATGACATTGTCTCCAATGACATCTTTGCTGACACAGGTGATAACTCCAATATAATCTTTAACCACATGTCCATGATCAGAAATCCTAACAAAAACTGAATCTCAGATAAATATTAAGGAAATGACAGTACACCAAGAAGACTTCAAGATTAAATGATGCCGATGTTGGATATATTCCATATTCAAGATGCAGGCTTAGAACAGTGATGTCGTTGTTGTTGCTAGGTGCCATCGAGTCAGCACCACCTCATGTTCCTATGCAGCAGATTTGCCTAATGCAATACGTAGTCTGATCTCTTGACTGCTGCTTCTGTGAGGGTTGATAGTTGATCCAAGAAGAATGAAGTCCTTGACAACTTCAATCTTCTCTCCATTGTTAAGAATGTTGTTTATTGGTCCACTGAAAATCAGAACATGGAATGTACTAAGTATGAATCTGGAAAAATTGGAAGTTGTCAAAAATGAAATGGAACGCATTAACATTGATATCTTAGGCATTAGTGAGCTGAAATGGACTGGTATTGACCATTTTGAATCTGACAACCACATGGATTACTATGATGGGAATGAGAAATTGAAAAGGAATGGTGTTGTGTTCATCATCAAAAAGAACATATCCAGATCAGTCATGAGGTACAATGCTGTATGTACCATGCGTCTACAGGGAAGCCCAGTTAATACCACTATTATTCAAAATTTTGCACCAATAAGTAAAGCCAGTGAGGATGAAATAGAAGAATTCTACCAACTTCTTCAGAATAGTGATGAAAGCAAAATAATTACATCGCTGGTGACATACATGCTGGATAGTTATTAAACTCTAAGTGGTGTGACAGTCTATAAATGGTGACTACAAAGAAAAGAAAAGTTGATTCAGATTCTCATTCTTTTCAAGAAAAATGGATAAGTGATTATTTTTTTGTTGACATCAAAGGCAAACGTGTATGTCTAGTTTGTGGCAGTGCATTGGCAGTAATGAAAAAAGCCAATCTGGAGAGTCATTAAAACTCACACCATGCTAGATTCAATGAATTGGAAGCCAAATATGTCCAGATAGAATCAATGCTCTTCAACACAGTTTTGAATCCTAACAAGCCGCTTTCATTAGGCCTTGTTGTGACACTGTTATTCAGATGTGTTATGTAGTGAGGGAGCTAATTGCCAAGCTGAGGTCTCATGGAGAGAGAGTCTGTGAAAGAATGCACAGTGGCTGCTATAGAAATTGTTAGCACCAGACAAAGTAAAATTGCTCCAGAGGGTTAGTTTGTCTCAGAGAACTGTTTCATATCAGATGACTGACCTATTATGATATATTGAAAATATATTGAAGGATTCTGTATATTTTCAAGTATTTATATCTGGTTTGTGACGAGACAATGGACATAACAAATAGTGCCCAACTGCCCATTTACATTTGTGGGATAGATGCAGAGTCTGACAGTGAGAGGAACTGCTGTTACTGGAGGTCATGCATGACACGTCTAGAGGGGAGGATTTGTTTAAGAGATTTATTTTATCAATGAAAAAAACTTGAGCTGCCCTTTGAACAGTTACATGCCCTTTCTACATATAGAGATCCAACCATTTCTACAAATGGTTGCCTAGAAAAATGAGTTAATTGCATTTGTCAAGAAGGAACTGAATCATGTCCATCTTGATCCAAATTATTTAAATATATGTCACTGCATCATGTACCAAGAAAGTCTGTGTGCAACGTCGTTGTGTCTCAACAATGTGATAGCATCAGTTGTTGTTGTTGTTAGGTGCCATGGTGTTGGTACTGACCCATAATGACCTATGCATAGCAGAAAGAAACACTGCCTGATCCTGGGCTAACCTGACTACTGTTACCACACTTGAGTCTGTCGATGCTGCAACATGGCCAATCCATATCGTTGGGGGTCTTCCTCTTTTTCTCTGACCCTCCACCTTACCAAACATGATGTCCTTCTCCAGCAACTGGTCCCTCCCGACAATACGTCCAAAGTATGAGAGAAGAAGTTTGGCCATTTTGGCCTCCAAGGAGCACTCTGGCTGCACTTCTTCCAAAATGGATCTATTGGTTCTTTTGGCAGCCCATGGCAGTTTCAATATTCTCCTCGAACACCATAACTCAAAAGCATCAATGTTTCTACGATCTTTCTTTTCACTTTCCACCTTTTGCATGCATATGAAGTTATTGAAAATACCATGGCTTGGGTCAGGCACAACTTAGTCCTCAAGCTGACATCTTTGCTCTTCAATACTTTTAAAGGTCTTGCGCAGTAAACTTGCCTAATGCAATACATCATTTGATTTCTTGACTGCTGTTTCCATGAGTGTTGATAAATGATCCAAGAAGAATGAAGTCCTTGACAACTTCAATCTTTTTTTCCGTTGATAAGAATGTTGTTTATTGGGCCAGTGGTGAGGATTTTTGTTTTCTTGACATTGATATGTAATCCATACCAAAGACTGTGCTCTTTGATCTTCATCAGTAAATGTTATAATTCTGTGTCACTTACAGCAAGCAAGGTTGTATCATCTGCATATCACAGCTTGTTAATGAGTCTTCCTCCAATCTTGATGACACGGTTTTCTTCATATAACCCAGCTTCTCAGATTAGTAAGTATGGAGAAAGGATACAACTTTGTCACATACCTTTTTAAATTTTAAACCATTCAGTGTTTTCATGTTTTATTCGAACAACTGCTTCTTGGTCCAGGTACAGATTCCTCATGAGCACAATTAAGTGATCTGGAATACTCATACTTCACAATGTTGTCCATAGCTTGTCATGATCCACACAATTGAAAGCCTTTTGTGTAGTCAATAAAGTGCAGGTGAACATCTTTCTGATATTCTCTGCTTTCAGCCACGATCCATTGGACATCAGCAATGATATCCCTTGTTCCATGGCCTCTTCTGAATCTGGCTTAAACCACTGGAAGTTATCTGTCAATGTATGATTATAACCATTTCTCTATTACCTTTAGCAAAATTTTACTCTCATGGGATATCAAAGAGATTGTCCAATGATTTCCGCATTCTGTTAGGTCACCTCTTTTTGGAATGGGCACAAATATGGATGTCTTACAATCAGTCAGCCAGATAGTTGTCTTCCAAATTTCTTGGCAGAGATGAGTGAGTGCTTCCTGTGCTGCATCACTTTCGTGAAAGATTTTCATTTTTATGCCATCAGTTCCTGGTGCCTTGTTCTTTGCCAATTCCTTCAATGCACCTTGGACTTCCTACTTCAGTATCATTGGCTCTTGATCCCTTGCTACCTCTTGAAATGGTTGAACATCAACCATTTCCTTTTCATGCAGTGACTCTGTGTATTCCTTCCATCTTCTCTTGATGCTTTCTGAATCATTCAATAATTTACCCAGAGAATATTTCAATAATGAAAGTTGAGGCATGATTTTTTTCTTCAGTTCCCCCAGCTTGAAAAATGCTGAGCATGTTCTTTTGGTTTTCTGATTCCAGATCTTTGCACATTTTGTTGTAATACTTATCTTCTCGAGCTGATTTTTGAAATTTTCTGTTCAGCTCTTGTACTGCTGCATTTCTTCCATTTTCTTTAGCATCTCTATGCTGGAGAATAAGTTTCATTATCTCTTGTGACATCCATTTTGACTTTTGTCTTCTTTCTTGTCTTCTCAATGATTTTTGTTTTCTTTATGTATGATGTTCTTGATGTCATCCCACAATTCTTCTGGTGTTTAGTCTTTAGTGTCTAATGTATCAAATCTGTTCTTCAGATGATCTCTAAATTCAGGTGGAATACAGTCAAGGTCATATGTTGGCTCTCGTGGACTTGTTTTCCTTTTCTTTAGCTTCAGTTTGAATTTGCATATGAGCAATTAATGGTCTGTTCCACAGTCTGCCCCTGGCCTTGTTTTCACTGATGCTATGGAGCATTTCCATCATCTCTTTCCATACATGTAGTCAATTTCATTTCTATGCATTCCATCTGGTGAGGTCCATGTGTATAGCCGTCCTATATGCTGTCTAAAGAAGGTGTTTGAAATGAGCAAATCATTGATTTTGCAGAATTCTATCATGTATTCTCCAGCATCGTTTTTATTACAAAGGCCATATTTTCCAACCACTGATCCTTTCTCTTTGCTCCCAACCTTTTCATTGCAATCACCAGTAATGATCAATACATCTTGATTGCTTGTTTGATCAATTTCAGATTGAAGAAGCTGGTAGAATTCTTCTATTTAATCCTTTCTGACTATAGTGGTTGGTGTGTAAATTTCAATAACAGTGGTATTAACTGGGCTTCCCTGTAGGCACATGGATATTATCCTATCACAGACAGCATTGTATCTCATGACTGATCTGGATATGTTATTTTTGTCAATGAATGCAGCACCATTCCTCTACAATTTGTCATTCCTGGCATAATAAACCATGAGGTTTTCAGATTCAAAATGGCCAATACCAGTTCATTTCAACTCACTAATGCCTAAGATATCAATATTTATGCGTTCCATTTCATTTTTGGCAATTTCCAGTTTTCCCAGACTTGTACCTCGGACATTCCATGTTCTGATTTTCAATGGATGTTACAGCTGTTTGTCTTCATTTTGAGTTGTGCTACATCAGCAGATGAAGGTCCTGTGGGCTTTTTTCCCACAGGTTTTAATCCATTCACATCATCACGGTCAACTCTACTTTGAGAAGGCAGCTTTACCCCAGTCGCATTTTGTGTGCCTTCCAACCTGAGGAGATCTTTTTCGGGCACTATATCTGATTGTTTCTCTGCTATCAATTAGGTTTTCAGTGACTAAATAATCGGAAGTAGTTCATCACTCCTTCTTCCTATTCCTTCATTTTACCAAGCAAGTATAACCCTCATACCAAAACTAGGGAAAGACTTCACTAAGAAGGAAAATTATAGACCAATATCCCTCTTGAACATAGATGCAAAAAATCCTCAACAAAATCCTAGCCAACAGAATCCAGCAACACATCAAAAAAATAGTACATAATGATCAAGTAGGATTCATATCAGGGATGCAAGGATGGTTCAACATTAGAAAAACGATCAACATTATCCACCATAAAAATAAGAAAAAAGAAAAGAACCACATGATCATCTCGATTGATACAGAAAAAGCATTTGACAAAATCCAACATCCTTTCCTGATAAAAACACTCAACAAAATAAGAATTGAAGGGTAAGTCCTCAACATAATTAAGAGCATATATACAAAACCAGCAGCCTATATTAGTCTCAATGGAGAGAAACTGAAAGCCTTCCCTCTGAGAACAAAGGATGCCCTTTGTCACCACTCCTATTCGATATTGTGCTGGAAGTCGTAACAAGAGCTATATGGCAAGACAGGGAAATTACAGGCATCTAAATTATCAAAGAGGAAGTAAAACTTTATTTGAAGACGATATCTGATAGCGTAGTGGTTAGGAATCGAGCTGCAAACTGCAAGGTCAGCAGATCGAAACTACTAGCTGCTCTGCGGGAGAAAGATGAGGCGTTCTGCTCCCGTAAAGATTAACAGCCTCAGAAACCCTGTGCAGGGTCGCTATAAGTCGGAACCGACTCCATAGCACATAACAACAACATGATCCTATACATAGAAAACCCCAAAGACTCAGGAAAAAAGCTACTAGATCTCATTGGAAGATTCATCAAAGTGGCAGGATATAAGATCATACAAAAATTAGTTGGATTCCTCCATACCCAAAATGACAGCATTGAAAAGGATATTAGGAAAGCAATACCATTTACAATAGCAACCTAAAGAATGAAATATCTAGGAATAAATGTAACCAGAGAAACAAAGGACTTTTACAAAGAAAACTACAAAACGCTACTACAAGAAACTAAAGGAGACCTAAAAAATTGTAAGACTGTACCATGCTCCTGGATAGGAAGACTTAACATTGTAAAAATGTCAATATTTTCAAAAGCAATTTACACATATAATGCAATCCCAATCTAGATTCCAACAACATTCTTCAAAGAGATGGAAAAAACAATTACAAACTTTATATGGAAAGGAAAGAGACCCAGGGTAAGCAAAGCACTGCTTAAGAAGAATAAGGTTGGTAACCTTTCGCTCCCTGACTTCAAAGTTTACTACAAAGCTACAGTGGTCAAAAGTGCTTGGTACTGGTACAATGAAAGATAAATTGATCAATGGAACAGAATTGAGAATCCAATAATTAACACATCTACATGCAGCCAACTTATTTTTGAAAAAACACCTAACTATATCACATGGGGAGGTGATAGTCTTTTCAACAGATGGTGCTGGCAGAACTGTAAACTGATATGCAAAAGATTGAACCAAGACCTTCACCTCACACCTTATAAAAAAAACAACTCAGCATGGATTAATGACCTAAATGTGAATTCCAACATTATGAAGGCCATCAATGGAAAAATAGGGACAAATGTGAGGGCACTAATTCAGCTAATACACAGACTACCAAACATTTAAAAAACTACACAAACAAAAGTAAACAAAATAGATGAGTGGGACATACTAAAAATTAAAAACATATGTGCATCAAAAGACTTCAGAAGAGTAAAAAGGGAATCCATAGAATGGGAAAAAATATTTTGCAATGACACATCTAACAAGAGACTTATTTCTAAAATATATAGGAAACTACAACACCTCTACAAGAAAAAGACAAATAACCCAATTAAAAAATGGGCACAGGACATGAACAGACACTTCATCAAGGAGGAGATCCAGGAAGCAAGCAAACATATGAAGGAATGTTCATGATCACTAGCAGTTAGAGATGCAAATCAAAACAACAAAAAGATATCATATCATACCAGCAACAACAGCAAAGATAAAGAAAAAGTATAGGGCAATAAATGCTGGTGGGGATGTGGCGAGACTGGGACACTCCTGCACTGCTGTGGTCCAACCTCTCTGGAAAACACTATGGCACTTCCTCAGACGGTTGGAAATATAAATACTTTATAATCCAGCAATTCCTCTACTTGGTATTTACCCAGAAGAAATATGAGCCATAACACGAGTAGATATATGCACACCAATGTTCATAGCAGCACTATTTACAATAGCAAAAAGATGGAGACAGCCTAAGTGACCATCAACTGAAGAATGGATAAACAAATTGTGGTATATACACACAATGGAATACTATGCTACACTGAAGAATAGCAAGGAAGCGGTAAACTACCGCATAACATGGATGAACCTTGAGGAAATTATGTTGAGTGAAATCAGTCAGTGACAAAAGGAGAAATACTGCATAGGACCTCTTACTGTAAAAGACTAAGAAAAAGAACCCATACTAAAGGGTGGGGAGGAGGCAGATATTTTGCTGGTTACTGGGATATGAGGGGAGGGAGGGAAAGGTTGAGTGTAGGGAAGGAAGTAGACACAGGATAGTTTGGGTGCTGGGGAGTGGGACAATATACAAGAAGGGGGAGGGGAATGGAAGAACAAAGCAGATGGGAGAACAATTAAGCAGGTTTGCATAGGCTAAGTGGGACAGTGGCAAAGAATGATGTATGCACAACCTTGGAACAACAGGACTCTGGGATACAGGGACTGAGACATGGTTGGAATGGGGAAAAGGGGGAAAATAATGTTAAGGTGCTTGGCTGTATTTTGAATCTTGGTTTTCCTTGCATACCATTATAAACTAGACACTGGAGGGGGAGAGAAAGAAATAGCCAGAAATATCATCATAGAAAGCTTGTAAGTCCATCTTCAGCCTATAACTGATTGGAATACCTAAAATGGGACTACAACATGCCCATTGAAGGAGGCTTCTTACAGGGTCTCTGCATTACATAAGACTGTCTGTGGAATCCTGAACAGCATCCAGTATCTTCAGAGGTGGGAAATTTCCACTTGAAGGGACTAGCAGACCAGCCTGCAGTGGTTAGAAGAACAGAAGGTACTTCTTGAAAGAAAGACCGACAGGAAAAATACAAAATAATATAGGCAGTTTGACTGATTACTACAAGAATGAGCAAGTTTCTCTCCCAGGAGACATCAAGGCAAGTGGTTGGGTCCCTTCAAAGCAAACCCACTTCCAAGACTAAGACTCAATGTGAATACATACTCTGATTGGTGACCATGTTCATCACTGATAAGGGGAAGTGAGGGAAAAAACAGCAATGAAGTTGCAAGCTAAGCCCTGCAATGTTCAATAGTCTCTTGTGAACCCGAGTGGAGACCCGGTTGGCCAGCAGTGTTTCAAGACCTGGGGACTCTTCCTCCCAGAGTCAGTGATATAGCCACAGAGGACTAGAGAGTGAAGCATCCAGCTGATAAGAAGAGAGGACATATCCAAAAGAACACCCACACTTGCAGATAATATCCACTTGACCTAGCTTCAAAGACTGGATGGTCAGAGCTCAAGTAGAAGAAGAAAGAAGAGGGATAAAAGAGTAATTTGATACAACTTGATGAACTTGACCTACATATAGGGATGCAGTAGCTCAAAAGAGGGAACACATTTTTACAGTGACGACCATTCCCACCCCCTCCATACACAGAGTAGACAGGGATGGGCAACTTGGACATTGTCTATCCAAAATGGTGGTGGTGGGGGAGGATAAATAAATAAGTGTGCTGTTGAGTTTCAGTCTCAGAAGGGAAAAACCCTTCTGAGTACACAGGTGCTGGGAGATAAAAAAAAAAAGTTACCAGAACTCATTCTGAGAGATGTTAGTTTATTACTGAAAAGAGAATGAAAAAGGTTAAAAAGAGATAGTGTATCAACAGGGAATTTACCTATAAAGGGTGAAACACAGCTGTGTCTGGTGGCAGCCTGCTGGATCATGAAGTTTTACTGGGCAAGGGGCCAGAGCTAGGGTCTTTTTATATTATGGGGTACTCACAAACACATGGGCAAGTTAAGGTGGTGTGTGGAAAGAGAAGAAGTAACAAAGTCAAAGAGACCAGGCTGTATGCCCTTCCTGGAGAACCATTTCAGAGTGGGAGGAGAAGGCTGTTTATTCCTTTTTAGCATATGTATAACTAAAGCAGGAGAACAAAATTGCTGGAGGATGGGGCTCTGTGCTTCTTCCTTGACAGTAGGAGCAGGGGGAAGGGATAAGAGATATGGTTTTGAGGTGACCTTGGCATGGTAATTTTAGAGTGTTTAAGTTTGTGTCCATATATATGCCTTAACCCTTGTAGTGTGGAAATGATACATTTTAATGATAAAGATTAATGTGAAATAATATTTATGATATAATGCATATTAGACACAGGTTACAGATCATTTTTTTATAATCCAGTCTCTTTTGGTCTTGTTGTTTAGGAATGTGCCTCTGTGTGTGTGTGTGTGTGTGTGTGTGTATGTGTGTGTAGCTGAGTAAACTTTTTCTATTGTCACAGAATTGTGCTTCAGGCACAAGGATGAGACCAAAAGTTGATAAATACTACTTATTCAATAACTCAAATAGCAACAATGAACTGATAACAGTTGAGACCTGAAAATTTTATTACTCAATTGTAACACAACCTAAGGGAGAAAGAAAGAAAGAAAGAAAGAAAGAAAGAAAGAAAGAAAGAAAGAAAGAAAG
Organism: Chrysochloris asiatica; assembly: GCF_000296735.1. Taxonomy (NCBI): domain Eukaryota; kingdom Metazoa; phylum Chordata; class Mammalia; order Afrosoricida; family Chrysochloridae; genus Chrysochloris; species Chrysochloris asiatica. The sequence goes on from NW_006408531.1 coordinate 7,227,805, forward strand.
AAAGAAAGAAAGAAAGAAAGAAAGAAAGAAAGAAAGAAAGA
>NW_006408531.1:7228305-7244097 GCF_000296735.1 Chrysochloris asiatica
AAAGAAAGAAAGAAAGAAAGAAAGAAAGAAAGAAAGAAAGAAAGAAAGAAAGAAAGAAAGAAAGAAAGAAAGAAAGAAAGAAAGAAAGAAAGAAAAAAGAATCAAGAAGCCTCTCAGTGTAAGACTGGGACCTTTAACTTCTACTCCAAGGATCTACAGCTGTCTATTTTGAAAGTCAGGGTCCAAAGCTTTGGATCAATTTTAAGTTTTAATAACAATTTCCCAATGGATTCTATTTACTAAATGGATGCAAATGGCTTCTTACAGTATTAAAGAACAAGGGTGTCACTGCGAGAACTAAGGTATATATGATCCAAGTCATGGTATTTTCAGTCCCTTCATATACATGTTAAAGTTAAACATGGCAGAGTGGAAAAGTGATGCATTTGAACTATGGTTCTGTTGAAGAATATTGAAAGTGCCATGGACCCCTAGAATAATAAACAAATCTATGTTGGAGGAAGTACAATGAGTATTCTCCTTAGAAGTGAGGATGGCATGATTTCATCTCATGTACTTTGGAAATGTTATCAGAAGGAACCATTCCCTGGAGAAGGACATCATGCTTGATAAACTAGAGGCTCGGGAAAAAAGAGAGAGACCTTTATTGAGATGGACTGACACAGTGGCTGCAATGATGGGCTCAAGAATAACCATTGTGAGGATAGTGCAGGATTGAGCAGAGTTTTGCTCTACTGTACATAGGATTACTATGCACAACTTGATGGCACAACAGTAACTAAAGTATCTGAAAGGAATGGAATCAGTCCAAGATGATAATGATGGAGATATTGTCCAGCAAGAAACAATTACGTGAGCTAAGTATAAGTAAGAGTAGGGGTAAAGGTTAGCTGAAATGATACACTTACTGAAACTACAGGTTAAAAACAAAACCTTTTACATTTATGAGCTCAATTTTACAATTATGAGAATAGATTGCTGTTGTTTCTAAGTACCATTGAGTATGTTCCTAGTAATAGTGACCCTGTATAGAGTTTCCAAGGAGTGACTGGTAAATTTGAACTGTTGACTTTACAGTTGAAAGCGAGTTTGGTTCCAGCACATTATCCCACAGCACTACATCAGGACTCCAGAGAGAAGATTGTAGGAGGACACAGTACAGTAATAGTAATGATTATCTCTGGATGGTGGGATCATGGAGGGTATCCATCATTTTCTTTTTGTTTATCTGATTGTTAAAATTTGCTACTAGAATATATATTATCTTGAATTTGAAAACATTAAATATTTCCATATATGCCCTAAGGAGATCTGGTGGTATAGTGGTTTAGGTATTGGGCTGATGTCAGCAGTTTAAATCCACCAATTTCTCCACAGGAGAGCAGCCGTCTAATTTTGTATAGATTTATAGCCTGTTTAGAATTGCTGGGAGTCTGACCAGACTCGAAACACACAACCACCACGACTGTGCATACAATGAACATAAAATCATAAAACATATCTGTTATCAATTGCTTCCTAATGTCATCTAACTTCGATCCTAATCTTTACACAGAATTTCTAGAAGTGTTAAAGCAGTTCCAACACTGTCTTCACATGTTAATTCTCAAGTTAGCAGTGAGAGATGTTACATTTAGCTCATCCAAATATTGTAAAGCATAGTTCCTCATTCTTGTATACATCCAACAAAGATTTGCTAGGGGACTGCTTTGTTCTCTCATTCCATGGAAGACTTAAGAAACAAATTGTCCTGCAATGTATAACTACCTTCTATCGTCTCTCATTTTCTTGATTTCATCTTGTTAGAATATGAAAAACATTACATATTGGGAAATATTTCCCTCTGAACAAGTTATATCATCTCCAGAAAGAGTATAACAAATCAACAGCTTTCCAGTATTAAAATGCCTTGTCAGCCCTTCTCTTTACACTTGAATCATGTAAATGAAACCTATTTCTAGTATTCATCATACAATATGTTTCTAATTTTTGATGGGCTTGCAGATTTTTTTCAAACCTGTTTTTAATCAGGGACATTATATTTCTCATTATATTTTAGTATTAATTTGAAATTGATCTGTTTTCTTTCTGGAAAAAAAAAAGAGTTTTCTTAATCTAGACATAATTTCATTCTACCACTCATTTGTCATATTGTCATACAGTGATGGCTTGTTTGCTCCTGTGATGCTGGAAGCTATGCCACCGATATTTAAAACACAATTTATTTAAAGAGTTAGCCATGGTAGATTGGTTTCAGTGGAGCTTACAGACTAAGACAGATCAGGAAGAAGGAGAGGTAGAGCACTTCTAATTGGTTACTCACTAATAACTTTATTGATATCAGTTGAACATTATCTGATAGAGTACCAGAAGATGAACACCTCATTTCAGAAAGCACTCAAAATGCAACTTGGGAAGAGCTACCGTCTCAAACTAGAGTTGAGCTATAATGTTTTTATAACATATCAAGGAGATGCTGAATAGTTTAAAACCAACAAAGTTGTGCTTCAGTGTTGTATACTTTCAGCATACTTATTCAATTTGTATGTTGAGAAGATAATTTAACAAGGTAGAGTATATGAAGAAGAATGTGGCATCTGGATTGGAAGAAGACCTGTGTTATGCAGTTGACTCAGGTTTCCTTGCTGTAAACAAAGAGGAGTCGAAATACTTACTGATGAAGATCAAAGATTACAGCCTTAGTATGGGTTGCAACTCAGTGTAGAAAATGAAGATTCTTACAACTGAACCAACTTCAAGATAAATGGAGGAAAGATTGAAGTTGCCATTGATTTCATTTTCCTTGGATCCAAAATCAATGCTCTTGAAAGCAGCGGTCAATAAATTAGGCTACATAGTCCATTAGGCAAATCTGCTGCAAAAGACCTCTTTAAAGTGTTGAGGAGCAAGCTGTCAGTTTGAGGATTAAGGTGTGTCTGGTCCAAGTCATGGTATTTTCAATGACCTCATATACAAGTGAAAGTTGGACAATGAGTAAGGAAGACCATAGAAAAAGTGATGTACTTAATTTATGGTATTGAAGGAGAATATTGAAAGTACCATAGACTATTGGTGGCAGTGATAGTGTGCTGTGGAGTCAGTTCCGACTCATAGCAACAATGTATAGGGTTCCCGAGGCTGTAAATCTTTACAGGGTCAGAAATCCTCATCTTTCTCCAGTAGTTTTGAACTGTTGACCTTGAAGTTACCAGCCTGACTTGTAACCACTATACTACCAGAGCTCCTTACCATTGACTAATGAAGAATTAATAAATGTGTGTTTGAAGAAGTACAGACAGAATGCTCCTTAGAAGCCAGGGTGGTTAGACTTCATTTCTCATCCTTTGAAGGTGTTAGAAGGGAGTAATCCCTGGGGAAGGACATTAGGAAAGTGGAGGTTCAGCAATGAAAAGAAGACCCCAAAAAAGATGGACTGACACAATGCCAGCAAAAATAAGCTCAAACATAGCAACAATTTTGCAGATTGCACAGAGCCAGGCAGTGTTGTATATAAGGTAAGTATGAGACTTGGCTGTACTAAAAGTAACTATGGAGTCCTGGTGTGGTGCTGTGGGTTAATGCGCTAGACTGAAAGTTTGTTTGAACTGCAACATCGGCGGTTCAAGCTCACCAGCTACTTCATGGAAACCCTTTACAGGGTCATTATGGGTCAGAACTGACTCAATGGCACTAATAAATAACAACAAAGTAACTGAGTCCGAACTAACTTGTCAGCAAATAACAACAATAATCAGACTTTAATTGTATTTGAACTAATGAATAAAGTGTATTTTGCTCTCTGAGTTGAAAACTCAGTCCATTCTATATATTACAAATGTATTGTGAGGTACTCTTTCTATTATAAAAAGATATTACTTTATAAACATTATTAGATATTAGAATGTTTAAACTTTCATATATTCTTTATAGCAACAAGAAAAAAAAACATAAATTTAGAAAGCAAAGAACTGATCAATCTACATTAACATGATTTTATTTGTGGATATTTGTGCATACAATATGCACAATATAGTGCAACAATATTCTCATGCATATATGTCAGTAATCGAAAACACATAATAGCGTAATTGATAATTCATGGTAAATATTATAATGTCATATGCTTATTTTTAGAGTAGCATTTAAACAGTGATATACCATACAGTGCAATTGTTTCTCTGTTTTCTGACATCATTTCCTACTAAATCTTGATTAGAGAAAATGAAATACTTCTTGTTCATTTTAAAATTGAATCTCAGCCAAAAGTCCTTTTTATTGACTATTAAAAAGGTTTCTGTTTGAACAGAAAAATGTTTGGAGCCTGTGTAAATCTAATGGAAATTTTTCTTCCTGAAACATATAACCAGATGATTAGTTAAGTGTAACCTCATAATCTGAGAAAATGTTTTAACTATACTGCAAATATTCTGCTTTATTTTAGGCAAAAAGTAGTATTGCAGTAGGTCTGCATAATCTATTTTCCCCAATGGTTTATTGCAAAAAAAAAAAAAAAAAAAAAAAAAAAATCAAAAAAGTACTATTGTATTAACTAGTAAAATACCTAATTGTTTCCTACTGATTACTTTTCAACTTTTATTAATAATTTAATTTTATTGCCTTAGTTGTTATTTCCCTAAAGTAAATGATGTAGTTACACTAAATACAATGTGGTGAATTAATCTACATTTTGTTTTCCATAATTGTTTTGCCCTTCCTAAACTCAGAGGTCACATTTTCAGCAAGATAGGGAATGATGTCATTTTATGCAGAGCATAATTGACCACCTGCTGGAAGGAGGAGGCATATTGTGGCAGCTGCATAACTGATTTGAAAAAGCAGCAAAAATACAAATGTATAGATGACTATGTCACTGTAATGGGTGGGGGAGTGTAACATGCTTTCCAAAGCAACAGCTGGAAAATTATACCAAGCTTAAAATAGTATCCTTTGGCTTCAAACCAAATGTTTCTATCACTAGTACTACACTGAGCAAAAACACTACTCATAAATGAATTCCATATTCTGTTTACAGAAGCAGCATGTTCACTGCAAGGCATATTAGATATTAGAGGGAGAAAGGGGTGGGGTAAAGAGACAAAAATATATGGTTTATGACCTCATTCATTTTCATGTAGGAAATGGGAGTCTTCAGACAAACAAAAGAGATATAATACTGACACTTGATTCCTTTCCTTTTTCCTTTAATAATTGACCTTGCATAAAGAAGTACAGATTTGTTTTTAAAGACATATGAAAGCTTCTTTGGAACTTTATAAAATGGTAATAATGACTTCAGAAAGAATCTGTCCCTAAATAAATTATTTAATCAATTATGAATGAAAAGAAAGCTTTGTGTAGTCATCAAACATTTACTAAATTGATGTCCTTGTACCTCAGTTACAATCAAATTGGATGGATCTGTAAACATCTTTTCTTTTGTACATTAATAAGCAATGACTAATGTAGAAATTGTCATCAAGAACTAATTCCTAGTTTGTTTGTTTGTTTGTTCTTGCATTTTTTAAAAAAGGTGAAAATATTAACATCTAAGAAACGCTAGTTTCTTTGAAAATACATGAGGAAGCAGGTGTCCCTCCTGCCCCAATCACCATCCTTAGTGGCAGTAGACATTTTATATTCACTCTAAATTATTTAATCAGTGGCTCCTAAACATCAAATTTATAAGTCATGCATCTAGAATTTAATTTAAAATATAAAGTTTTCTTCCATTGTTTTCATTGCCTTTAGACATAAAAACTTTCTGAAATTACTATGACATCTTAAGACAATTCCATTTTTCCCATTTAAGAGATAATTATTTTGTTTAAATCTTAGTTTACATAGCACAATATATTATGGAAATTCTCTATTAATAGTTAAACTCCATATTTCACCAGTATTTTGTACATTGAATTTTCTAATGTTCTCTGAATCAGATGTTTTCATGAAAATATATCATGATTATTTCTAACTACATTGTACTATTTTATAGCAAAATGATATAGATAATGTCTATCTGTTTATTTCAGTATGTATTTACATATCAAAACAAAGTATAATGTTCTAAGGTTGGGTGTTTTCACAAAAATACTGGATATTTCAGTTGTTTGAAATTTCTAGATTTTCATCTTTAAAATGGACATTCCAGTTCAATTTAGAATAAATCCTTGTTGCCAAATCATCTATTTGTCATTTTAGCACTTTTATAAACTGTCCATAACTTCTTGATTCTCCTTCCATCAAGAGGTCAATTTTCCCCTCTGCTTTAATCTGGGAGAATTTATGATCAATAGATATAACGTATATGCATTCCCAATGTTGTATAATGGAGCATTCTGAGAATGTCACAACCTGGGATGCAGCATCACCTTGTTCTGTTGGAACTGTTACACTTGGTATAAAATTCTTACTATTTTGATGTTACCATGCTGGAGGGACCACATCAATTATCAGCTCCTGCCAAACTTCCAACTGGCCTCGAATTCCAACCACGTGAATGATCCATATTTTATACTGGATGATTAAGCCGAAGTAGACTTATTTTTGGGTTATTGAAAATACCTGTTTTTGAGTCAGGTGAACCTTAGCCCTCAAGCTGACATCTTTGCTCTTCAACACTTGAAAAAGTTCTTGTGCAGCAGATTTGCCTAATGCAATATGTCATTTGATCTCTTGACTGCTGCTTCTGTGAATGCTGATAGTTGATCCAAGAAGAATGAAGTCCTTGACAACTTCAATCTTTTCTCCATTGATAAGAATGTTGTTTATTGGTCCAGTGGTGAGGATTTTTGTCTTCTTTACATTGAGACGTAATCCATACCAAAAGCTGTGCTCTTCGAACTTCATCAGTAAAAATGTTAAGTTCTTTTCACTTTCAGCAAGCAAGGTTTTATCATCTGCATATTGCAGGTTGTTAATGAGTCTTTCTCCACTCCTGATGCCATGTTTTTCTTAATATAACCCAGCTTCTCAAATGATTTGCTCAGCATACAGGTTGAATAAGTATGGTGACAGAATACAACCTCGTCGTACACCTTTCTTAATTTTAAACTATTTAGTGTTCCCATGCTCTGTTTGAACAACTTCCTCTTCGTCCAGGTAAAGATTCCTCATGAGCACAATTAAGTGTTCTGGACTACTCATTCTTCACAATGTTGTTCATAGCTTGTCATGATTCACACAATTGAAGCCTTAATTTCACTATGTTGTTATTTCTGTTGCTATCCACCTATCTTTAATATTTAAAATTTTGTAAGTCTTAACAACCTGAGAGTGTTGTTAGGTGCCATCAAGTGAGTTCTGATTTGTAGTGACCCTATACAAAACAGAAGGAAGCACTGCCCATTCCTGCACTATCCCCACAATAGGTGTTATATTTGAGCCTATTGTTGCTGCTACTGTGTCAGTCCATCTCCTTGGGTGCCTTTCTCTTTTTCTCTTACTCTCCAGGGAATGGTCCCTCCTGATAACATGTCTGAAGTACAAGAGATGAAGTCATCATCCAGGCTTTTAAGGAGCATTCTGATTGTGTGTCTTCTGACACAGAGCTGTGTATTCCTTTGACAGTCTATGATACTTTTAATATTCTTCTGCAACACCATAACTCAAATGCATTGATTCTTCTATGTTCTTCCTTTTTCATTGTCCAATTTTCATATACACACGAGGCAGCTGAAAATACCATGACTCGGGTCAGACAACCTTTAATCATCAAACCTAAGCTTTGCTTTCAACACTGAAATTAGATCTTTTGTTTCATTTTTAAAAATTATCAGTCACTAATTCTTCAAATACTCTTTTCCATCCATTTACTTGTCTGATTTAATTGAGGAGTCCTGGTGTGGCATTGTGGGTTAATGCGCTAGACTGCACAGTCAGTTTGAACTGCAATGTTGGTGGTCCAATCTCACCCGTTGCTCCTTGGAAACCCTCTAGAGGGTCACTATGGGTCGGAACTGACTCGATGGCACTTAACAACAATGACAACAATTTAATTGAAGTATAAATATATATTTATTTTTAATTCAAACTCAGCAGCAATCCCAGCAGATCTACAGATTTAGGGCAACACAAGATTTTTCAAGAGTTTTGTATTGCCCTTGGCCTCATTTAGAATGGGCAATGCATAATGTTTATAAAAAGTAAACCAACATTTAAGCAGTTTCATTACTGTTTTCAAAGTTTCTTCCTAAAAGGAACTTACTATTTCCCACAAACAGAACAGGATAGCTCCCATCCCTTTATACCTGATATGCAACTGATCAGGTCAATTTGTTCCTGTTTCATTCAGTACAATCCAAATGCAGTTTTATCAGCCTTTTTCTTTGAATGTTACTGCACAACAAAATTTAGTAAATACATTTCATAACAACATTTCACTTTAAAAATAATCACAAAACTAGGTTTGCTTAAGATAACCCAAAGCAAAATACTGATACTGGGTCAGTACTGACTCATATAGACCCCACATGTAGGTTTTCTAAGACTATAAATCTTTATGGGGGTAGATAGCCTCATCTTTCTCCCATGGAGTAGCTGGTGGCTTTGAACTGCCCACATTGTGGTATGATAAGCAGCCCTATCGTTAATCCATAACACCACCAAGGCTCATTTGCTTAAGCATAAACGAGTAGTTTTCAAATAAATCTTAAGATTTCAGAAATTTTAAAGTTGAAAATCATCCCCTTGTTGAAAAATAGTAAGTTCATATTATAATTGCACGTTATTTTTAATAGACAAAATCTCATTGAAATGAATGAGACCTTTGCACCATTTTACCCAAAGCAATTTTGTGTAATAAGAGAAATTCCTTTGAGGTAGTCTGTTATGGAACTGCAGCTCAGTAAATTGTTCCTCTATTTCTATTGAAATGAAAATTTAAGGAAAGGGAATACAAATGAAGGTATGATAACTAATAAATGTGTACCTGTTAATAATGAACTATGTTTAAGGTGGAAGAAAATGTAGTTCATATGTTCAAATAAAATTATTTGCAAAAGAAGAATGACAAAATATGAATAAATTATTTTGAAATAATAGCTGATGACCTATTTATCTTCAGCAATAACAATTCACAAAATTAATACAGAAAACTCATCATAGATTGGAGCAAAATGTTTTTCCACCTTCATCTCTTACTTCTATTGTTCCTAATCCCAACTCCTAAATTTAGGTTCTAGTCACTCCAGTCTCTTAGCTCTTCCCAAATGATCCCACATATTCTCACATCTCTGGATCTTGGTTCATTTTTTTTTTTTACTTGTGATATACATTTCTCTTCCATATGTAGATAATTAAATTTCTACTTTGCTTTCAAAGCCTAGGTGAAATATCTGAAAAATGTCTCTTGGGTCCAGTCAATGATTGATTCTCTTATCTGTGATAGGAAAAACCAAAAGCAAAAACAGACAAAAAAAACAGTATTTATTGTTCTTCATTTATAGACACTGCATTTTATGACTTGATTGAATAGATTCATATTAAAGGTATTAAACACCATGATATATGTTATTTCTGTGGGTTATGAAACCACCAATATGTATGTCCTGATGTGTTGGTTTCCATGCTGCTGTAATGCTGGAAGCTATGCCACCAGTATTCCAAATACTACCAGAGTCACTGATGGTGAACCAGTTTCAGTGGAGCTTGAAAGTAAGACAGACTAGGAATCAGGAATAAGTGGCCCACTTCTGAGGAATTAGCCACAGAAAACCTTATGAATATTAGCATGAGCCCTTCTAGTTAGAAGGAATTCAAAATGGAACTGGGAAAGAACTGTCTTCTCAAAATAGTGTCAACCTTAATGAAGTGCATTCAGCAAAGTTTTCAGTAACTTCATATACTGGTGAGACAATTCAAAAGCAGAAGAAACAGCTAAAAATATAAATAATTGAAACATGAAATCTATGAAGCATGAATTTAGGAAAATTTGAAGTCATCAAAATGGAAATGAAACACATACAATAAATACAATCGTAGGCATTGGTGAACAGAAATGATTAGTATTGACCATTTTGAATTGGACAATCATATGATTTATTAGGTCAGGAATGACAAATTCAATAGGAATGGTGATGCATCTATATTAATATAGAACAATATAGGAAAGAATCCTGATAGCAGCTTAAGAAAAAATGAAAAGTTACCTACAAAATTGAACCAATAAGATTGAATCCTGACTTAGTTATAAAAACAAAGCAGGCAAGAAGACAATGGGACAAAATGCACAAAACTCTGAACAAAAAAAGCCTGTTACTAAGAATCATAAAACCAACAAAATGGTAGCTCAAATACATTGACAAAATTAAAACATTTCTTGATAAAGAAAAATTAGAGGCATTCGTAAAAGTAAAACCAACTTTACAAAAAATACTACAGTGAGTTTTTCAGGTCTGAGAACCAGAATAATCTGAAATTAGCATAAGTAACAACACAAAGCAAAACTCAATACAGTTATAGAAGTATCCAAAATAAAGCAAACTTACAAGGAGCTCTGGTAGCGTAGTGGTTACGAATCGGGCTGCGAACCACAAGGTCAACAGTTCGAAACTATCAGCTGTTCTGCAGGACAAAGATGAGGCTTTCTACTACCTTAAAGATTTACAGCCTCGGAGACCCTGTATGGGGTCGCTATGAGGCGGAACCAACTCCACGGCACATAACAACAACAAAGCAAACCTGCAAGACTGAAAACAGGGAGCCAGAGATATCAATTTATAAAGAAGAAAACTACAAAGAATTAGAGGGAATAGAATAGTTACAGAATTTCCAAATGGTAAGGAAGTCTCTGGTAGCGTAGTGGTTACGAATTGGGCTGTGAACCTTAAGGTCAGCAATTCGAAACTACCAGCTGCTCCACGGGAGAAAGATGAGGCTTTCTACTCCCGTAAGGATTTACACCCTCGGAAACCCTGTACAGGGTGGCTATGGGTCGGAACCGACTCGACGGCACTTAACAACAACAACAAGGAAGTCAAAATGCAGAAATCAATTAATGGAAAAGGATAGAATACTCCCAAATTCATTTTATGAAGAGAGTATAACCCTGATATCACACCCAGGCAAATACATGAATAAAACAGTAAACTACAGACAAAACTACTAAGATATGTACACCACAGCTATTCAAGACTTGAAAAAGAGAGAGAGTGATAGCATTTAACAAAGAACAAAATTCAGAAGAGGTAGGAAAAAAGTAGGAATACAAACAAGAATTACAGGAATGAAGTGGATAAGTAATGCTGCATTGAGGGGAATGCAATTGTTGCAATGATATGAAGTAGATGAGTTGTTGGAGTCCGGGTGTGGTGCTATGACATAATGCGCATCATCAGTTTGAACTGCAAGGTCGGTGGTTTAAACTCACCAGCTGCTCCTTGGAAACCCTATACAGGGTCGCTATGGGACAGAACTGACTTGACAGCACTAGCAACAATAGCATATGATTTGTTGAATGTAAAATTGATGATCTACTCTGTAAAGTTTCACTGAATTCACATTATAAAGTTTAATAAAAGAGAGAAATCAAATGACATTGCATTGGGTAAATATACTTAATAGGTGTTTAAGACATATATATGTTACATAGAGATATATGTCACACCTGACTCAAACCATGGTATATTTTTAGTCACCTAATATAGAAGTCCTGGTGCAGCATTGTAAGATAAACACTAGACTGCAAACCACAAGGTCCACAGTTCAAACCCACAAGCAGCACAGAGGAAACCTTGTAAAGAATTGCTATGAGTTGGAACTGATCCAATGGCTCTTAATTACAATAATACAGACAAACGGCAGAGTGGCTAATCCCTGGAGAAGAACATCATGATTAGTTAAGTGGAAGGTCAGCAAAAAAGAGGAAGACTCCCAAAAAGGTGGATTGAAACAGGCTTTGCAACCCTGAGCGAGTCATAACCTATTTCATAGCACCCAGCAACAAATGACAATATACACGTGAATAATGACAATAAGTAGAGAAGACTGGAGAAGAATTTAAATTATGATGTTCTAAAGAGTACCATTTGTCTATAAGTTTGCCGTACTGTGGTGTCTTGTGAGTTTGTGTGTTTCTGGAAACTATGCCACTGGTATTTTGAATACCATCAGGGTAACCCATGGTGGACAGGTTTCAGATGAGCTTCCAGACAAAGACAGACTAGGAAGAAGGAGTGACAGACTACTTCCAAATATTTAGTCACTGAAAGCACCCATTGAAAATTGGAACATGGAATGTATGAAGTATGAATCTGGGAAAATTGGAAGTTGTCAAAAATGAAATGTAACGCATAAACACTGACATCTTAGGCATTAGTGAGGTGAAATGGACCAGTATTGGCCATTTTTAATCTGACGACCACATGTTTTATTATGCTGGGAATGACAAATTGAAGAGGAATGGTGTTGCATTCAGTGTCAAAAAGAACATCCAGATCAGTCATGAGGTACAATGCTATAAGTGATAGGATAATATCCATGTGCCTACAGGGAAGCCCAGTTAATACCACTGTTATTCAAATTTACACACCAACCACTAAAGCCAGTGATGATGAAATAGAAGAATTCTACCAACTTCTTCAATCTGAAATTGATCAAACATGCAATCAAGATGTATTGGTCATTACTGATGATTGGAATGCAAAGGTTGGGAGCAAAGAGGAAGGATCAGTAGTTGGGAAATATGGCCTTGGTGATAGAAATTATGATGGAGAACGCATGATAGAATTCTGCAAAATCAATGATTGTTCATTTCAAATACCTCCTATAGAGAGCATAGGAGACAACTACACACATAGACCTCACCAGATGGAATATATAGATATCAAATTGACTACATCTGTGGAAAGAGACGAGGGAAGAGCTCAATATCATCAGTCAAAACAAGGCCAGGCCAGACTATCAATTACTCATATACAAATTCAAACTGAAGCTGAAGAAAATCGAAACAAGTCCACGAGAGCCAAAATATGACCATGAATATACTCTCCCTGAACGTAGGGATCATCTGTTGAACAAATTTGATACATTAAACACTAAAGACTGTGAAGACCAGAAAAATTGTGGGATGATATCAAGAACATCATACATGAAGAAAGCAAAAAGCCTTTAAGAAGACAAGAAGGAAGAAAAAGGTCAAAATGGATGTCAGAAGAGACACTGAAACTTGCTCTCTAGTGTAGAGATGCTAAAGCAAATGAAAAAAAATGAGGAGATACAAGAGCTGAACAAAAAATTTCAAAGATCAGCTCAAGAAGATAAAGCCAAATATTACAACAAAATGTTGAAATATCTGGAGTCAGAAAACCAAAAAGGAAGAACACGCTTAGCATTTCTCAAGCTGGGGGAACTGAAGAAAAAACTCAAGACCTGACTTTCGTTATTGAAAGATTCTCTAGGCAAATTATTGAATGATGATGCAGAAAGCATCAAGAGATAATGGAAGTAATACACAGAGTCAGTGTATGAAAAGGAAATGATTAATGTCCAACCATTTCAAGAGGTAGCATATGATCAAGAGCCAAAGATACTGAAGGAGGAAGTCCAAGGTGCATTGAAGGAATTGGCAAAGAATAAGGCACCTGGAATTGATGGAATAAAAATTGAAATCTTTCAAGAAAGTGAGGCAACACAGGAGGCACTCACTCATCTCTGCCAAGAATTTTGGAAGACAGCTATCTGGCCGACTGATTGGAAGAGATCCATATTTATGCCCATTCCAAAGAGAGGTGACCCAACAGAATGCAGAAATCATCTGACAATCTCTTTGATATCCCATGCAAGTAAAATTTTACTAAAGATAATACAGAAATGGCTGCAAGCGTACATTGACAGAGAACTTTCAGAGGTTCAAGCTGGGTTCAGAAGAGGCCATGGAACAAAGGATATCATTGCTGATGTTTGGTGGATCTTGGCTGAAAGCAGAGAATATCAGAAAGATGTTTACCTGCGCTTTATTGACTATGCATAGGTTTTGATTGTGTGGATCATGATGGCTATGGACAACATTGCAAAGTATGAGTATTCGGGAACATGAGGAATCTGTACGTGGACCAAGAGGCAGTTGTTCGAACAAAGCATGGAACACTGAATGGTTTAAAATTAAGAAAGGTGTGTGACAGTGTTGTATTCGTTCACCAGGCTTATTCAACCTCTATGCTGAGCCAGTAATCTGAGAAGCTGGATATGATGAAGAAAAATGTGGAATCAGGATTGGAGAAAGACTCATTAACAACCTGTAATACGCAGATGATGCAACCTTAGTGGTTGAAAGTGAAGAGGACTTAAAACATTTACTGATGAAGATCAAAGAACACAGCCTTCAGTACGGATTACATCTCAATGTCAAGAAAACAAAAATCCTCACCACTGGACCAATAAAAAACATTATCAATGGAGAAAAGATTGAAGTTGTCAAGGACTTCATTCTTCTTGGATCAACTATCAACACTCACGGAAACAGCAGTCAAGAGATCAGACGACATATTGCATTGGGCAAATCTGCTGCACAGGAACTTTTTGAAGTAATGAAGAGCAAAAATGTCAGCTTGAGGACTAAGGTGAGCCTGACCCAAGCCATGGTATTTTCAATAGCCTCATATGGATGCCAAAGCTGGGCAGTGAATAAGGACGATCGTAGAAGAATTGATGCCTTTGAGTTGTGGTGTTGGAGGAGAGTACTGAAAGTGCCATGGACTGCCAAAAGAACCAATAGATCTGTTTTGGAAGAAGTGCAGCCAGAGTGCTCCTTGGAGGCCAGGATGGCTAAGCTTCGTCTCTCGTACTTTGGACATATTGTCCGAAGGAAACATTTGCTGGAGAAGGATGTCATGCTGGGTAAGGTAGAGGATCAGAGAAAAAGGAAGACCCCTAACGAGATGGATTGGCCAGGTGGCATCATTGATGGACTCAAGTGTGGCAGTGGTAGTGAGGTTGGCCCAGGATTGGACATTGTTTCATTCTGCTGTGCATAGGGTCACTATGAGTTGGTTCCGACTCGATGGCACCTGACAACAACAACAACAACAACAACATATACATGTGAAAGTTGGACAATGAATAAGGATGACCATAGCAGAAACGATGCATTTGAATTGTGGTGTTGGAATAGAATATTGAAAGTACCAAGGATTGCCAGAAGAACAAACAAATCTATGTTTGAAGAAGCTGACTATAATGCTTCTTATAAACCAGGATGATAGGACTTCATCTTTCATATTTGTGGCTTGTTATTAAGAGGCACCAGTCCTTGGAAAAGAACATCATGTTTGGTAAAGTGGAAGGTCAGCAAAAAAGAGGAAGACCTCTTAAGAGTCAATTGGCACAGTGGTAGTAGCAATGGACTAAACAATTGACTTAACAGTGGACTTAACATAACAATGATTATGGAGATGCCTCAGGACATGGCAGTGTTTTGTTATTTCAAGTATATGGTCACTATGAATTGGAACTGACTGAATGACATCTAGCCATGATAATGACAGCCTGAGTGGGACAACAGGACCAATTTCAATGAAGACAGACAATTGGTCTTCTAAAACATAGGCATAAAATGCATTGTTAATATCACCAACGTTCTTCAAAAGCTGTGTTTGTTTGTGGTTATAGTTGCTACTACGCTTGATCCAAGTATAGTCTATTATTCAACTAGCAATAATGAGTAGAATGTATCTCCTTAACCCTGTCATGATATGAAAGGAGGCAGGAATTGGAGTAACTAAGCATTAGTTAACTAAGCATTAGAACAAGAGCCAATGATACTCAGAGAGGAAGTCCAAAGTGCATTGAAAGAAGTGGCAAAGAACAAGGCACCAGGAATTGATGGAATAAAAATTG
>NW_006408531.1:7245482-7265527 GCF_000296735.1 Chrysochloris asiatica
CAGGATCGAGCATTGTTTCGTTCTGCTGTGCATGGGGTCGCTATGAGTCGGTTCCGACTCGATGGCACCTGACAACAACAACAACAAAGCATTCCTTTGAATATGCTGTGTTAATGTTTTAATTTGAATAAAATAGAGATAATCTTCTCATACAAGTAGATCAGTTGGACTAATGAGTTCCAGATTGTGAAGTGAGTTAATATGTTCTTTCCCTGGACAAAGTTGAGGGGCTAAAGTGGACTTGAGCTGCAGACTATTTAAGAAAATCAATGAGAAAACTTCCATTCTCTAATTACATTAGTTGAAAGTGAATCTTTAATTTGGAAGTACATAAAATTTCATACTAAGAATAAATAAAGATGAATGGACATAATAAGTATATTTATTAGCACTTAACACAGTATCTGACATGCTGTCATTCAAACTGCTCTGACTCAAGTCTACATATGTATAGCACAATGAAACTTGTCCAGTACTGTGCCATCTACATAATCATTGGTATGTTTGGATCATTATTGTGACTATTGTATCAGTGCATCTATTGAGTGCTTTCTTTGTTTTTGTTGACCCTCTCCCAAACATGATATCCTTTCTAGCAGTTGGTTTAACCTGATATAATTATTCAATACAAATAGATAAATTATACAAAGAAGGAAGGAAAGCAGAAAAACTTTCTCAATACCATCACATTATTTGGGAAATATTTAGAAGCCCATTGTAGTGGGAATTGGTCAGCATTACAAGTAGATAATCTAACTTTAAGTTTTGACAGTCCTTAAAAAACACAGCCTACAATATGACTAAGGATAAGGCAAAGGGAAAAAATCAATATAATTCTTATTTTTAACTTTGACTGTATTCCATTTGTTTTCCTCTGAGATTTATTTTGCATTTTCATGTAAACCACTAAGGATATAGACTTTCTATCGCACTTGCATTTTGAGTTAAAATATTTAAATTGCTCTTCTTGTATTTTCTTACCTACCTTATTTTAACATAGAATATAAGTTACAGAATCCCACACTTATTTTTTTTTTTATCTCTGCATGTCTACTTGCATTTTCCAACTAGATTTAGCCATTAAAATATTTAAGATAAATTTCAATCATTTTTTTAAAAAAGTACAAACTTGAAGAGCTTTAAAAATGATATTGGTACAATTTACTATCAGCAGAGTTACTTTTCTTTGCCTGTCTGTTTTAATCTAAACAATGAATTCCTACTTCAGATTTCCCAAAGGTCTATGCTCACAATTGTTAGAGGTTATTTTTAATGTTTCTCTTTTAAAACCAGTTAAAGTAATTGCTTATTGACTGAATAAAGGAAACTTCAATCCAGTTAATAGGAGTTAATATTCATATTTTTCTTTGGTATTAGTAAGTAGATATGATGATTGCATCTTACATTTTAAAAGGATGAGCATATTAATGCAGAGCTGAGTCTCATGCTCACTGTTTATTCTCAAAGTGTTACTCTCCACAGGCCTAAACAACTGATTCAATTTGTTTATTGTAATCACATACCCTTGATGAACTAGATGGCAAGTAGTAATTGGTTCTCCTCATTCCTGGAATTCAGGGATAGTCTCAGCAGGGATGAGATCGTGACAGTTAGAAGGCATGTTTTCTCACCCTCATTACATACTAGGTCATCCACGACATTTTGAAAAGGATCATAATAACTTCTTCTCAGCTACACATGCACTAAGAAGATACCCATGCATTTGTGCATATTTAAAAATCTATTTAAATGAAGGCTTAATATTCATATTCACTTTTAAAATAACTAAATATTTCCTTTTACTATGTTATATAATTAGTAAGACCAATTCTCATCCTCCTACAGACTTTGTTATGCTGTTCAGTGCCATAGAGTAGGCTCCGACTTATAGTGAACCAGTATAGGGTTTCTGAGCAGTCCCCCTTTTTTCGTTTTATTTAGAAATTGATAATAATGTCCTTATATTTTCTCTATCCCTCAAACTCTAGCCATATATTTACCTATATATTTTAGTCACCTGAATGTTCTACAATTATTTTAATGGAAATTAACATTTAACTTACAGATATTACTTCATATTGCCTGAAAATAAGAGATATATGTATTTTTTTCCTTATTAGTGACTGAGTTGTTCCTGCGTATGCATATATGTGTACTCCACATGAAGAAAGAAGTCTGACTGGATTCAAGAGTATTCAAGAAAACAATATTCATCCATGCCCACAATTTTCCCTTCTCTATTCAAGAGTAGTTTGTTTGCATCTCAATTTAACAGTTTGAAAGAAACAAATCATTATGTATTTGGAAGAAAAATTATTCGTATTCAAATTTGTCAGCTGATAAATATAGTTGTTGTTGTTATCTGCTGTGGAGTTGATAAATATAGTTAGGGTTTGAAAAATCATCCCACCACTAACAGATTCAGAAGTGTGTATCTAGCTGTAGGATGGTTGTTGTTGTTGTTAAGTACCTTAGAGTCCGTTCTGACTCATACTGACCCTGCACAGAGTTTTTGAGACTGTAAATCTTTATGGGAGCAGAAAGCCTCATCTTTCTCCTGCAGAATGGCTGGTAGTTTTGAACTACTGACTTTGAGGTTAACATAAATGCAGGAAGCTTTTAACAAATATGGATAATTTTGTAAATATGCTTGAAATTTTTCTTTCTTTGGACACAGAAGTTGTAAGTAGAATTTTTCAGTCACTTCATTTAAAATGATTGCTATTGTTGTATTTATTTTTTAAAGAATTGTGTATATATTTAAAGTTTATTTTTGCTAGGATACAAACACTATATACATACATTTGTAACAATTGTACCAATGTTTGAATTTCTTACTTTTGATTGGACAAATGAATCAATAGTTTATTTAAATTGCTGAATATGTTCTAGAAGTGAAGAAAAAGAGGAATAAACCTAAGTTTTAATTTAATGTACTTTAATAAAATTAAAAAACAAAACACTTCCTCTATTCATTTCTGTTATATCAGTTTCATATTTAAGATCACTTAAATTTGTTAAGAACATCCAGAGCAAACATGCAACTAATTGTATCACTGAATTTCCCGTAGAGAAGCCTCATTCTCTGATTAGAAATAAGGTTAGAAATAGAATACATATTATACTGAAAATGGCCACTGCAAAATTTTTTTCTTTTTTTTTTTTTTTACAAACTTTGCCTAGTAAACATGAATATTATAGTAATTCGGTGCAATCTCTTCATAATTGAAAAATCAAACCAAACTAATTGCCAGCTAGTTGATTCCAACTCATATTGCCCCTAAGTTGTTGCTTAGTGCCGTCGAGTCAGTTACAATCTATAGAGACCCTTTATTGGGTTTCTGAGGAGTAGCTGGTGAGCTTGAACCACTGACCTTGCAGTTCAAACTGACTTTGCAGTCCAGCACATTAACCCACATTGCAAGTCTTCGCAGAAGCAGACTGCCATATCTTTCTCTGTCAAGTGGCTTATGGGTGAACCACTGATCTTCCAGTTAGCAGCAGAACACCTTAACAACTGCACAAACAGAGTCCCTTTCCTTATAATTAGAATTCATATATTGTTAATCTAAAGACTCTTTTAATTGTCTCCAAGTTAATATTTCACATTTGCATATTTTATCAACTACCACACAAAATCTTTTCTTCAATAACCTAAATACCCCATTCTCTTTCAAACCATTTACTAAAATACTTTTTAAAAATGTAAAGAAGTTAAAATCTTAAAGGCACCATCTTAATTTAACCTTTTTGCTGATTTTAATGTTGTGAATTCTGTACAGAACATTTCACCTCTAAAAGGATAGCTAATTCTCATCTCATTGTTGGGTATGTACTGTGTAATTCAGATGTTAATTAAAGTCAGTTAATGTCACATAAAAACAATTACCAGCTAGAAAGTTGGATTTAAATGTTCTATCATTAAACAAAAACAATTGAGGACAATTAACATTTTTGTTTACATAAGCTAGATCTCTAAACCCTATTATTTTTATTGAATTGTGTTAAGAAATAATGCTATCATTAACTACTTTATAACTTGGTATATTTTGTTGGATGCCAAATAATAAATTGAAACATCATGTATACTTAGTTCTGAGACTTCACATATTTCACTTACATGATGTGGCACTGTAGTAGAAGCACTGGACCTTCAGTGGTTCAAACCCTCTAACTGCTCCTTGGAAACCCTCTGCTGGATTACTATTACTACAGCAATATACTATTGTGTACATTTTAAGTATGACAGTATGTACTAGAGAATAACTTAAAAATTATGATATAAAATAATTTTAAATTTTAGATTACTTCTTCATAATTAACTTTCATCAGTAATTTAAAACAATTCATTGTTACATCTGTATAATTATTTGATTATATACTGGTACATTGATAATCTAAGGTTTTAGACCTGAGTACTACTTTGTTAACCCTACTTCTTTTTGTTGTATTGTTTTTTCTGGTGTTTTATACTTAATCCTTTTACATGTGCTCAAAATTGTGTACATATACTATTACATATATATATAATTTGTTGTTGTTAAGTGCCGTGGAGTCGGTTCCGACTCATAGCAACCCTGCACAGGGTTTCCGAGGCTGTAAATCTTTACGGGAGCAGAACGCCTCATCTTTCTCCCACGGAACCACTGGTAGTTTCGAACTGCTGACCTTGTGGTTCACAGCCCAATTCGTAACCACTACGCTGTATATATATCCTTATATACTATTAATGTTACTTCTTTTGAACTGTACATAAACCTCAAGTTATATATAGTCTTCTGAAATATTTTGTGCATGATTCCATCACAAAATATAAACTAATTTAAAAACTTAAATGATGGAATCATGCAATGCAAAATTGAAAGTGTATATATGTATTAGTTTCAGTTTCTCTGCTATTCATAAGGTTTTTAGTGACTAAATATTCGGAAGTAATTCGTCACTCCTTATTTCTAGTCTTTCTTCGTCTGGAAGCTCATCTGGAACCTGTCCACCATGGGTGACCCTGTTGGCATTTAAATACTGGTGGCATAGTTTCCAGAATCACAGCAACTCACAAGCCACCACAGTATGACAAACTGACAGATGAATGGTGGAAAGGTGAAGGGTCATGTCTGGTAAGGTGGAGGGTCAGAGAAAAAGAGGAAGACCCCTAGCAAGATGGATTGGCAAAGTGGCAGCATAAATGGGCTCAAGTGTGGCAACAATAGTGAGGTTGGCCCAGGAACGGGCAGTGTTTCGTTCTGCTGTGCATAAGGTCGCTATGGGTCAGTATTGACTTGATGGCGCTTAACAACAACAACATATGTACCTGTGGCTTATCCATTTTCATTGTCTTTCAATTTTGCATTGCATGATTCCATCACAAATTATTTATTCATTTTATTCTTGATATACATTTGAGTTTTTAAAATTATTTTAGTTTATATTTTGTGATGGAATCATGCACAAAATATATCAGAAGAATATATATAACTTGAGACTTATGTGCATTTCAAAAGAAGTAACATTTAATAGTATATAAGGATGTCTATAAACAGTGTTTCTCTGCTCTTCATAAGGTTTTCAGTGACTAAAGATTCAGAAGTAGTTCGTCATTCTTTCTTCCTAGTCTGTCTTTGTCTGGAAGCTCATCTGAAACCTGTCCACCATGAGTGACCCTGCTGGTTATTTAAAATGCTGGTGGCATAGCCCTCAGAATCACAGCAACTCACAAGCCACCACAGTATGACAGACAGACAAGTTTTAAAGTGTTGAAGAACAAAGATGTAAGCTTGAGGACTAAGGTGTGCCTGACCCAAGCCATGGTATTTTCAATAACCTCATATGCATGCGAAAGCTAGAAAGTGAATAAGGAAGACCGTAGAAGAATTGGTGCCTTTGAATTATGGTGTTGGAGGAGAATACTAAAAATGCCGTGGGCTGCCAAAAGAACCAATAGATCTGTTTTGGAAGAAGTGCAGCCAGACTGTTCCTTAGAGGCCAAGATGGCTAAAGGTTTAGAAAGCAAGAGCAAGTTTTTCTTTTTTTTTTTCTTCTAATTCTCTTTTCCTACCGCTACTGCTTCTAACTTGATTCATTTAATTTTTTTAAATTTACATATACTTACACTCTCATACTTTGGACATATTGTCAGGAGGGAACAGTTGCTGGAGAAGGATATCATTTTTGGTAAGATGGAGGGTCAGAGAAAAAGAGGAAGACCCCCAACAAGATGGATTGGCCAGGTGGCAGCATCGATGGACTCAAGTGTGGCAACAGTAGTGAGGTTGGCCCAGGATAGGACATTGTTTCATTCTACTGTACATAAGGTCACTATGAGTCAATACTAACTTGATGACACCTAACAACAACAACAACATAAGCAGTGTATAAAAATACACATCTATAAGAAAACAAAACAAAACAGGAAAATGTTCATCTCTGGTGTAGAGAGGGGGATGTAATTGAGATGTGTATAGTGGATTGGTAATTCTTTATTTCCAGGTGAAATGGTAGGGAAAGGAATCTCATTTTATTGAGTTTCTCTAAAGTATATAGATAGAAAACATTGTCTTATATGTACGGCCTTTCATGTAAAATGTGAGGTTCTGCTTTCTCCCAACATATGATATCAGCAGACCATTCCATTTTTGCGTTGTGAAATTATTTGCATCTTTTGAGTACTTTGCAAATGCTTCTGTTGTTGTTAAGTTGCTGTCTAGTCAGTTCTGACCCATAAGGAACCTATATAGGCTGATGGGCTTGAACCGCCGACCTTGCAGTTCATACCAACTTTGCAGTCCAGTGTTTATCCTAGAGACATACCAAGACTCCAGAGTCAAAAGACTTAATTATTAGCACTAATAATCCTAGCCAGAGTATCTGCATTTGCACTGGTTCTTAAAACCTCAGGTTCTGAAGAGAGGTGGTAAGATTGCAAAATAAGCAGAAATGCCATACATACTCTCTAAAACAATGATATGGATAATCAAATGTAACAGATCCAAATGATAGTTCTGGAACTCTAAGCTTCTGATGAAGGGACAGACAAGTGGATTGAATGCTTTCTAGAAGAGAGAGCTGAGCTGACATGGCAAAAAACTAAAACAAAAAAACAAGAAAAAGAGTTTGTAGATATGAGCCGGTAACCAGACAGGTACAGCCATCTTGAAACTTTTTGAATGGCTTTAGAGACAAGAAAATTTACAGCATCTCACCTGTGGCTCACAAAGATAAGGATCTGATTTTTTTTTCTTTTCCTTTAGTGACCAGAGGCAAGGTTGGCCCCTACGTTTCTATACCCCCTAGTTGGAACTGAAAGTTGGTGAGTGCCACAGTTGTGAGCCCTATTACAAGATGGGTGAGCTGTCTGCATTGACCCTATTCAGGTAGGCTCTGTACCAAATCTACAGTGTCAGTCCTGGCCAGCCCTGGGCTAGCCCTCACAAGGAGAAGCAGCCGAACATACACGCAGACATGTGGGCAAGAAAAACACACACACACACACACAGAAAAGACACTGCTGACCTGTGCCAGTGGCCAGTCCAGCCATGGTGTGCTCATCTTGAATTTTCACAGGCAGCTATGAAGGCAAGAGGGTCGTAGTAGTGTAGAAGCATACCACTTAATGGTGGACAGAAAGGGGATACTTTTTTTTCCTTCTTGTATCTCACATTACCCTGGTAACTACAGGTGTGGCTGATCCCCATCCAAGTACACTCTCAGGGAAGCTCCTGCAGTGTGTGGGGAGTTAGCAGCACACAGAGCCAGTAGTTCTGGCTTAGCTCTGGACTACAGGGAACTCTCGCCCCCTGCTTCTGACAGAGATGGAAACACCCAGGTATTTCAGCTGCTTTAGGGACGGTTCGAACTATTTCCAGATTAGGCGCCCAGAACTGACAATACCTAATGCTACAGAAATTTCATATAGGATTGAGTGTTACCACCTCACCCCTTACCCATCCACGTCATTAAGTCCATGGTTCATAGGAGTCCTCAGAATTCTCTTGTCTCTGAGTCTGTCACCTGCCTTGTTTTTGTTTTTCTTTTCATTGCTTTTGTTTCTTTATTCTTCCTCCCTTACTTTCTCTCCCCTTTCAGTTTTTCTTTTTTTTTCTTCTGATTCTCTTTTCCTACCACTACTGCTTTAACTTGATTCATTTAATTTTTTTTAATTTACATATACTTACACTTTTTTAATTTTATATTTAAAAAATTTTTACATTTACAAATTAAAAAATTCTATTTGAATTTAATTTAAATTAATGGTGTGGTACTGCTGGTGTGATGCTGCAGCTTGATGCGCTAGACTACAAGGTCAGTTTGAACTGCAAGGTTGATATTTCAAGCTCAGCAGCTGCTCCTCAAAAACCCGACACAGAGTCTCTGTGGGTTGGAACCAATATAATGGCATTTGACAACAAAAACAACATACATTTAAAAATAATACTCTATGGTCTCTTTACCTTTTACCCCTTCCTTTCCCTAATTGTGTTCCAGAGTTTTTCTTTTCTTTCTTTTACTTTCCTACAGGAACCCAGTAGACAGTTGAGTAATCCTTTACTCACCCATGATCTGAGGTTCCTGGCTAGCAGGGGACTGCAAAGTGTTATTCTCTCTGGGTTTGGTTCCTGTGCTGTTTTTTCTATTCATTGTTTTTGTTTGTTAATTCATGCTCACCTTTCTTGCTCTTGCTTTCTAAACCTTGCATCTCCTTTTCATTTTTTCTTCTTTATTTGCTGCTTTTCTTTCTCAACCATTTCTGCTTCTGTCATTTCAAGACAGAAAAACAATAGAATGAATCAACAAAAAAAGAAGTTGGTTCTTTGAAAGTTTTAATAAAATTTACAAATTATTGGGAAATATAACTAAAGTAAATGTTATAGTTGTTGTTAAGTGCTGTTGAGTCAACTTTAACTCATAACAACTCTGTATAGAGTTTCTGAGGAGAAGCTGGTGAGCTTAAACCAATGACTTTGTGTCCAAACAAACTTTGAAGTCCAGTGCATGAACCCACAGTGCCACACCAGGACTTCAAAGTAAAGGACAAGATGGAAATAACATGTGTAAGAAACGATGTAGGTGATATCACAACAGAATCAATGGAAATGAAAAGGATAATTACAGAATATTTTAAAGAATTGTACTTCAATACATTTGAAAACCTAGCAGAAATGGATACCATTTTAGAAATACAAGACCTACATAACTAACACAGAGTGAACAGAACTATAACAAAAAACTAAATTGATCACATAATTAAAAAAAAAAACTCAACAACAACAAAAAAGTCCAGGACCAGATGGCTTTACTGGTGAGTTCTCCCAAACATTCAGAGAAGAGTTGATGTCAGTTATGTTCAAAGTATTCCAAACATAGAAAGGATGGTAAACTCCCTAATACTTTTTATGAAGCATAACATTCATACCCAAACCAGGCTAACACATCACTGAAAAAGAAAATTATAGATAAATATTTCTCGTGAACATAGGTTCAAAATTCTCAACAAAGCCCTAGAAAATAGAATTTAACAACATATATATATATATAAAAAGAAATCCTACATTATGACTGTCTTTGGTTGGATTCTTTAGAGAAGCAAAACCAGTGAAACTTATAAGTGTATATGTATTAAGAGAACTTTGTATCAAGGAAGTGTATCACATATATGGAGGTGGGAAAGTCCCAAGTCAGGGTCAGATAAAATAATATTGGAAGTCAGGCAGATATCACAGGTGGACAACAGAGCAGGTAACTGGTTCAACTCCAAATGATAGGAGGTTGTAGGACAAACAAGACACAGCATCCAAACCCAGCAGAAAGTGAGCAAATTTGCCTGAGTGTGCACTATATTGGAATCAGGCCATTCACTTGATTTGCTGCTCATAGCCTATCATCAAAGAGTTGACTATACTGTTCATAGCCAATCATTATAGCATTAGCTATGCTATATCTGACCATGGGTCAAATCTCTATATATGTGATACATCTCAACTGCCAAATCACTATGGATCCTGGCCCAATCAAGTTGACACAAAATCCTAACTATCATAATTATCAAATTATTGTGATCCACAATTATCATTCCAGAGATGCAAGTATGCTTCAGTATTAGAAAAACAATCAATGTAATCCATCATATACATAAAACAATGGCAAGGAACCACACAATCATATGGATGATACAGAAAAAGCAATTGACAAAATCTAGCATCCATTCCTGATAAAAGCACTCAGCAAAGTAGGAATTGAAGAGAAATCCCTCAACATAATTAAAACTATATACACAAATCCAACAGCCACCATTAACCTCAGTGGAGAGACACTGAAATCATTACCTTTGCAAACAGGAATCAGACAATAATGCCTTTTATATACATTCCTATTTAGTATTGTTTTGGAAATCTTAGCCAGATCTGTAAGGTAAGAAAGGAAAATAAAGGCATTTAAATTGGCAAAGAAGAAGCAAAACTCTCTCTATTTGTAGCTACTATAATCCTCATAAAAAATCTCAAAGAATCAGCAAGAAAATTACTGGAACTTATTGATTCCTGTGCACTAATAAAGACAGCTTTGAAAAGGAAATCAGGAAAACAGTACCATTTATAATAGCCAATCCAAATATGAAACACTTAGGAATAAGTCTAACAGAGAAACAAATGACCAATAAAAAAACAAAAACAAAAACAAAAAAAAACCACTACAAAACACTAATACCAAAAATAAGATACTTACAAAAATGGGAGATTATATCATGCTCATGAATAGTAAAATGAAAGAGACCTGGGATAAGCAAGGCATTGCTTAAGAAGAGCAACAAAGTTGGATGCCTCTCACTCCTTTATCTCAAAATGTACTAAACAAGAACAGTGATTAAAAATAAACAAACAAACAAACAAACAAACAAAAACCCTGCACTGCTACAATGAAACATACATAGATTAGTGGAATAGAATTGTGTACCCAGAAGTAAATTCATTCACTTACAGTCAGCTGATACTTGACAAAGGACCAAAACACATTAAATAAGAAAGAGGTAGTCTCTACAACAAATAGTGCTGGCAAAACTAGATATTAATTTGCAGAATAATAACACAAGAACCATTCGTCACACCATGCACACACACACACACACACACACAAAGACTCAACTTGGACTAAAGACCTAAACCAAAACCTAGAACTATGAAGATCACCAATGTAACAACAGGGACAAAGTCAGTGGGTCTAATACATGTTATAAATACACCATCAATCACTACTAAAAAACACAAACAGGAGAAGACAAAATAGATAACTGAGGCCTCTTAAAAATTAGTACTTACGTGCATCAAAATATTTCACCAAGAGTAAAAAGGGAACCAAAGCCTTGGGAACATTTTTTTTTCAAAGCATATAATACAAGGGATTAAGATCTAAAATTTTCAGAAAAGTACACCCCTCAGTAAGCAAGACAAAAAAAAAAAAAAAAAAGGAGGCGGGGAGAGAGAGAGAAAGAGAAATCATTTAAAATGGGCAATGGATATGAACAGATGCTTAATCAAAGAAGACATTCAGACAGCCAACAAACATATGAAGAAATGTTCATGATCACTCACCATTGCTGTTCTTGTTATTAGCTAAGGAGTCAATATCAACTTATAGCAATGTTATGTTCAACAGAATGAAACACTGTCTGTTTCACGACAACCTCACAATCATTGCTTGAACCCATTGTTGCTGCACATGCACCAATCCATGTCACTGAGAGTCTTCCACTTTATTGCTAACCTTCCACTTTACAAAGCATGTTGTCCTTCTCCTGGGAAAAGTCTCTTTATAGTATGTCCAAAATATGAGAGACAAAATCTGATCATCCTCTAAGGATCATTCTCGCTATATTTCTTCCAACACATATTTATTTGTTCTTTTGGCAGCCCGTGGTACTTTTAATATCTCCCTCCTATACCATAACTTGGAGTTCCAGTGGGCACTGTGGGCTAATGTGTCAGACTGCAAAATCATTTGATGTGCAAGGTCGGAGATTCAAGCTCACCAGCTGCTCCTTGGAAACCCTATACAGGGTCGCTTTAGGTTGGAATTGACTCGATGGCACTTAACAACAAAACTCAAATGCATCAATTCTTCTGTGGTCGGCCTTATTCATTTCCCAACTTTCACATGCATATGAAACTTTTGAAAATACAGTGGCCAGAGTCAGGCACCCTTAGTCCTCAAACTGACATCTTTGATTTTGAACACTAAAGAGGTCTTGTCCAGTAAGATTTACCTAATGCAATACGTTGTTTGATTTTTTGACTGCTGCTTCCATGAGTGTTGATGGTTGAACTGAGCAAAACAAGCAAAAATCAACACAACTTCAATATTTTCTCAATTTATCTTGATGGTATTTATTGGGTCAGGTTTGAGGATTTTTGTTTTCTTTACACTGAGGTGCAACCAATATTAAAGGCTCTGATCTTTGAGCTGCATCAGTAAATATTTTAAGCCCTCTTTGTTTTTAGCAAGCAAGGTTCTATCATCTGCATATCACAGGTTTTTAATGAGTCTTTCTCCAATCATGTTGTCCTGTTCTTCTTCATATAATCCAGCTTTCATATTATTTGCTCAGCAGAGAGATTGAATATATTGAAAGAAAACAAACCTGACACATAACTTTCCTAATTTTAAAACGTTCAGTGTCCCCTTGTTCTGTTAGAAAAACTGCCTCTTGGTTTATGTATAGGTTGCTCATGAGCACAATTAAGTGTTCTGAAATACTCATTCTCCACAATGTTGTCCATAGCTTGTCATGATCCACACAATCAAAATCTTTTGCATAGTCAACAAAGTACAGGTAAACATCCTTGTGGTATTCTCTGCTTTCAGCTAAGGTTCATCTGAAGTCAGCAGTGATATCCCTTGTTCCATTTCCTCGTCTGAATCCAGTTTGAACCCCTGATAATTCCCTCTTGATGTGCTTTTGCAGTTACTTTTGAATTATGTTTAGCAAAATTTTTCTTGCATGTGATATTATTGATACTGTCTATTGATTTCCACATTCCAATGAGTCATCTCTCTTTTAATGGGCACAGATATTGACCTCTTCCAATCAGCTGATCAGGTAGCTGTCTTCCAATTTTCTTGGCATGGATATGTAGGAGCCTCCAGTGCTGCATCAGTTTGTTGAAAGATTTCAACTTGTATCCCATCATTTCCAGGAATACAAATGCCTGGTTCTTTGCCAATGCCTTTAGGGAACCTTGGACTTTTTCCTTCAGTATCATTGACTCTTGATCATTTGCTATCTCTTGAAAAGTTTTGAACTTTGACTATTTCTTTTTGATACAGTGACTCTGTGTATTATCTCCATTTTCTTTTGATGCTTTATGCTTCAAACAATATTTTATCCATAGAATCCATCAATACTGTAAGTCAAGGCTTTGAACTTTTTCTTCAACTCTTCCAACTTGAGAAAGTTTTTCTTCCCTTTTCATTTTTTAACTTCAGGTCTTTCCACATTTCATTTTGATATTTGACTCTGTGTTCTTGAATGCACCTAGAAATTATCTGTTTGATACTTTTGCTTCCTCATTTCTTCTATCTTTTTTAGCATCTCTTTGCTGGAGCTAAAAGTTCAAAGTCTGTTCTGACATCTATTTTGATTATTTTCTTCTTTCTTGTATACTTTTGGCTTTCTTTCTGTATGATGTTCTTGATGTCATCCACAACTCTTCTGGTCTTCGGTCATCAGTGTTTTAATTCATTAAATCTATTCTTGAGATGGTATTCAAATTCAGCTGGGATATATTCAAGGTCATATTTGGGCTTTCATGGACTTGCTTTACTTTTCTTCAGCTTCAGTCTGTACTTGCTTATGAGCGACTGATCGTCTGTTCCATAGTTTGCCCCTGGCCTTTTTTTGGCTGATGATATAGTGCTTTTCCACCTTCTTATTCCACAGATGTAGTCAATTTGATTTCTGTGTATTACATTTGATGAGGTCTATGTGTATAGTCATATTTTATGTTGTTTAAAAAAGCTATTTGCAGTGAAGAAGTCATTGGTCTTGCAAAATTCTGTCACGTGTCTCCAACATAATTTCTATCACCAAGGTCATATTTTCCAACTATTCATCCTTCCTCTTTGTTTCAAATCTTCACATTTCAATCACCAGTAATTACCCAAACATTTCGATTATATGTTTGCTCAAATTCAGAGTGAAGGAGTATGTAGAATTCTTCAATTTCATCTTTTCTGGTTTTAGTGGTGGTGTGTAAATTTGAATAACAATTATATTAATTGGTCTTCCTTGTAGGCACATGGACCTTATCCTATCACAGATAGCCTTGTGCTTCATTATAGATATTGAATTTTTTTTTTTTTTTGGATGATGCCATTCCTCTTTGATTTATCATTCCTGGCCTGGTAAACCATATTATTATCAGATTCAAATGGCCAATACCAGTGTATTTCAGCTGGTGTGGTGCTGTAGGATAAAGCACTGGACTGCAAGGTCAGTTTGAAGCACAAGGTTGGTAGTTGAAACTCAGCAACCACTCCTTAAAATCCTATACAGAGTTGCTATGAGTTGAAACCAACTCAACAACACTTAACAACAGCAGCAATGATGCCTAGGATACCAATATTTATGCATTCCATCTCATTTTTGACAAGTTCCATTGTTTCTAGATTTATATTTGGTAACTTCCATATTCTGATTATTAATGAAGCTTATAGCTTTTGTTCATCATTTTGTGTTGTACCCCATCAGCAAGCGAAAGTCCTTAAAGCTTTACCCCATTATCATCATCACAGTCAACTCTACTTTGAGGAGGCAGCTCTTCCCAGCCATGTTTTGAGCGTCTTCCAACATGAGTGGCTTATCTTCTGGCACTATATCTGGCAATATATACTGCTATTCACCATGTATCAGTGTTCAATATTCTGGTGCTACGTGTCAGTGTTTTACTCTTACTCAAGATTTTCAGTGGCTAAATATTCAGAAGTAGTCTTTGTCTCCTTCTTTGTGGTCCATTTTAGTTTGGAATATCAGCTGAAACCTTTGTTCCATTGGTGACCCTGCTGTTATTTAAAATATTGGTGCTATAGTTTCCAGAATCATAGCAACACACAAGCTATCACAGTACAACAAACTGACAATGTAAATCAAAACAATATCAGCTCAAAGCAGCATCAACAGAAAATTTCAAAAAACAGAAGACAACAAATGCTGATGATGGTGTGGAGAGATTGGGACCCTACTGCATTGCTTTTTGGACTGTAAAATAGCTCAACCACTGTGGAAAATATATGGCCCTTCCTCATAAAGTTGAATATAGAAATATCATATGACCCAGCAATCCTTCTACTTGGTACATATCCAAAAGAAATAAGAGTCAGGATATAAGTAGATATATGCATACTGACTTTTACTGTAACCATGGAGACAGCCTAAAAGCCCAGCAATGAAAAAGTATATAAAGAAACTTTGGTACATATACACATATTGTACAGTATTGAACAATAATGATGAATTTACAAAACACCTCATAATATGGATAAACTGGAGGCCATTATTCTGAATGGAATTGTTGTTGATAAGTGCTATCTAGTTGGCTCCCATTCATATTGACCTTGCAGTCCAGTATATTAACCCACAGTGCCACACCAGGATTCCAAAGTAGCACCTACTATGTTTGAAACACCAACCTTTGGTTTAGCAGCTAAGTGCTAAAACCACTTCATCAGCAGGCCTTCGACTTACTTTCTAGATTTCAATTGTATTACAGATTTAAATTAAAAAATTGAAATGAACTTTATAAAATGAAAATAAATACTAGTGAGTATTTTTCTAGCCTTTTGAATGAGGAACAAAATAATTAACAAGATCAAACTGTGTAAAGTTTTAAAATAATTGTCTCTAGAGTAAAGTCCTACATACGGGTGTTCCTAACTCCTTTTAATGAGAAATTCCTTTCTTTGTCCAGACTGCTAAAATGCTTTTTGCTTATGTCTGCTTAGTTAAGGTGACTTTGCCTAGAGTGTATATAGCATTATTACGTGATTTTTTGTATATCCTGTTTCTCAATATATAATAAATTCATTGGTGGGAAAATTGTCCTTATTTACAGTTAGAGCTATGTTATTACACTATGGAACAAATGCTATAACTCATCATTGAGTTGATTCTAACTCATCATAACCCTAGAGGAAAGAGGTATGCTATTGTGGCATATATTAGTATTTCTTTTAAGCTCTGCTAACAACCCCATGAAGGGATATTGAAGTAGATTTTCCTCTAGTCTAGCACTGAAATAGATACTGCGTTAGCCAAGGACTTAATGCAGCTTTGTGAGAAACCCTAAATTATATCCACTCAATTTAGCCACTCCTGAGTTCTTGACCTTTCTCATTTTTCAACTTTTAGATGTATATAAGGTTATTGAAAATACCATGGCTTGAGTCAGGCATACCATAGTCCTCCATGCAGATATCTTTGCTCTTTGACACTTGTGAAGCATATTTGCCTCATGCAATGCATTGTATCTTAACTGCTGTTTCCTGAGTGTTGAATGTGGTTTCAAGCAAAATGAAGTTTTTGACAAATTCAATATTTTTCCACTTATCATGATGTTATTTTTTGATCCTGTTGTATTTTCATTTTCTTTATATTGAGGATGAGTCCATACTGAATGCTGTAGTCTTTAATCTTAATCAGTAAGTGTTTTAAGATCTCTTCACTTTCAGCAAGCAAGATTGCATCACCTTTTAGTCTCACCAAGTTATTCTCTTTTAGTTACCTTTAAAATACATATTTTATAGCACTTAGAAGAAAAATTAACAGGAGACAGTGAACAATCAGCCTGCCAAAATGAACATGATCCTCAGTGAGGATCAAATGTGTCGTATATAATTTGTGTTCTTATACACTTTTGTCATACTGTGCTGCACAAAACTCAAGCATCAGAACTAATAATATTCTTAGATAGACATCACTTGAAATGCTTAACAATTCACGAGTCTATTCTCTTGTACTTTATTACAACAATGGGGGCATTGTAGAAATTATAGATGCTTCCTAATGGACTCCTTGTGTGGAGCTGTAGGGTAAACACTGGACTGCAAACCACAAGGTCCACAGTTCAAACCCACTATCTGCTCCTTGGAAACCTTACACAGGGTCACAATAAATCAATACTGTCTTGATAGTACTTAACAACAAAGCAAAGAACTCTAATGATTCTTGGCTCAGATATTCCAACAGCCATGTAGATGGCTCAGGACTAGGTAATGTTTAATTCTATATGCATAAGCTAACGATGAGTTAGAGTCAACCAGTGTCTACTACTACAGTGACTTTATCATTTCAGGAAGAAAACTAAAAAGGAAGTACACAGATAATAAAGAAGAAAAATCATCACTGAGTACCATGTTTAAAATAAGAAAATAGGAGATGCTTGTACAAGAAGAGCTTTATATATATGGTGTTATGAGATTTCCAATGGACACAATGACTCTTAAAACAACAACAACATATGAATATGTAAGTCACAGAAGATTTTATACTGACCTTTCAGTGCAAAGATAGTTAAATCTCTCTTCTTAGCTATGACACATATGGAGTCTTGGTATGGTGCTGTAGGATAAGCACTGGACTGACTTCTAACCACAAGGTTTGTGGCTTTAACCCACTAGCTGCTCTTTGGGAACCCTGTGCAGGATCAATATAAGTGAGAAGTGACTCAACAGAACTTAACAAACAAATGTTTTAACCTAATAATTACGTTTCTATGTATCTAGCCTAGGGAAATAAACTATGGATGATAAAATGACTACAAAGATCTAAACTGCAAATGTATTTGTAATAGCACAAAATATACACCAAACCAATATCTACCTAACAACATATAGCTTTAAAAATATATTTCATATTATGTAAATATTTAAATTCCTAAAATTATTGCTCAGAGTAATATTTCAGAAACTGGTCCAGGTTTATGATAAAATATCAAAAATACATAAACCTTTTTTTTATAACTGAATAGGCATTATATCTATCTATCTATCTATCTATCTATCTATCTATCTATCTATCTATCTATCGAGAGACCTGGTGGTGTGGCGCTGTGGGTTAATGCACCAGACTGCAAATCCATTTGAATTGCAAGGTCAGTGGTGCAAGGTCACCAGCTGCTCCTCGGAAACCCTATATAAGGTTGCTATGGGTCAGAACCGACTTGACGGCACTTAACAACAATATATATATCAACCACTTGTCTATTTGTTTGTCATATTGTGGGGGCTTTTGTGTTGCTGTGATGCTGAAAGCTATGCTACCGGTATTTTAAATACCAGCAGGAAAAACACATGGAAGACAGGTTTAAATAGAGATTCTAAACTAAGACAGTCTAGTAATAAGAAGATGTGGATTATTTCTGAATGTTTATTCAATGAAAACCTATGAAACACTATCGATAGCACCAGAATATTGAATATTGAAACATGAAGAATAGCAACACCGTAACATTGTCAGATATAATGACAGCAGATGAGTCCCTCAGGTTGGAAGGCTCTCAAATGTGACTGGGGAAAAGCTGCCTGTTGAAAGTAGAGTTGACCCTGACGACACAAAGGAGTAAAACTTTTGGGACTTCATTTGGTGATAGGACACATCTCAAAATGAGGATAAGCATCTGCAAACATCAACTCTTAATCATATTTGGAATGTACAAAGTATAAACATAGGGAAATTAAAAGTCATTAAATATAGAAAATGAACACATAAAGATTGATATCCTAGGCATTAGTGAAGTGAAATAGGTTGGTATTGATGATTTTGAATATGACAATCATATGGCTTACTAGACCAGGAATGGCAAATTGAAGAGCAATGGCATCACATTCCTCATCAAAAAGAACATTTCAAAATCTCAGTTGAAGTATAACGCTGTCTGATATAGTATAATAACCATACAAATACAAGGAAGATCTGTTAATATCACTTTTATTCAGATTTACACTCCAATGACTTAAGTCAGTGATGAAATTGCAGAATTCCACCAATTTCTTCTTTCTGAATTTGGTCACTATACAACCAAGATGGATTGATAATTACTGGCAATTGCAATGCAAAGGTTGGGAACAAAGAGGAACTATCAGTAATTGGAAACTGCATCTTTGGTGATAGAAACAACACAGAAAATCTCATGATAATCTTTTATAAGTACCAATGACTTAATCATTGGAAACACATTTTAAAAATAACATAAAAGTAAACTATTCACATAGAATTTACCAGATGGCATCACAGAAATAAAATTGACTACTTTTGTGGGAAGGAGTTCTGGTAGCGTAGTGGTTACGAATCGGGCTGCGAGCCTTAAGGTCAGCAGTTCGAAACTACCAGCCGCTCCGCGGGAGAAAGATGAGGCTTTCTACTCCCGTAAAGATTTACACCCTTGGAAACCCTGTACAGGGTCGCTATGGGTCGGAACCGACTCGATGGCACTTAACAACAACAACAACAACATCACTAGGAATTAAGGTTCTTCTGCCATAGTCTTTAAGGAGCTCTGGTAGCGTAGTGGTTACAAATCAGGCTGCTAACTTCATGGTCAGCAGTTCGAAACTACCAACTGTTCTGTGGGAGAAAGCTGAGGCTTTCTGCTACCTTAAAGATTTACAGCTTCAGAAACCCTGTACAGGGTTGCTATGAGTGACCCTGACTCCACAGCATATAACAACAACAACAACAGCCATAGTCTTTACTGTTATTGCTGTTCTGACTCATAGTGAACTTATGAACAACAGATGAGCAGATTCTGACTCATAGTGAACTTATGAACAACATAACAAAATACTGTTTGTTTCTATACCCTCCTCACAATTATTGTTATGTTTGAGTTTGTTGTTGTTGCTCCTGTGTCTATCCGTCTTATTGAGGGTCTTCTTCTTTTCCACTGACTTACACTTTGCCAAGCACGATGCCCTTCTCCAGGGATTGGTCCGTTCTGTTAACATGTCCAAAGTATGGGAGATGAAGTCTCACCATTTGGATTTCTAAGGAGCATTCTATATATATA
>NW_006408531.1:7265673-7274836 GCF_000296735.1 Chrysochloris asiatica
GCATCAATTCTTCTATCATCTTCCTTATTTATTGTCATGTACAGCTTTCACATGTACATGAAGCAATTAAAATACCATGGCTTATTTTAGGTGCACCTTAGTCCTTAAACTGATATCTTTGCTCTTTAACTTTTAAAGAAGTCTTGGGTAGCAGATTTGCCTTCTGTAATATATAGTTTGTTTTCTTGAACGGTCCTTCTATGATTGTTGATTGTATGAGGGTGATTCAAAAATTAACTACATTCTGTCTGTAGTTATTTTAATTAACTTTCAGAAAAGACAAATGCATCATTTTTTAAATAATCTGTTTGCTTTTCAATACACTTTGTGCATCTGTCAACAATACTCCCTTATTAAAACATACCTTTGTATGAGCGGCAAGTCATGAATGAATCTACTATCTTCACTTCTTCATAACAGGTGAATCAAAGGGCTGCTTTCAGAGGACCAAATAGATGGAAGTCCAGTGGAGTCAGACTGAGACGATAGGAAAGATACTTTAACACCTCAAAATGAAGTTTTGCAGTGTCAACTGTGTGAGCTGAGGTTTAAAGCTGTGCATTGTCATGCAAGATCCCAATGCCCTTGGATAGCAGTCTTCTGCATTTAATCTGAAGTTTAGGCTTCAACTCTTCAGTGAGCATCTCACTGCAATGAGCACTGTTGATTTTTGAACATTTTTCCTGATAGTGTTCCAATATTGGACCTTGAGAAGCCCAGAAAAATGTAAGCAATGATTTTCCAGCTAATGATTGA
The DNA here is from genome assembly GCF_000296735.1 of Chrysochloris asiatica. Lineage (NCBI taxonomy): Eukaryota > Metazoa > Chordata > Mammalia > Afrosoricida > Chrysochloridae > Chrysochloris > Chrysochloris asiatica. Next base: position 7,266,430 of record NW_006408531.1, read on the forward strand.
CTTTTGAACTTTCTCTTGGTCAATGACAGAGAATGTTCCCATTCCATATGCTGCTGTTTACTCTCAGGCTCATAGTGATGTATCCATGTCTTGTCACAGTAACTTTTTTTTTTGTTTGTTTAAACTTATACCTTCCTCCAAGTATCAGTCCAAATTTTGTTTTCAGATCTCTGAGCGCTTTTGTTTATGCTCGTCCGTGAGTTGTTTAGATACTCATCTTGCACAAACTTTTAGAAACTCCAGTCTATCATGCATTTTTTTAAATAGACAGAGCCATGATGATTTTCAAATGATTTGCCACTGACACTCATCTATTTGACAGAATCATTTTGCATACATGCTCCCTATTGTCATCAGCTGTGAACATGGACAGGTGTTTTTAAAATAACTGGATAATTTTTTACTTAAGCTCTTAGATTCAGGTAAAATGAAATCTTTTATAATCTACTATCCATTTATCAGGATGTCATTTATTGCTCCAGCAGAAAGGACTTTTCTTTTCTTTTCTTTGAAGTACAATCCATAATGAAGGCTATATTCTTTGATTTTCATCAATAAATATTTTAAGTTCTCCTCACTTTCAGCAGACAAGGTTGTATCATCTGCATATTGCAGGTTGTTAATTAGCCTGACTCCAATCCTGATGCCATGTTCTTTTTCATAAAATCAGATTATTTGCTCAGCATACTCATTGAATAAGTATGATAAAAGGGAACAACTCTGGCACACATTTTTCCTTGTTTTAAAACATTCAGTATCCCCTTGTTCTGTTCTAACAACAATTGTATCTTGGTCTATGTACACTTCCCTCACAAGTACAAGTCAATGTTCTGGAATACCCATTCTTTGAAATGTTACCCATTGTTTGTCATCATCTACACAATTGAAAGCATTTGCATAGTCAATAAAGCACACTTAAACATCTTTCTAGTATCCTTTGCTTTTAGCCAGGATCCATCTGACAACAACAGTTATGTTTTTCATTCCACGTCTTTTTCTGAATCCGACTTGAAATTCTAGCTGTCCCCTGTTGAAAAACAACTGTTTTTTAATATCTTCAGTCAAATTTTACTTGTATGTGATAGTAATGATGGTGTTCACTTATTTCTGCATTTTGTTGGGTCACCTCTCTTTGGAATGGACACAAATGTAGTTCTCTTCCAACCAGTTTGCCAGGTGTGAATTTGATTGGTGCTCCTTGTAGGGGTAGGGAAATTATCTTGTCACAGATAGCATTGTACTTCAAGGTAGATCTTGAAATGCTCTTTTTGACCATGAGTGTGGTGTTATTCCTCTTCAATTTGTCATTCCTGATTATGTGATTCAAGTTGGCCAATACCAATTTATTTCAATTTGCTGATGTCTGAGATATCAATCTTTATGCATTCCATTTAGTTGTTGACAACTTAGATTTCTTTTAGATTCATACTTCGTATATTTCATGTTACAATTATTAATGGATGCTTATAACTTACTTTGAATTTTGCCCCATCAGCAATGATGGTCCTGAAAGCTTACTATATTCATATCAGTATAGTAAATTCTACTTTGAGAAGATGACTTTTTCAAGTTGTGTTTTGTGTGCCTTCCATCCTAAGGGGCTCATTTTCCAGTAGTATGTCTGACAATGTTCTGCTGCTATTTATAATGTTTTAATCTTCTGGTACCATATCTGACAATGTTCCACTGGTATTCGTAAGGTTTTGTGTGGTTAAACATTCAGAAGTAGTCAGCCTTTCCTTCTTCCTGGTCTGTCTTAGTCTGGAAGCTCTGCTGAAATGTCTCCACCATGGTTGACATTGCTGATATTTCAAACACAGATGACATAGTTTCCAGCATCAAAGTAACATGCTGTCAAGTTGATTTTGACTCATAGTAACCTTGCATAGGATTTCCAAAGAGCAGCAAGTGAGCTTGTGGTTCAAAACAACATTGAAGTCCAGCACATTAACTTGCAGTACCACACCAAGATTAACTCAACAATTCCTGAAAGATATATTTCTCTTCCCAGATTCAGTTGCTTTCTTTTCCTTCAAGTCACTCTTACTAAATCTTATCAAGTCATAGTACAAAGGACCTGAAATGACTAATCGAATGTTTTACTTCCTAATTTTCAATCAATTGCCATTAAGATACAAGCATTTGCGTGCAAGTTCATTCTTTATGTTAGTCAGTTGCATTCCCAGGGTCCAGAGCAGTACCTAGGATCTCTTTGATACTCATTATGACTGGGTAACTGTAGTACTGCTCTGATCTCTGCACTAAGTTCATCCTTTCAATTTAGCCTGTTATGCTGATCCAGCGTAGTCTTCATCTTTGAGTGTCCAGATTTTACTTCTTTATGTGATTGGGTTTGTCCTGAGATACACTTGATATGCACCTCTGATTCTGACCAATACAATATGGCAAATCTTTGTTGTGATTACCTTGATTTTTTTAATTGAAAAAAACATGATTTCTTTTTTTTTTTTTTTAAATCTCTATGAGACTATTTTTCTAAAAACTCAAAATATAACTATTGGTCCTTTTTCTAGTTTACCATGCAAAGGTTTCATGATATACTAGAAAATTCTAAGCTATAATTTTCATTTTTATGACTCAAACCTCATACACATATGTACAACAGCTATTCACCAGGGAAACCAATGTTGATTATTTGCAACTCTACCTCAATTTGCAATTTTACTTTGAAGAGACTAAGGCCATTAATTTTGATTCTGAAATTCAATAAAATTCAAATCTACTTAATTTTTACAATCTTTGAAAAAAAATCACTGTTATTAAACAATTTTTAGCTGCCATTTATGTCAACCATCTACTGCACGCCAAGAGCCATGGCCAAAAGACTTACTTTGATTGATTTTTTCAGTCTTGTGGCTGTCAACACATATGGTTGTGTTTGAATAAGCTGTTTTGTGGGCAGATGTCTACACAGTATTAAAATATGAATTGGTTTTGATTGTCTCAATTTATGTGTTGTGAGCTAATTTGAAGTGAATTCCATGTGTATAATATACTAAAGCTTTGCTATAGTTCCAGTGATTCTAACTAAAAGTTCAGCCATTGTATGTGATGTAATGAGGAGGTTTCTATAGAAATTTTCTTTTGAAATATCACTGCTATATAACGGGTATGCAGCTCCATCATCAAAGATTTATTGGTTTTTACTTCTAAGATGCTGGTGTTATTGTTATTATCGTATTACCATCATTTTGTTATCTAAATGTCTTCAAAATAGTAAAGAAACTGAGAACAAACTTCAACATTGATGAAATTTAGCCTAGAACTATTGCTTATAAAAATAAAGACCTTTACACAGAAACATTTTGTGCATGGTTCAGTGCTTTTATTTCATTGCAACACATGCAAATCCTCCCCAAATGTTGATAGCTAAGGTGAAAACATTGTTGTTGCTGTTGTTAAATGTCTACATGTCAGTTCCAATGACCATGTATAGGGTTTCCAAGGAGTTGCTGGTGGGTTTGAAAGTCAGACCTAGTGGTCAGATGTCCAGTGCTTACCTGATAGCATCAATGTATACATAATTTAAAAAAAAATAATTTTAAAAGGCAATTGATGCTTTTTGAGTTATGGTGTTGGAGGAGAATATTGAAAGTGCCATGGGCTTCCAAAAGAACCAATAAATCCATTTTGGAAGAAGTGCAGCCAGAGTGCTCCTTGGAGGCCAAGATGGCCAAACTTCATCTCTCATACTTCGGACATATTAGGAAGGACCAGTCACTGGAGAAGAATATCATGTTTGGTAAGGTGGAGGGTCAGAGAAAAAGAGGAAGACCCTCAACGAGATGGATTGGCCAAGTGGCAGCATTGATGAAGTCAAGTGTGGCAACAGTAGTGAGGTTGGCCCAGGATTGGGTAGTGTTTTGTTCTGCTGTGCATAAGGTCGCTATGAGTTGGTACCGACTCAATGGCACCTAACAACAACAACAACAAACATGCAAAATTCAAGACATAGTGTGTTGGTCATGGCAGTTTTGAATGATGTAAAAGAAAGTTAACTCATGTTGAATGTCTTTATAACTTTAATTTCTCCACTTTGGATAAAACATATATTATATTGAAAGACATTCAATATGTGGGGCATCTGAATAAGTATTATTTCAATTATTTTCTCTTTGTCTTTTATATTCAAAACCTTACAGACTGTGACCTAGATTCAGACTCAGTGGCACTAATCACCAATATTTAATAGCAAAAATTAAAATGTAAAGTATGATAATGTTACATCTCTGAATATTCTCCTCTTGAGTATTAGTTGTTTTTAATTTCTCTCACTGTATAAGAACACTTTTAGGAGGCACTCAGCAATAATTAAAGTAAAGGCAGGTTTGTTGATTGAATAATAAAAATTTTAGGAGGACTTTCATATCCAAGAACACAAATCCAATAGTACGTTTTGAGTACTATGAGTAGTATGTTTTGAGATCTGGATGTTTGAAGCCTTCTACTTTGTATCTTTTTAGTTATTGTTTTTAAATGTCAGTAAGTCAGTTCCAACTCATAGAGAGACCTTGTATAGAGTTTCCACTGAATGGTTGTTGAGTTTGAACTACAGGACATCTTTCCTTTCCATATAAAGCTGATGATTAGATTTTCCATCTCATTAAAGAATGCAAAATGGTGAAACCACTGTTGTAAGCACTGTGATGCTTCCTTAAAAACTTGGAAATAAAAATATCATGTCATCCAGCAATCCCAGTGCTTGATATGTATTCTAGAGAAATAAGAGCCATGATACTATTCACAATAGCAAAAAAAGATGGAAGCAACCTAAACACCCATCAGTGGAGGAGTGGGTATACAAACTATGGTATGTATATGGAATAGTATGCAATGTTAAAGATAACAATGTACCTGCTAAACGCTTCATAATAGAGATACCATGTCATCCAGCAATCCCAATGAACCTGGAGACATTATTCTAAGTGAAATAAGTCAATCACAAAAGAACACATATTGCTTGAGACTACTTCTATAAAAAGTCAAGAAAAGATTTTCTCACTATGAGAAATTTCTTTGATAGCTACCAAGGGCAAGAAGGGGAAGGGAGGATAAATCATTAGAGGGTAGATGCATATTAACATGAGTAAAGAGGAAGGCTATGTATACGTAAGTAAATAAATAAGTAAATGGGATTATTATTACAGTAATAGTTTCTATAAGAACAATGTTCAAATTAGTGTGAAATTTTTAAGGAGTTTCAAGGTAGACTCAAAGTATCTACCTCCTAATAGCTATTATTTTGGTAATTATAATCCTCTGGTGATTGAGATATATGTCGCACATCATTTAATGCTTCTCTTACAGAGAGGTGAAATGAATTTCCCTACCCACTACATCTGGAGAAAGATGAAGCTTTCTGATCCTGTGAAGATTTCCTGCCTCGGAAACCCTATACAGGTTCCATATGAGTTAGAACCCTCTTGAAAGCAACCACCACCAGCACGCGAATGCGAGTCGTATTTAGTTACTCACTTCTGATAGTATGTGTTGTTTCTGTTAAGTTTCACCAATTTGATTTTTACTCATAACGACCCTGTATAGAGTTTCTAAGGAATGGCGGTGGGTTTGAATAGCCAACTTTGAGGTTAGCCCTGCGATGTTGATCCTGCGTGAAGAGGGAAACCTCTGCAGGCACTATTTTAACCCAAGAATTCATAGTTAACATCACCAATAACATAAAAGACATATTGATAGCATGTACTCCTTGACACAAAACAATGAGCAGGGTACTTCACCTCTACCACATACTTCCCCAAATCACAGTCGAATCATGAGAAAACATGAAGCAAATCTAAATTGAAGAGCATTTTATAAACCTTTTGACCATTATTGTTCAAGTGTCAACCTCAAGAAAAGCAAAGAGAGATTGAGAAAGCATCACAGAATAGAGGAGATTTGCCAACGATAGCCGTGGTGTGGTGATGTACGGCGGAGCGGATTCCGATTCAGAGCGACCCTGTATGGAGTTTTCCGAGACTGCAAATCTATAGGAAGCATAAAACCGCATCTTACTCCCGTGACACAGCTGGTATTTTCGACCTGATAACCATGAAATTAGCAACCTGATTCGTAACCACTACACTTCGTAAGCAATATAATATTCTAGACTTGATAAAAAATAAAATAAAATAAATAGTGATATAACTGGGAATATCTGAATAACTAAATAAGAGAGTCCTGGTGTGACGGTGTAAATTAATGCCCTGGATTGCATGGTTGGTTTGAACTGCATGGTTGGCGGTTCCTTGGAAACCCTATGTAGTTTTTCTGTGGGTCAGGATGTATTCGATAGCACTTAACAACAACAACCACTGTTAAGGAGACCCAGTGGCTGTAGGGGTTAAGTACTCAAATAGTAATTGAAAGTTCAGTGGTTTGAATCTCCCTTCTGCTCCTTTGACAAAACTGTGCCTGTCTCTGTAAACATTGCAGTTTACGAGATTCTACGTAGCAGTTCTACTCTGACCTCTGAGGTTGCTCTGAATCAGAATTCATACCTGTTTTGATTATTGTCTCATAATTTCGTAAGATGTCAAGATGTTAATGTTAGTCTGAAAGATCTATAGAAATTATCTGTATAATCTGATCATCTCTTCTAATTCTAAATCATTGCAATGCAAACTTTTAAAACATTGAAAAATAAACTGTAACACTTAGAATAAGATTTAAAGAAGTATTCCATAGGAAACACTATAAATGTTGTCAGAGAATAAATGCTTTATACATTCATAGTTATAATACAAAAAAATCAAGTGTTTATTAGACTTGGATGCAAAACAATAAAGAATATTTACTGCTTATGTATTTTTTTTGCACTTCATTTGTCATTTTCAGAAAATTGATTATAATAAGCTAATTTTATATGGAACAAAAAATATAATAAGAGAAAACTAACATCCAAAAATTGCTCATTTTCACATTTTAATTTTTTGAAACAGATTTTAACAATGTGAGAAGTATACAATTATACATAGTTCCTTATTGTGCTTCTGGGAAGAGAAAAGAAATGTATCAGCCTGGTTTCTCAATACAGGACAATTGCCTGTATGATGCCTAGAATATTAAACAGGATTAATGCACTACACTTTTCCACAAATGTTCAGTTTCCCTGCAGTGTGAAGAGAAGATGTAGCTGTCTGTCCTAAAAATAGCTAGTTGCAAAGCTATTAATGCAAGTCTGTGCAGTTTTTGTTTGCTTGGCATGTAGAGTGTGAAAGGTAAGGCAAATCATGAATATACTTCTCTCTGTTGTGTGTCAATTTCTGCACAAGTAGTGATATATTCAATGTGAAAAAGTCTGTCTTTTTTTAAGCAATTTTAATAAATTCATGTAGACAGCTTCATACATATTATATATCTATATTTTTAATTTTAAAGAAAAACAACTTTTTCAGCTTTAGCAGTCATTATATTTAGGACTTTACAGGTGTGTAGATGAACAAAGATTTAATGGGCAAAAAAATGTTATGCTCATTCATTTCATAATGAGGTTAAACTAGCTTCTTTCTTTAAAATGATAGTATTGACTTTTAATTTTAAATATAGTATTGAGACTTTTTTTACAAAGAACCTCTTTCCAACAAATTTTATAATTTCAAAATGTTTGTTTCATTGAAGTTATGTTTTTTTAAAACAATATGTTTTGTTTTATTTTAATGACCTTTTTTTGACCCTTCTGTCTTTCGTTCATTCGATAAAAAGTATTGATTGCCAACTGTTCCCAGCTGTAAGACAGTCTCTTCACTGGATTGTAGTCAAATTGAAGACATGATGCAAAGTAAGTTTTGTTGGGAAAATTCATGCTTTTGAAGGACATACAACAGGGAAAATTATCTGGGAGATTTAAATGGCAGCCCAGGTTAAAAGTTTATTTTGAGTACCTAAGAATAAATGTGAAGTACTGGTGTGTGGTGCTATAGGATAAGCACTAGACACAAAGTCTGTTCTTCAAACTTACCAGATACTCCCTGGAAACAGAATTGCTCTGAGTTGGATCTGATTTGAAGACACTTTACCACCACAACAAATGTGTTTCATAAAGTTCAATGTAAATGCAAATCACTTTGAGATATTTTTAAAAGGCAGAGTTTGATTTAGAAGACCTGGTGTAGGCCTGAACTCTGGCATCCAACAAGATGATGCCGATCATGGTTAATTAAATAGAGTTCATATTTGAAAAGAGAGACTCTGTTGACAATATAAAAGCACAAGTTAATAAGCAAACAAACACATGTTTTGAGTTTATAAAGTATTCATATATGGAGAAATATAATTAAACTCTACCAGGAAAAAAAAATTGAAGAGTAGAGATGTCAGCTTGAGGACTAGGGTGCGCCTGACCCAGGCCATTGTGTTTTCAATAGCCTCATATGGATGCGAAAGC
>NW_006408531.1:7275197-7298753 GCF_000296735.1 Chrysochloris asiatica
CTGACAACAACAACAACAACAGGAATAAAAACCCCCAAAAAAACAAGCATGCAATTTAAAGATATTAAATGATCCTGTTCATGAAAGAAAAACTTTAATTTGGTCTTGTTGTTTATTTGTACTTGATGGAGACTCTATGCATGTTTCTGTATGAGAGTTCATAAAAATTTCTTGTTCTAAATAAAATATTTTAAAGTGGTGTTTATATCACATTTCATTCATTAAAAATAAATGAAATCATTTATGTAAATAAATAAGTGGACATAATTAGTATTCAATTGTTGTTGTTGTTAAATGCCATTGAGTCGATTCTGACCCATAGAGACCCTGTATAGGGTTTCCAAGGAGCAGCTGGTGAGCTTGAACCACTGACCTTGAAGTTCAAATGACTTTGCAATCTGACACATTAGCCCACAGTGCCACACCAGGACTCCGTACATGACCATTGATAGCTGTAATTGAATAAAATCATAATATGTTGCATAAATAAATACCTAACTATGAGTGAGGATATAAAGGAAGAGTGACTGGGAGAATGAACTTTTATTTTGAGTCCTGGCTGCTTGGCTAAAATAAAGGTTTGCTAAACTTTGAACAACCCTATAGGTTGATCTGCTTAGTAAATTAAATAAGGGAGAAGATTTATAAAGGTCTGTAGTACTACATTTGTAAAGACCTTGAAAAATAGAGATAGGAGCTTTCTTAATATTTTAAATTCTATGACAGTAATGCAAATTAAGGAACCATATCAATTCTAATACATATTAAGCTAACCATTCTGGTATTCCATTTAGCAGGTCCATATTCTTACCCTCAATCTATAAGCTTTGAAAAAAAAAATTTAGTAATGAGTGCCACCCTGCACCGAGGGCATAAGAAGGAGTTCAGTCTGTACTTGTGTGTGTGGTTTTATTAAGGTTTAAGTCTTGTTTTATTTTGCCAGCTAAAGGACAGATGGCTGCCCTAAAATGGAATCTGGATGCAGCATCCGCATACTGAATAACATTATACTCAGCAACAGCTGTGTTTAGCATGTCCTTCATTTGAATTCTAGTTCAGGAGAAAGACAAAAAATCATAGTCTGTCTATTATCACCAGACACTCAAGTCCAAATAATACAAACAGAAGGATTTTTCTATGGAACTGAAATTTAATAGGAGCACAGCTATAATGTCTAGAAAATCCAAGGTCAGGAAAATAACCAATCCTGGACCTGTGGAAGAGTCTTTGTTAAATTTGCTCTCACACTTACAATTAAAGACCAAAGGAACATAAGAAAGGAGAATCAAGTTGAATAGACTAAAGAAAGCCGTAGAATAAGGCTAGTATAAAAAGACAAAAGCTCTGCTTTGTGTGAAATTTTCAAATCTTTTCATCATTTTTTAAAATGAAATTCAGTTGATGTTTCTGAGAATGAGAGCAAAGTTCCTAAATTAGTACTATAATGCATGTAGCTATTAATTTTTATAGCTCTAAACGTTGTTTTCTGAAATGACTTTGTGCTGTGTTGTGGGCAGTTTGCTGGACCAGGGCTCTGACCACAACCACAGATGTACTCAGCTTCCAATCTCACTTCCATTGACTGAGCTGTGTGACTTTAAAACAGTTTCATTTCTTCTCAAATCCTGTCTGTTACTTGTGAAGGGAATGTAGCAGCAATGGTTACAACTCCAAAACCTTTTTCATACAGATGTACAATTATCATTGAATTTTTAAAAAATCTTATTAAAAAAACAGTTACTTTAAAAGACAGTGGATGAGATTTCTTTAGATAGCAGAATTTTGGACAGCTAACTCTCCATAACTTTTCTACCAGTAGTTTCATTATTTCCAAACTTTAATGCTATTTTTAGATAAATATATTTTAAAATATATATACTCTGTATGTAGTCATTACTGACAGGCATAAATTAAGTAAAATTTATATGTGAGATAAATATTTACTTTTAAAATTTAGCTAGGCAAAAAATGAATAAAAAATAGTGGAAAGTGAACAATACTATTAATATGAAAACATAACAATAATGATAACTGATAATTTAATGAAGTTTTATTAAGTACAACCTACAAATGTCATTTTCCCTACTTCCTTTCTTTCTTTGCAAAATGTTATTTTAATAAATCCAATCATAGATGCTGTGGTTTTGGAGTTTCTCCCTTGATGGTTTTGTCCTGTTGAAACTTTAAGCATAATAAAACTAAAGGAAAAAATAATCATATGTTTTCTGTACTATATACTTCCGAAAAAACTAAAGATATATCCAGAGGTTTGATGAAAATCAGAGTGGGATTTTGGAAAAGAACTCTTTATATGCAGTGTTATGTTTTTCAATCAAGAGCCACATATCTGATAATGCCAGTATTTTGTGAGGTTAAAGTACCCACTATGACATTTAATAAGATGTATTTTTATTATTATCTCTCTACCATTATCTTCAAGTACATTCTGACTTATGGCAAATTCATGTATGCCAAAGTAGAACTGTGCTTCAGAAGGTTTTCAAAAGCTAGTTACTTGGAAGTAGATCACTAGATTGTTCTTCCCATGTGCTTCCGAATAGACATAAGCCTACAGCCTGTTGTTTCGCAGGTGAGAGCTTAACCATAGCACCATCAAGCTTTTAGCAATATGGTGAAAATCTAGTTTTATCATTACTCCTTTTATTAGCTGGATTATTTCTACAAAGAGACTCCCCCGCCCCGACACCACCTCTAGAAAAGGTGCAGTTCAGATTCATTTCCTGCCCCAGACCTTAAATTAACTACAACTCCCCAAATTACAGATTCTTGTTAGTGACAAATGACATATTCAGATACAATGTTTACTACTGATTTGTTGTGGTTGTTAAGTGCTGTAGATTCAGTTCCAGCTAATAGCAACTCTGCATAGGTTTTCTAAGGATTTAAACATTTGCAGGAGCAGAAAGCCTCATCTTTCTGCAGCAAAGCGACTGGCGGGCTTAAATCATGAACCTTGTGGTTCCCAGTCCAGTGCTTATCTTATGGTGCCACCACTCTCCCTGATTTGTCACTGTTTCTCAACCTTTTAAATGGTGGGAGCTAGAAAACAGTCCTTTAAGAGAACGTACTTCAAGATTCACATTGATATATTCAACTCATATTCAGTAGGTTCAGTTAATAAACTCCTTTTCTCTGATATTCCTTTATCTGCATTGTAAAGGTAAATATTACTTTAAAAATATTTTCATGCTACTATATTTCCCAGTTTCATAACTTACAACTAAGATCTGCTAACATTAATGTCTTCATTACTCGCTATAGAATGAGTCATGAAAATTACAAAGGTATGTTCTCTAAGCATTTGCATTTCAGTCAAAATGTGCTTGTGATACATAATGAAATAATGTTACTAGAAAAAATGAAGGCATTCAGTATGTTTCAAATTCTATTCATAATGATTTTTTAAATACAATATCAACCATTATGTGTCAAATCAACCTTTTTAAAGGCACAATTACTATTTAGTTCCTAAATTATATTAGAATTTTTGGAATCCTTAAACAACTTCAATCTATCTAACTCATATCTTAAGAACTTTTGTTTAGTGTGGAACATTTGTTCTTATTCACAGATAATCAGTTATCCATGACATAAATATCAACATAAACTCATTTCTTATTGCATGAAATTTTATTTAATCAACTGAATGACAATTTAGTTTAGTCTGAAATCATTAAGCAATATTTAATAGATCCGATTGTGCGTTTACTGATGAAGATCAAAGAGTACAACCTTAGGTATGGATTACATCTCAATGTAAAGAAAACAAAAATCCTCACCACTGGACCAATAAACATCATTCTTATCGCTGGAGAAAAGATTGAAGTTGTCAAAGACTTAATTCTTCTTGGATCAGCTATCAACACTCACGGAAAAAGCAGTCAAGAGATCAAACGACATATTGCATTAGGCATATCTGCTGCACAAGACCTTTTTAAAGTGTTGAAGAACAAAGATGTCAGCTTGTGGACTAAGGTGCACCTGAGCCAAGCCATGGTATTTTCAGTAAATTAATATGCATCTGAAAGCTGGAAACTGAATAAGGAAGACTGTAGAAGAATTGACGCATTTGAGTTATGGTGTAGGAGGAGAATATTGAAACTGCCATGGGCTGCCAAAAGAACCAAGAGATCCATTTTGGAAGAAGTACAGCCAGAGTGCTCCTTGGAGGCCAAGATGACCAAACCTCATCTCTCAGGCTTTGGACATATTGTCAGGAGGGACCAGTCTCTGGGGAAAGATATCATGTTTGATAAGGAGGAGGGTCAGAGAAAAAGAGGAAGATCCTCAATGAGATGGACAGGCCAAGTGGCAGCATCGATGGACTCAAGTGTGGCAACAGTAGTGAGGTTGGCCCAGGATTGGACAGTGTTTAATTCTGCTGTGCATAAGATTGCTATTTGTTGGTACCGACTCTATGGCATCTAACAACAACAACAAGAATAACAATTATGCATGTGGAATATGTCCTAAGATTTCAAATAGTTTGTGTGTGTGTGTGCAAACATCCCTTACTATATTATCCTGTTTGAAACTCTAGACTTATCTTTGTACTCATTATTGTTTTGAGGTGTTGATAGTAAAAGTGTTATGGAAAGGAAGGAAAAAGAATAGTCACACTACATAAAGGTAAATTTATAGTTTTTACCCATAGAATCCTTCAGTATTGCAATTCAAGGCTTGAGCTTTAATTCACTTCTTTCATCTTAGGAAATGTTGACCAAGTTCTTCCATTTTGGTTTTCTAACTCCAGGTCTCTGGACATTTAATTACAATATTTGACGTTGTTGTCTGCCTGTCCTGGGAAAATTTCTGTTTAGTTCTTTTACTTCATAATTCTTCCAGCTGTTTTAGGTTTGCAACACTCAAGAACAACTTTCAGAGTCTCTTCAGACATCCAATTTGAACTTTTCTTTCTTTCATGTCCTTATATTGAACTTTTGCATTTTCATTTATGAGATTCTTGATGTCATCCCACAACTCTTTTGGTCTTTAGGCATCAATGTCTAATGCATCAAATCTGTTCTTGAGATGATCTCTAAATTCAGGTGGGATATACTCAAGGTCATATCTTGGCTCTTCTGGACTTGTTTTAATTTTCTTTAGCAAGTTTAATCTGAACCTGCATATGAGGAATTGATGGTCAGTTCCACAGTCTGCCCTAGGCCTCGTTTTTGCTGAAGATATTGAGCTTCTCTACCGTCTCTTCCCACAGATGTCGTCAATTGATTCCTGTATATTCCATGTTGTTGAAAAAGTAATTTTCAATGAATAACTCACTGGTTTGCAAAATTCTATCATCCGTCTTCAGCATCTTTTCTATCACCAAGACCTTCTTTTTCAACTACTGCTCCTATCTCATTGTTTCCAACTTTCACATTCCAGTCATCAGTAATTAACAATGTATATTGAACCTGTACATAGATCAATAGGCAGTTGTTCAAACAGAACATAGGAACACTGAATGGTTTAAATTAGGAAAGGTATGCACCAGTGTTGTATACTTTCAACATAATTATTTAACCTATATGTTGAGTAAACAATCCAAGAAACTGGGTTTTATGAAGAAAAATGTGGCATCAGGATTGGACAAAGACTCATTAACAACTTGCGATGTGCAGATGACACAACCTTGTTTGCTGAAAGTGAAGAGGACTTAAAATACTTACTGATGAAGATTGAAAAATGCAGCCCTCAGTGTGGATTGCATCTCAATGTAAAAATAAGAAAAATCTCACCACTGGACCAATAAACAGCCTTCTTATTAATGGAGAAAAGATTGAAGTTGTCAAAACTTCATTTTGCTCAGCTCAACATCAACACTTATGGAAGCAGCAGTTAAGAAATCAAACAATGCATTGCACAAGACCTATTTAAAGTGTTAAAGAGAAAATACGTCACTTTGAAGATTAATGTATGCCTGACCCAAGCCATGATATTTTCAATTAACCTCGTATGCATGCGAAAGTTGGAAAATGAATAAGGAATATCATAGAAGAATCGATGCATTTAAGTTATGGTGTTGGAAGACAATATTTGAAAGTACCATGGACTGCCTAAAGAGCAAATAGCTGTGTGTTGGAAGAAGTTCAGCCAGAGCGTTCCTTGGAGGCCAAGGTGGCTAGACATTATCTATCATACTTTAGACATATTGTCAGAAGGGACCAGTCACTAGAGAAGGATATTGTGTTGGATAAGGTGGAGGGTCAGAGAAAAAGAGGAAGATCCCAAGCAAGATGGATTGGCAGAGTGGCAGCATCAATGGGCTGAAGCAAAGCAACAATTGTGATGTTGGCCCAGTACCAGGCAGTGTTTCCTTCTGTTGTGCATAGAGTCACTAAGAGTTGGTACCAAATCATAGGTAACTAACTACAACAAGTTGGCAAAGAGGAAGTAAAACTCTCTGTATTTGCAGATGATATGAAAACCCCAGAGACTCTGAAAAAAAGCTACTGAAACTTATTGGAAGACTCAGCAAAGTGGCAGTTAGTAGTAAATTCAAACTATGCTATCAGGCTTCTTGAATAATGTACTGTGAAAAAAAATCCTATTCATTGCTGTTTTGTTAGTATCAACTAATTTTTATAATTTAGCCAAATGCACATCTCATCAGGGTTACAATTACAACATTTTACACTAATATATATAATATAATGTACGGATCCTGGTGTGGCACTATAGGATAAGCACTGGACCATAAGGTCAGTTTGAACCTGCAAGGTTGCTGTTTAAACTCACCAGTTGATTCTCAGAAACATTATGTAGGGTGGCTATGATTCAGAACCAACTGGACAACAGTTAACTATAACATATAAGGTATGTTGTTGCTGTTGTTGTTAGGTGCCATCGAGTAGGTACTGACTCATGGAGATCCTATGCACAACAGAACGAAACACTGCCCGATTCTGGGCCAACCAGACAATTATTGCCACGCTTCAGACCATTGATGCTGCCATTTTGCCAATCCTCCTCACTGGGGATCTTCCTCTTTTTCTCTGACCCTCCACCTAACCAAACATGATATCCTTCTCCAGCGACTGGTCCCTCCTGACAATCAATTCAAAGTATGAAACATGAAGTTTGGTCATGCTGACCTCCAAAAGTACTCTGGCTGCACTTCTTCCAAGCCAGATCTGTTGGTGCCTTTGGCAGCCCACAGCACTTTCAATATTCAAAACCATAACTCAAAAGCATCAATTCTTCTATGGTCTTCCTATTCATTGTCCAGCTTTCGCATGCATATGGGGTTATCGAAAATACCATGGCTTGGGTAAGGTGCACCTTAGTCTTCAAGCTGACGTCTTTGCTCTTCAACACTTTAAAAAGGTCTTGTGCAGCAGATTTGCCCAGTGCAATATGTCGTTTGATTTCTTGCTTGCTGCATCCATGTGTGTTGATGGTTGTTCCAAGATGAATGAAGTCCTTGACAACATCAATCTTTTCTCCATTGATAAGAATGTTGTTTATTTGTCCATTAGTCAGGATTTTTGTTTTCTTTATATTGAGATGTAATTCATACCGAAGGCTGTGATCTTTGATCTTCACCAGTAAATGTTTTAAGTCCTCTTCACTTTCAGCAAGCAAGATTGCATCATCTGCATATTGTAGGTTGTTAATGAGTCTTCCTCCAATCCTGATGCCATGTTTTTCTTCATAGAACCCAGCTTCTTGTATTATTTGCTAAGCATACATGTTGAATAAGTATGGTGAAACAATACAACACTTATCTGTCAGTTTGTCGTACTGTGGTGGCTTGTGAGTTGCTGTGATTCTGGAAGCTATGCCACAGGTATTTTAAATACCAGCAGGGTCACCCACAGGGGACAGGTTTCAAATGACCTTCCAGATGAAGACAGAATAGGAAGAAGGAGAGACGATCTACTTTCAAATATTTAGTCACTGAAAACCTTCTGAATAGCAGAGAAACACTTCCAAGTATAGTGTTTAATAATGAGCCCCTCACTTTGGAAGACACTCAAAACGTGACAGGGAACGAGTTACCTCCTCAAAGTAGACCTGAAAATTATGATGAGAATGGAGCAAAGCCAGTGAGAGTAAAGCACTTGGGTCCTTCCTTCTCTGATAGGGCACAATTCAAAATGAAGAGAAACAGCTGTTAACATCCATTAATAATCAGCAAATGGAATGTACAAAGTATGAATCTAGGAAAATTAGAAATTGTCGAAAATGAAATGGAGCACATAAACATAGATATCTTAGGCATTAGTGAGCTGAAATGGACTGGTATTGGGCATTTTGAATCTGACAACCACATGGTTTACTACGCCGGGGGTGGGGGGATGACAAATTGAAGAGGAATGGTGTTGCATTCATTGTCAAAAAGAACACATCCAGATCAGTCATAAGGTGCAACACTTTCTATGATAGTATAATATCCATGCGCCTACAATCGATCCATTGTGGAAGAAGTGCAGCCAGAGTGCTCCTTGGAGGCCAAGATGGCCAAACTTCATCTCTCATACTTTGGACATATTGTCAGGAGGGACCAGTCGCTGAAGAAGGATATCATGTTTGGTAAGGTGAAAGGTCAGAGAAAAAGAGGAAGACCCCCAATGTGATGGATTAGCCAAGTGGCAACATTGATGGACGCAAGCATGGCAACAGTAGTGAGGTTGGCCCAGGATCGGGCAGTGTTTCATTCTGCTGTGCTTAAGGTCACTATGAGTCAATATTGACTCGATGGCACCTAACAACAACAACAGGGATATCCAGTTAATACCACTATTATTCAAAGTATAAGATATATAAGGTAAAAATGGGTTGTTTAATACCACGTTGGCAGATCGAATCCACCAGTCACTTCAGGGGAGAAAAATAAGGCTTTCTGCTCCCATAAAAATTTACAAAGAAGACTTGATAGCATAGTAAATTAAAATCTGTCTAAAAAACCACAATGTCAAGTGTTTGAATCTACCAGTCATTCTTCAGGATAAAGGTGAGTCTTTCTGCTCCCATGAAGATTGGTAGCCTCATAAACCCTTCAGTTGGTTGCTATGAATCTGAACTGACTCCACAGAACACAGAAAGAGCAGAAGCACAGAGATTATATTTTGTTGGTGTTATTAAGTGCCATAAAGTCGGTGCAGACTGAACCTGAACTTATGCACAACAGAATGACACCTGCTTAGTCGTGTGCCAACCTCACAATTGTTATTATGCTTGAGTCCATTCCTGCAGCCACTGTGCCAATCCATCTCATTGCGTGCTTTTCACTTTTTCACTGACCCTCCACTTTACCAAGAATGATGCCTTTCTCCAGAGTGTACTCCCTCTTGTGTGCATCTTTATGGTATGTCCAAAGTATGAAAGACGAAGTCTGACAATTCTGGATCCTAAGGAGCTCTGGTAGCATAGTGGTTACGAATCGGGCTGCAAACCGCAAGGTCAGAAGTTCAAAACTACTAGCTGTTCCGAGGGAGAAAGATGAGGCTTTCTGCTCCCATAGAGATTTACAGCCTTGGAAACACTGTACAGGGTCACTATGAGTCGGAACCAACTCCACAGCATATAACAACAACAACAACAAGCATTCTGGCTATTCTTCCACCAAAACAAATTTATTTGTTCTTTTGGCAGTCCAAGGTACTTCAATATTCTCCTTCAATGATCAATTCTTCTATGGTCTTCCTTATTCACTATCCGACTTTCATATGCATATGAGGATATTGAAAATACCATGGCTTGTACCAGGTGCACCTTAGTCCTCAAACTGACATCTTTGCTCTTCTACACTTTAAAGAGATCTTGTGCAACAAATTTGCTCAATACAATACTTTGTCTGATTTCTTGACTGCTGCTTCCATGAGTGCTGATGGTTGATCCAAGCAAAATGAAGTCATTGACAACTTCAGTCTTTTCTCCATTTGCTTATATGTTATTATTGGTCCAATGATGAGGATTTTTGTTTTATTTACATTGAGATGAAACCCAATCTGAAAGCTGTTGTCTTTGATCTTCATCAATATTTTAAGTCCTCTTTGTTTTCAGCAAGCAAGGTTGTATCATCTGCAAATAGCAGGTTGTTAATGAGACTTCCTCAAATCTTGACGCCATGTTCTCCTTCATATAATCTCGTTTCTCTGATTATTTGGTCAACATACAGATAGAATAAGTATGGTGAAAGATTACAACATTGGCACACACCTTTCCTAATTTTAAATCATTCGGTGTTCCCTAGTTCTGTTCAAACAACTGCCTCTTGGTCTATGTACAGGTTTCTCATGAGCACATTTCAGTCTCTTCCTTATAGTCATATTTATATTATCCTATCACAAACAGCATTGTACTTCAAGATAGATCTTTAAATATATTTTATGATGAATGCAATGCCATTCCTCTTCAATTTGTCATTCCTGGCATAGTAGTCAGTATTATTGTCTGATTCAAAGTGAACAATACTAGGCCATTTCAGCTCAATAATACCTACTACATGGATGTTTATGCATTCCATTTTATTTTTAACAACTTCAAATTTTCCTATATTCATACTCCATAAAATCTGTTTTCTGATTGTTAATGAATATTTACAGCTGTTTCCCCTCATTTTGAGTTGTGTCTCATCAGCATATGATGGAATCTTAAACTTTATTTCATTTGTCACATCATGGTCAACTATACTTTGATAGGACAACTCTTCCTCTATTGTATTTTGAGTGCCTTTCAACCTATTCTCCTGGCACTATAGCTGATAATCTGGTGCTATTCATAATGTTTAAATATTCAATATTCTAGTGGTATCCGACTGTGTTCCCACTGCTAGTCATAAGGTTTTCAGTGACAAAATATTTGGAAGCCGTCCATCTCTCCTTTTTCCTAGTCTGTCTTATTCTGGAAGTTCAGCTCAAACCTGTACACTATGGGTGACCCTTCTGATATTTAAAATACTTGTGGCATATTTTGCTGAATCACAGCAACAGGCAAGCCACCACAGTATGACAAAGTGCCAGACAAGTGGTAGAGAATTGCTATGTAAAGAATATGCATTATTTTGTACTTCCATACTTTATTGCTTAAGAAATAAATCATCTCTTCTATTTCATAATGAAAAACTAGTAAATATTTAAGCTGTAAATACTAGAAAACACCTTAATCATATTATATAGCAAAATTTCAAAACGTACAATGCAAGCCAATGTATTTTTTTCCTTAATCTTCATCATTGTTTTCTGTGTAACTTTTAATACAGTTGCTTTCCAGTAGAATATATATCTATTTGTGGGAATATAGTTAACAGTTTATTTTAGGAACCATTTTTATAATGACAAGCAGAGAAAGTGTTTTCCTAATAGCTTGTGTCTTTTTCCTTATCATTATTCAGAAAAAAGGAAAAAATATCTCAGAAGAGGTCTTTAAACATTGATCATTAATTTTATAACATTTCAAACTATTATATTGCCATTTAACAACAGTTGAATAAAAGTTGATGATAAAGAAGAGCAGAATTATCTATAACAAACAGTTTATAAGCACATAGAAAGATGACCTATCCAAATCATAAGTTCAGGGATGTGCTTGGGTGTGTGGAATGCTTCTTGTTGCAACAGGAGGCAAGATAGAGTCTCTAAATATGTAAGCAGAATAGCTGGTAAATTTGACTGTGCACAAATTGATTTAAAGTAGCAAATTGGAATTACTAAGCACTTTCTTAATCTCGTTTATAACACTGTCCAATATGCATTTTATGATTTCCTTCATTTATTTACTTTTTAGTTAATTATTCATTTGTTGTTGTTGTTGTTAAAGTACTATCAACTCATAATGATTCCAACTCATAGCGACCTGTATAATGTTTCCAGGGAGCAATTGGTGAGTTTAAACAGCAGACCTTGAGACTCAAACTACCTTGCAGTTCAATGCTTACCCTACAGGATCAACCAAGACTCCTATTAATTTATTGGTTCAACAATTTATTTACTTAGCAAACATTTCCTAAGTACTTACTATGTTTCAAAGATGATGCTTTCAAATGGGGCTGTAAAAACCATAACTATAGTCTCTAAATTTATGAAGAAACCAGGCTGTGTGGAAAGAAACTTACAAAGACAAAAGTCTGAAATGTGATGAGAGCTGTGAGAAAGGAAAGCAGAAACCTAGGATGTATTGTGTGGGTGGGTCAATGGCCTGAAGTAGAAAGAAAAGATCTTTTTCTTGCTTTTGTAAGTTCAGAAAATGAAAAATACTTTTAAGTTTGGCAACAGGCTGATTTTCCAACAGTTTTCCGTGGAACCTTGAGTTAATTTGGGATCTTCATACTCGATTACAGATAAATGTAGAAAATTATACAGCAGGATGCTGCATGCAACTCTCCATTCAGAGCCACACTACTTTGATCTTTTCATAAGCAGGGTTTGGAGTAAGATTTTGATGTCATATTTCTGCTACTAAAATAAAAACACACATTGTTAACACTCTGTCTTTAGGTTTTGTTTTTTTAAGAAGGAACATTGGATTCAGAAGCACTATTTAATAACCTCAAAGATAAATTTACAAAAAGATATTGGGTGACTATTTTTGGTCTCAAAAATCCATATGATTACTTCTAAACATTGGCACAAGTATACAAGAGTTTGCCTTTTTCTACATACAATAAAAATTTTAAGAAAATGGAAATTGATAATGAGAGATGATGATTAAATATTTTAAATTATTTTTATTTTTGGTGGGTGGTGATGTGCCTTGTGTTTGGTTCCAACTCATAGCGACTCTGTACAGGGTTTCTGAGGCTGTAAATCTTTACGGGAGCAGAAAGACTCATCTTTTTCCCGCGGAGCAACTGCTAGTTTCGACCTGCTGACCTTGCAGTTCACAGCCCAATTTGTAACCACTATGGAGTCATTAACAACAAAAAAAAAAAGTATTAAAGTGACTGGCCATACTGGATTCCAAGGAGAACTCTGACTGCACTTCTTCCCAACACAGAATTGTTTGTTCATTCGGCAGACCATGGTACTTTTAGTATTCTTCTCCAACACTGTAACTCAAATGTATAAAATTCTTCCACAGTCTTTCTTATTCACTATCCAACTTTTGCATGCATATGAGGTTATTGAGAATACTATGGCTTGGAAAAGGTGCATATGAATCCTACAACTGACATCTTTGCTCTTGAGCACTTTAAAGGGATTCTGTGTGGCAGATTTGCCCAATGCAATATGTTGTTTGATTTCCTGACAGCTGCTTCCATGAGTGTTGATAGCAGAATAAACAAAATGAAGTCTTTGACAACTTCAGTCTTTTCTCCATCCATCATGAGTTATCTACAGGTCCAGTGGCAATGTTTTTTGTTTCCTTTACAATGAGGTGCAACCTTTACTGAAGGCTGTGGTCTGTATACTTAATCAATAATTACTTTAAGTCCTCCATGTTTTCAGTGAGCAATGTTGTATCATCTGCATATCATAGGTTATTAGTGACTTTTCTTCCAGTCTTTAGTCATGTAATCCATCTTCTCAGATTATTTGCTCAGCATACAGATTAACTATGTATGGTGAAGGAATACAACCCTGTAGCACACCTTTCCAAATTCTAAACCATTCAATGCCTCCTCGTTCTGCTCAAATGACTAACTCTTGGTATATGCACAGGCTCTTCATGGGCACAAGTAAATGTTCCAGAGTACTCATTCTTCCCCCAGTGTTGTCTGTAGTTTGTCACGTTCCACACATTCAAAAGCCTTTGCACAGTCAATAAAGCATAAGTAAACATCTTTCTGGTATTCTTTGTTTTCAGCCAAAATTTCTCTAACATCAGCAATGATATCCCTCATTCCAAGTCCACTACTGAATCTGACTTGAACCTCTGGCTGTTCCCTGTCAATGTATTATTGTAGCCGTTTTAAAATTATTTTTAGCAAAATTTTACTATCATGTGATATTAATGATATTGTCCAACAATGTCCACAATCTATTGAGTCAACTCTGTTTTGAATGGTAACAAATACAGATCTCTTCCAATTGCCTGGCCTGGTAGCTGTCTTCCAAACTTTTTTATACAGATGAATGAGTACTTCCAGAATTGCATCATTTGTTGTAAAATTGCCATTTGCATACCATCAATTACCAGTTTTGTTCTTTCCCAATACCTTCAGTGCACCTTAGACATTTTCTATCTGTACCTTTGACTCTTGATCATATGCTGCCTCTTGAAATGGTTGAACATCATCTATGTCTTTTTTTTTTTTTTTTAATATGTTACTTTTTTATAATATACTTTACATTGAGCACAGGAGAGAAAATAATTACAGTGATTTCAAAATGCGATCTCTGGACTCAGTAAATATCCTTTATAATCACACCAATCAATCTCTACAAATGAATACAGAAACTAAGTCAACTAATGAGTAAACTGAATAAAACAACCATGTAACCATGATCTCAGGAGTAGGGATCATGTGTGATCAGTTAAGTCACTTGGTTACCATCAGAGTTTTCAAAACATGATTCACATCGGTTTCCATCACATCCACACCCATCCCAAGAGTACATACATTGTTGATGCTAACACTTAAAACAGTGATCTCTGGTATGTTACAAGAATATTTCATTTCATACAATGACATACAAGTAGAGAAATTTCCAATGTTGGCTGTGCTACTCTGGCGTCCACAGAGGTGCAAGTGAGGCTAAGCGTGACGAGTGTTTCTTTTTCTCATTGAAGACATGATCCGAAGAGGCGTTGAGACAGACATTCTAACTAGTCATGTCTTAGCCAATGTTAGCAAACAAAGTCATTGTCTCGGAAATGCTAGCAGTGAGCCCAGTGTGGGGTTCTCCACTGGCACACACAGCTACAGGTGCGCACTGGATGCCCTACTGATTCACTCCCGCAACGTATTCTTTGGAAGCAGTCTGGTTTGGTTTGATTGTCAGGGAATTGGGTATCCAGTTTGCAGAAACTTGCCTTTTAAACCATTCTATATCAGTGTGGAGTCCTGTAAGTGGTCTCTTGGGATTATCAGGGAATTGGGTGTCCAGTTTGCAGAAACTTGCCTTTTAAGCCATTCTGTATCAGTGTGAAGTCCTGTAAGTGGTCTCTTGCGGCTGACGTCTTTCGCTCTGCTTGGTTTTGGTTCCCCTATGATAAGAGTACACATCACTCGTCTGCCCCTGTCCACTGCTGTTTTCCCTACATCCGCTGATGGGCAATTAGGTGGTTTCAATTTGGACCACTGGAAAGTGCTACCGTGTACACCTGCATTCAGGCCTTCCTGTGGGCATGTTTCCACCCTGTAGAGTGACACCTTGGAAAGGGGGGGCAGCGGGAGGCCATGTGGCAGGCACATGTCTGACTGTTGTGGCCAATGGGCAGACTTCTCCATGTGCTTCCACAAACTGGAACGCCTTCACCAAGTGGAGGGTCTCCTCCACGCTCCGGCCCATGGGGAGATCATTGATACTCAGGTGCTTGATGACTCCTTTGGGATCAATGATGAAGCGACCTCTGAATGCAAGACCAGGGTTTTCTAACAGCACGTCATAGTCTCGGAAAATTTGTTTCATTAAATCTGACAAGAATGGGATGTTCATGTGGCCTAGACCGCCATTCTTCCCTGGTGTATTTATCCAGGCAAGATGGCTAAAGTGGGAATCCACCAAAACAGCAATGACTTCACAGTTCATGTCATGAAATTTCTTAACTTTATCTCTAAAAGCCACAATTTCTGTAGATAACACAAAGGTGAAGTCCAAAGGGTAGAACAAGAGCACCAAGTACATTCCCTCATGGAGGCTCAATTCTTTGAACTCTCCATTGACCATGACCTTAAAGTAGGGGCATGTTGTGTGGAAAGCAGGGGCTAGGCGTGAGGGACTGGTGCTAAAGGAGCATTTTGCTTGAGGATGCCCAGACCACAACCCTCTCGTCAGACACTTTCTTCCAGAAGCAGAAGCCCTAAGGGCTGCAGAAGCGGAAATGCCCCAACGAATGGTGCTCATATGTCGGGCCACAGAGGCCAGGAGTAACCTTCTATCAGCAGCTGCCATCTTCAGTACACGCTGGAGGCATGAGGCCTGCCAGCCATCTATGTCTTTTTGATACTGACTCTCTTTTCCTTCTGTCTTTCTTTTGATGCTTTCTGCTTAATTCAGTATTTTGCGCGTAGAATCTTTCAGTATTCCAAGTCAATGCTTGAATTTTTTTTTCAATTCTTTCAGCTTGAGAAATGCTGTGTTTCTCCCTTTTGGTTTTCTAACTCCAGGTCTTTGTACAAGTCATTATAATATTTGATTTTGTCTTCTCCAGCTTCTCTGTGTAATTGTCTATTTGACTTTTTGACTTCCTCATTTCTTCTATTTGATTTAGTATTTCTATGAAGGAAATCAAGTTGCAGAGTCTCTTCTGATATCCATTATAGTCTTGTCTTAATGACCTTCTGATTTCAGCCTGTATGATGTTCTTGATGTCATCCCACAATTCTTCTGGTCTTCAGTGTTGAATGTTGAATGCATCAAATCTTTTCTTGAGATGATCTCTAAACTTAGGTGGGATGTTTCAAAGTCATATTTTGGCTCTGTGGATGTTGGGGACATACGTAAGTACTGAGACGTTGTGGCCCTGTGACAACATGGACGAAAATCCAATCCCAAGGCCCTTCTCAGGATAGCGAGCCATGGACCCTGAGGGCCAAAGGAAGTGATCTCCTGACGTCCCGGGTTCATTGGTTTTTGCAAACTCATTGGTTGGCTACCTCTATAATTTTCTTTGGTCCTAATATTGTTCATTCTATGCTTCTAACTCCAGTAAGTATAGCTTCTGAGAAAATGGTTTCTTTTACAATGCCTCTCTTAATGCCTCCACTGTGTTGGCAGTGAGTGGAGTCTTGGGAACAAATCTTTCTGAAGAACAAGCGATAGCCACCTGGGATGGAAGTCAGAACTGCTCCTTATTTGATTATACAGTTATGTTGGATATCCATGAACAATAATGGGTTTGAAACCCCTTTTTAGAGCCGAGGCAGTAAAAAGTTTCCTCAGATAATTCAGAAAGGCCAGGAACAGGTATATTGGGAATATGTGAAAGGGTTTTTAGAGAAAAACTACCCAAGGTTTGTAAATAAAGTGGAATGGTAAATTCTGGGAATGTTGGATTAGAGGATAATAGTGGCAGCCCCATTAAAACGCCTCTGAATATAATCAGTTTAACCCAGATGCTCTCCTTCCTCCTGAAAGTATATAGAAATGTGATAATTAGGAACAATGTAGCATTTTAGATATAGATAAATGAAGCCCGGTGCGTGAGAGCTTGCTCACAAACAAAAGTTTGCAAAGTGTACAGAGACAGCTTGGCTCCTTTCAGGAATCTTGCTTTATGTTAAGTATACTTGAGAAACCACATGTCGCTGCTCTAGATCATTTAAGCCTAAAAATTAATATATAAAAGCTTGACTGAACCTTTTTTCTGTAGAAATAAGAATGTTAGATTGTTAAGAAAAACTATGAAAATATTTTAAAAGTTATTCCTGTGAATCATTATGTACTGCTTTGAATGAATAATCACATTTCAGTTCCATATCCTGTCTTAATCACATCCTCCCTTTGTGAGTGAATTACATCCTTCCTTTGTAACAAATCCCTCCCTAAAAAGGAGAATAAAAGACTGAGGTAGAGTTAGATCTGTGTGCAATGCTAGGCAATATGTTTGCAGATATGCCTACCTGCCAGCTTGCATCATATCTGTGTGTCTGTCTTTTTTGTATATATTTCGTCTTTCTCTTTCTCTATCCCTTTTCGCTGCCAGATCTCCTTCTTCATGATACCCACACTTCCTTGTCGAGGCTGGAACCCAACATAGGACCTTGACATGTGGGCTTGTTTTAATTTTCCTCAGCTTCACCCTGAACTTGCAAAGGAACAATTGAGGTCTATTCCACAGTCTTCCCATGGCCTTATTTTGGCTGAAGATATTGAGTTTTTCCAATGTCTCTTTACACAGATGTTGTCAATTTGATTTCTGTGTATTCCATCTTGTGAGGTTCATGTGTATAGTTATATTTTATGTGTTTTTTAAAAGGTATTTGTAATGAACAAATCATGAATCTTACAAAATTCTTTCTTGTAGTCTTTAGCATCATTTCTATCACCAAGACCATATTTTCCAACAATTGTTGTTTCCTTTATGTTTCTAACTTTTACATTCAAACCACTAGTAATTATCATTACTTTTTGATTGCATGCCTAATCAGTTTCAGACTGAAGAAGTTGATAGAAATCTTTAATTTCATCATTATTGTTTTAGTGTTTGGGGTGTAAATTTGAATAATAGTGGTATTTACTGTTTTTCCTTGTAGGCATATGGATATTATCCTATTACAGACAACATTATACTTCAATATAGAACTTGAACTGGTCTTTTGATGAAGAATGCGACAGCATTTCTCTTCAAATTGTCATATCCAACATATAAAACCATATAATTGTTTTAAATTGTAAGCATTGTTTTATAAAAATCATTGATTTTTTTAAACAAAATAATGCAAAGATAATTCCTATTGTTATTATGTGCCTTGAAGTTGGTTCTACCTCACAGTGACCCTGGATAGGGTTTCTGAGACAGTAAATCTTTGCAGGAGTGGAAATACTCAACTTTCTCCAGCGCAGTGGCTGGTGGACGTGATTCTCTGACCCTGTGGTTCACAGTCCAGTGCTTATCCTACAGATCCTCCATGCATCCAATGCAAAGGTATAGCTGGAGAGTTATTACACTGAAATTTTGTTTGCTATTTTTAAGAGACAGCAATAAAATTAATTTACTTACTAGTAAACAGTGCTAGCAACATTCCCAAGAAGACAAAATGTAACATACAGGGAAATGTGATAATTAGGGAAGCAACTCATTATAATGCTAAAATTGAATTTTAGCATTTCAATGCAAAAATTAAATCAAATCAAAGCTATTAAGGCAAAAAGGTTTGGTTCTTTAGTAACATTGTTGTTGTTGTTAAGTGCCATTGACCCGTAGGGACCCCTAGCGACCCTGTACAGGGTTTCCAAGGGTGTAAATCTTTAAGGGAGTAGAAAGCCTCATCTTTCTCCCGCGGAGCGGCTGGTAGTTTCAAACCACTGACCATAAGGTTTGCAGCCCAATTCGTAACCACTACACTACCAGAGCTCCTTGCAAGTCATACTACCCATATATACTATCTCCTTTTCCTGTTTGGTTTATTTTGCCCTTGGTCTACAAATATTACCACAATATACTTAAAATTGTTTCACTCTATTGTTCGAAGACTGCTTTTGTTTCTTTTTCATTAAAGTGTGAGATTATAAAAATGGTTGTCAACTCATTTATCAGTTTTTAAAAATGTATGATAGAGCTACATTTTGCATTTTGAAGAAAGTTTTAAAAACAAGTACTTCAGTTTTTGCTTACATATAGTATGTACAAAATTCCAAATATTGTAGGTGAGAGACAGAAGTGCCTAAAATAAGATGAACCTGATTCATCATTTCCACATTAGAAAAGATACTAAAATTGTTTCACTTAGATATTTTACGAAAGCAAGAAAAAAAGAAGAAAAAAAAGTCAGCTTCATTTTATTACTTGGTTCTTTCTAATATTCTTTTCTTGTTTTCTACCATTTTCTTAGGAGGAGAATAATTTTTATTTCAATATTTCAATGAAAATGTATTTACCTCCACAGTACTAGAATCTGATGATGAAAATATGTGATTTTTACAAAACTAAGTAAAGTAAGTAATCTAATTTCTACTTAAGTGTCACTGTGACATTTTATAAATAGGCAAACAATCACCTTTGCCCTTCACATTCCTCTGACATGTTTTTTTCATGATTCTTCCTTGCTGTATGCTTGATGCAGCAAAAGTTAGAGCTCATAATAGTTTGCCTTATTCTCCCCATATTTTATAAATAAGGTGCTAAAGAGTTTTATCTGTCTTCTAAAGCAATAGAAATGGAGAATGGGGAAGGAGACTTTCTGAATGGAATATGGGAAACAGAAAGGAGAAATCAACAAAGAAAAAGTAAGCATCCTACTAGGGCTCCTGGTACCTCCAGTTCTCCTTCCTATATGTCCATACTTTAACATCAATGACACAGGCTCTGGCTTTCTAGTTGTTGTTTTAAGTGATGTTGAGTTGGTTATGAATCATAGTGACCCCTATAGAGTTTCTGAGGAGAGGTTGTGGATTTGAATCACCAACCTTGTTGTTAGTACTTTACTGTTTATGCTACAATGCCATACCAAGGCTCCCAGGATCAGATTTCATGTTGTTGTTGTTGTTTTTAAGTGCCTTCGAGTCAGTTCCAACTCATAGGAGTCCTATATAGAGTTTCTGAGGAACAACTGGTGAGTTAGAATTGCCCACATTGCAGTTCAAATGGACTTTTCAGTTCAGTGCTTATCCTACAGTGTCACCGCAGTACTCAGACTAGACCACTTACAATTATTCTGGTGATATGATCTGTTGTTGTTGTTGTTTTAAAGTTTTTATTGTTAATTATGTAGGCTTACATGGAGAACATCAGTTTTACATTCATCCTATCATATTTCATTTCATTGCAATGATTACAATCCCCTCCATGCATCATCAAATAACCAAAGCATACACCCCACAGGCCTGTCCTCTCCTCCCCTGGTCATCAGCACATAACCCCTTTCCCTCCCTGAGTCCCGTGACCCCAGCCACTCCATCTATCCATGTCTTCATCTCTATCTCCATCCTTGGACTCTCTGGGTAGGGTCACACTCTCCGCTCTTCTCACTTGATGATCCCAGGGACCTCCGCTCCTGGGCTGCAAAATCAACCACTCTCCTCCTTTTGTCAAAAAACATCTACCTCTAAATTTCCTACCCCCAGTCAGTCCTGATGGCAATTATTCACTATTGTACCACAAGAGTCTTATCCCCATTTCCTTTCTCCAGCCCGGTCCAACAGATTGGAAATCATTCAGTGGAGGTTCTACCTACCTCTGCCCCTTCTGGAGCTAGGCTCCCTCTTGAAAGCTTGTAAGTGAGTCACTTCTTGCCTTTATAGCACCACCCCCTCATTTTGGGAAACCAATTTCTAACTAGCGCATCCCTGTCAACCCTGTGTATCTAGGGGGTGGAGTGATCCTTGCTGTAAAGATTTGTTCCCTTTTTTGAGCTACTACATCCATATGTATAGGTAAAGTTCATCCAATTGTAGTGGGTTACTCTTTTTTTTTTCCCCTCTTCTTTCTTCTTCTAGTTGAGTTCTGGCCATCCAGCCATTGATGCCAGGTCAAGTGGGTACTATCTGCAAGTATGGATGTTCTTGTGTATCTCCCCTCACTTCATTTCAGCTGGATGGTTCATTCTCCACTCTAGTCCTCTGTGGCCATGTCACTGCCTCTGGGCCCAGGAGCCCCCGGGGCCTTTCTATAACTGTTGGCCATCCAGGTCTCCTCCCGGGTTCACAGGAGTCTATTGAATGTGGTCAGACTTAGATCCCAACTTCATTGCTGTTTTTCCCCCCTCTTCCCCTTATTGTTGACCAATGTGGTCATTGGCCACTCCAGGCTGGTCTACTTGTCCTATCCAGTGTAAATTTCCCACCTCAGACAATTCTGGATGGGATTCTGATCTCCACCTGTGGTCTTATGCAATGCACAAGCTCCAAAGGAGGTTTTTTCACTGGGTAATTCCTAGCTCCCTTTAAGTTATTCCAATCAGTGATAGGGTGAAGATGGGCTTTAAAGCTTTCTATTGTGATATTTCTGGCTATGCCTCCCCCACCCCAAGTGTCTATTTCACAAGGGTAGACAAGGGAAACCAAGATTCAAAAGACAAACAACTTAACATTATTCCCCTTTTAACCTCTCAAACCATGCCTAAATCCCTGTATCCCGAAGCCCTGTTATTCCAAGGTTGTGCGTACATCATCATTTACCTCTGTCCCACATAGCCCATGCGAATGTGCCTGACTGTTCTCTCATCCACCTTGTTCTTCGATTCCCCTCCCCTTTCTTGTGTATTGCTTGCCCCACCCCTGCACCCAAGCTTTCCTGTGTCTATTCCCTACCCTGTACTCTATCTTCCCCACCCTTCCTCCCTTCTCTCATCCTATACATCTTGGTGACCAGCAATTATATATATAGTTTTTTCCCCCCCTTTTTGGTGGGTTCTTTTTCTTAGTCTTTTACAATAATGGTCTTATGCAATATTTCTCCTTTTGTGACTGACTAATTTCACTCAGCATAATGTACGCAAGGTTCATCCATGTAATGCGGTGGCTTGCAGCTTCCTTGTTGTTCTTCAAGGGAGCATAGTATTCCATTGTGTGTATGTACCACACTTCGTTTATCCATTCTTCAATTGATAGGCATTTAGGATGTCTCTATCTTTTTGCTACTATAAATAGTGCTGCTATGAACATTGGTGTGCATATATTTTCTCATGTTATGGCTAATATTTCTTATGGGTAAATACCAAGTAGAGGAATTTGCTGGATCCTAAGGTATTTCAATTTCCAACCTTCTGAGGAAGCATCATATTGCTTTCCAGAGTGGTTGGATCATTTTTCAATCCACATGCAATGCAGGAGTGCCCAAGTCTCTCCACATCCTCTCCAGAATTTATTGTCCTCTACTTTTCTGATTTTTGCTGTTATTGCTGGTATTAGATGATAGCTCATTGTTGTTTTGATTTGCATTTCTCTAATGGCTAGTGATCATGAACATTTCTTATGTTTATTGGTTGCAGGAATCTCTTGCTTTGTGAAGTGTCTGTTCATGTCCTGTTACCATTTTTTATTTGGGTTATTTATCTTTTACTTGTAGAAGAGTTGTAGTTTCCTATATATTTTAGATATTAGTCCCTTGTCTGACTTGTCATTGCAAACAATTTTTTTCTGATTCTTTATGTTCTGTTTTTACTCTTTTGGTGATCTTTTAATGCAAACAAATTTTTAATTTTTAATATAGCAATTATCTATTTTGTCTACTTTTGTTTGTGTAGTCTTCAAAATATTTGATAGTCTGTGTTTGCCCTGTATTAGAACCCTCACTTTTGTCCCTATTTTTTCATTGATGATCTTCATAACTCTGGGATTCACATTTAGGTCTTTAATCCATGCTAAGTTGGTTTTGTACAAAGTGTGAGGTAAAACTCTTATTTCAGTCTTTTGCATATCACTTTCTAGTTCTGACAGCACAATCTGTTGAAGAGATTTTCACCTCCCCATACGATATATTTAGGCACTTTGTTGAAAATCAGTTGGCTGTATGTGGATGGGTTAATTTCTGGATTCTTGATTCTATTCCATTGATCAATGTATCTTTCATTGTGCCAGTACCAAACTGTTTTGCCCACTGTAACCATGTAATAAATTTTGAAATCAGGATTCTTTTCTTAGTCTTTTACAATAATGGTCCTATGTAGTATTTCTTCTTTTGTTTATCCATTCATCAATTGATGGGCATTTAGGCTGTCTCCAACTTTTTGCTATTGTAAATAGTGCTGCTATGAACATTGATGTGCATCTATCTACTCATGTTATGGCTTGTATTTTTTGTGGGTAAATACCAAGTAGAGGAATT
>NW_006408531.1:7299152-7301015 GCF_000296735.1 Chrysochloris asiatica
TTTTTAATTGGGTTATTTGTCTTTTTCTTGTAGAGGTGTTGTAGTTTCCTATATATTTTAGAAATGAGTCCATTTATCTGATGTGTCATTGCAAAAGGTTTTGTCCCATTCTGTAGGTTCCGTTTTTACTCTTTTGGTGAAGTCTTTTGATACACATAAGTTTTTAATTTTTAGAATGTCCCAATCATCTATTTTGTCTACTTTTGTTTGTGTAATTTTCAGAAAGTTTGGTAGTCTGTTTATGCCTTGAATTAGAGCCTTCACATCTGTCCCTATTTTTTCATTGATAACCTTCATAATTTTGGGATTCACATTTAGGTCTTTAATCCTTGCTGAACTAGTTTTTGTATAGGGCGTGAGGTAAAGGTCTTGTTTCAGTCTTTTGCATATCACTTTCCAGTTTTGCCACCACCATCTGTTAAAGAGACTATCTCCTCTCCATGAAATATACCTAGGCACTTTGTCGAAAATCAGTTGGCTGTATGTGTATGGGTTAATTTCTGGATTCTCAATTCTGTTACATTGATCAATGTATCTTTCATTGTCCCAGTACCAGGCTGTTTTGACCACTGTAGCCATGTAGTAAATTTTGAAATCGAGGATTGAGAGGTTTCCAACCTTGTTCTTCTTCTTGAGCAGTGCTTTGCTTACCCTGGGTATCCTTCCTTTCCATATAAAGTTTGTAATTGTCTTTTCCATTTCTGAAGAATATTACTGGAATCTGGATTGGGATTGCATTATATGTGTAAATTGCTTTGGGCAGTATTGACATTTTCACAATGTTGAGTCTTCTTATCCAGTAACATTGTATGTTCTTCCACTTCTGTAACTCTTTTTTGGTTTATTTTAGTAGTGTTTTGTAATTTTTTTTGTATAAATCCTTTGTTTCCCTGGTTGCATTTATTCCTAAATATTTCATCCTTTGTGCGGCTATTGTAGATGGTATTGCTTGCTTAATGTCGTTGTTACTATAGAGGAATCCAACTAATTTTCATATGTTGATCTTTAACCTGCCACTTTGCTAAACCTTCTTCCAGTGATGTCAGGTAGTTTTTTACTGAGTCTTTGGGATTTTCTATGTATAGGATTATATAGTCTGCAAATAGAGAGAGTTTTATTTCTTCTTTACCAATTTGGATGCCTTTAATTTCTCTATCCTGCTGTATAGCTCTGGCAAAGACTTCCAGCACAATATTGAATAGGAGTGGTGACAAAGGGCATCCTTGTCTGGTTCCCATTTGCAGAGGGGAGGCTTTCAGTTTCTCTCCATTGAGGGTGATGTATGATGTTGGTTTTTTATATATGCTCTTGATTATGTTGAGGAATTTCCCTTCAATTGCTACTTTGTTGAATGTTTTTTATCAGGAATAGATGTTGGATTTTGTCAAATGCCCTTTCTGCATCAATCGATATAATCATGTGGTTCTTCTCCTTTTTCTTATTTATATGGTGGATTACATCGATTGTTTTTCTAATGTTGAACCATCCTTGCATCCCTTTTATGAAACCCACTTGGTCATGATGTATTTTTTTTTGCTGTGCTGCTGGATTCTGTTGGCAAGGATTTTGTTGAGAATTTTTATGTCTATGTTCATGATTGATATAGGTTTATAATTTTATTTCTTAGTGATGTCCTTCCCTGATTTGGTATAAGGGTTATGCTTGCTTCATAAAAAATTATTAGGAAGTTTTCCATCCTCTTCTATATTCTGGAATAATTTGAGTAGAATTGGTGATAGTTCTTCCCTGAATGTTTGGTAGAACTCACCTGTGAAGCCATCTGGGCCTGGACTTCTTTTTGTTGGGAGTTTTTGATGACCTGATCAATTTGTTCTTTTGTTATGGGTCGGTTCAAGTTTTCTA
>NW_006408531.1:7301250-7303348 GCF_000296735.1 Chrysochloris asiatica
TAATGCATGTTATTTGTGTCTTCTCCCTCTTTTCTTTTGTTAGTTTTGCCAATGGTTTGTCAATTTTATTAATCCTTTCAAAGAACCAGCTTCTTGTTCTGTTGATTCTTTCTATAGTTTTTCTGTTTTCCATCTCATTTATTTCTGCTCTAACCTTTATTATTTCTTTTCATTTGGTGACTGGAGGTTCCTTCTGTTGGTCTGTTTCTAATGGTTGGAGATAGTGTGTTAATGTGTTAATTTTGGTTCTTTCCTCTTTTTGGATGTTTGCATTTATTGCAATAAATTGTCCTCTCAGCACCACTTTTGCTGTGTCCCAAAGATTTTGGTATGTTGTGTTTTTGTTCTCATTTGTTTCTAGGAACTTTGTGAATTCACATATAATTTCTTCTACTACACAGTTGGTTTTCAGCAGGGTGTTATTCAGTTTCCTTGTATTTGACTTTATTTCCTTGGTCTTCTTATTGTTGATTTCTAGTTTTCTAACATTGTGGTCTGAAAAGATGTTTTGTAGTATTTTGATGTTTGTAAATTTATGGAGGCTTACTTTGTGACCTAAAACAGGGTCAATTCTGGAGAATGTTCCATGTGCACTGGAGAAGAAAGTATATTGTTCTGTTGTTGCATTGAATGCTATGTACACAGCTATGAGTTCAAGTTGGTTGTGTTGTTTTGTTCCTCTGTAACTTTGTCAAGTTTCTTTCTGATTGTTCTGTCCCTTTTCAAAAGTGGCGTATTAAAATCACCAACTGTAATTGTAGATGTATCTCTTTCTCTCTTCAATTCTAGTAAGGTTTGTCCCATATATCTTTGTGCTCTTTCATTGGGAGCATAGCTATTTATTATGGTTATGTTGTCTTGCTCAATTGACACTTTGATCATGAGATAGTGTCCTTTTTTATCTCTTATGCTGGTTTTTGTCATAAAGTTTACTTTATCGGAGATTAGTATTGCCATTGCAGCTTGTTTATTGTTGCAGTTAGCGTGATATTTTTTTTTTTTTCCATCCTTTAACTTTTAGTCTGTTTTTGCCTTAGTGTGTAAGGTGTGTCTCTTGAAGGCAGCATATTGAAGGGACTTGTTTTCTTATCCAATCTGTCACTCTTTGTCTCTTCACTGGTGAATTTAATCCATTGACATTCAATGTAATTATTGATAGGTATGAATTAATTGTTGTCATTATGTTCAGTTTTTGGCATTGTTGTTCGTTCCTTTGTTCTGCATGCCTTCTTTTGCTGAGTTTGTGTTTTTTGTGATATTTCTTGTCAGTATTTTCTTAGTTATCATGTTTGCTTGATCTGCTTGGAAGTTCATTTTCATGATAAGTTGTGAAGTATTAATTTTCTTTGGGGTTGCCTTATCTCCCATTAACTTTTCCCTCCATTTAAGACTATCTTTTGTATGCTGTAATCTACCTGACCTCCTCACCACCTGGATCTCTGTTCCTACATTTTCCCCTTCTTTGACATTGATCTTCTGCTTACCTCCCTGTTCTTTGATTTCATTGTTGTAATTTTGTTCTGATCTGGACTCTACTATCCATTGTCTGAGTCTCAGGTGGTGTTGCCATGCCTGTCAATCTCTGGTTGTTGTCTGTTCTTGTTGATTTTCAGTCCAAAGAACTCTCTTTATGATGTTTTGAGGTGTTGGATTAGCTTTGACAATTTCTCATATTTTCTGTTTTTCCTGGAATGTTTTGATTGCACCATTATATTTTATTGACAGTTATGCTGGATAGACGATTCTTGGTTGGCAGTTTTTTTCTTATAAGATTTTGTATATGTCTCCCCATTGCCTTCTTGCTGCATGGTTTCCGCTGAATAGTCAGAAATTAATCTGATTTGCTTACCTTTGCAATTAACATATCATTTTTCCCTGGCTGCTTTTAAGATTCTCTCTTTGTCTTTGATTTAGGAAAGCTTGATTATTATATGTCTTGGTGACTTCCTTTAGGGGTCTATCCTTCCTGGGGTATGTTTGGCTTCTTGAATGTTTTATCTTCTCATCTTTCAAGATGTTAGGGAAATTTTCTTCCAGAAGCTCTTCAACTATCTCCTCTGTGGACTTCTCTGATTCTTCCTGTTCTGTTGTTGTTGTT
>NW_006408531.1:7303448-7306069 GCF_000296735.1 Chrysochloris asiatica
ATAGATATTTATTATGCTTATGTCATCTTGCTCAATTGACCCTTTAATCATGAGGTAGTGTCCTTATTTGTCTCTTATGCTGGTTTTTGCCTTAAAGTTTATTTTATCACAGATCAGTATTGCCACTCTTGCTCATTTCCTATTGCAATTAACTTAGTATATTGTTTTTACCATATTCTAACTTTTAGTCTGTTTTTGTCTTAGTGTGTAAGATGTATCTCTTGAAGGCAGCATATTGAAGGGTCTTGTTTTCTTATCCATTTTGCCAATCTCTTTCGTTTCACTGATGCATTTAATTCAGTGACGTTCAGTGTAATTATCAATGTTGTTGTTGTTAAGTACCTTGGCGTTGCTTCCAACTCATACCTGCACAGGGTTTCCGAGGCTGCAAATCTTTATGGGAGCAGAAAACCTCATCTTTCTTTCACAGAATAGCTGGTAGTTTTGAACTGCCAACCTTGAGGTTAGCAGCTTGTTTCATAACCAGTACGCTACTATAGATAGATATTAATTAATTGCTGTCATTATGTTAATTTTTGTGGTGTTGTTCAATCCTTTGTTCTTCACATCTTCTTGTGCTGAGTTCATGTTTGTTGTGCTATTTATTGTCAAGTTCTTCTTAGTTTTAATATTTCCTTGTTCTACTCATATCTTCATTTTCATGGTAAGTTGTGATGTCTTAGCTTTCCTTGAAGTTACTCTATAGTATACTAAATGTCCCTCCATTTAAGACAGTCTACTGTATCCATGCACCTACAGTGAAGCTCACCTAATACCACTATGATTCAAATTTACACACCAACTACTATAGCCAGTGAGGATGAAATAGGAAAAAAATCTATCAATTTCTTCAATGTGAAATTGATCAAACATGCAATCAAGATGTATTGATTATTACTGGTGACTGGAATGCAAACGTTTGGAGCAAAGAGGAAGGATCAGTAGTTAGAAAATATGGCCTTGGTGATAGAAATTATGCTGGAGAATGAATGATAGAATTCTGCAAAATCAATGATTTGCTCATTTCAAATACCTTCTTTACACAGAATAAGAGATGACTATACACATGGACCTCACCAGATGGAATACACAGAAATCAAATTGACTATTTCTGTGGAAAGAGATGATAGAAAAGTTCCATATCATTAGTGAAAACAAGGCCAGGGGCAGACTGTGGAAGAGACAATCAATTACGTATATGAAATTCCAAACTGAAGCTGAAGAAAATGAAAACAAGTCCACAAGAGCCAAAATATGGCTTTAAATAAACCCCCCTGAATTTAGAGATCATCTGAAGAACAGATTTGATACATTAAACACTAAAGACTGAAGACAAGAAGAGTGTGTGATGACATCAAGAACATTGTACATGAAGAAAGCAAAAAATCATTAGGAAGACAAGAAAGAAGGAAAAGGTCAAATTGACTGTCAGAAGAGACACTGAAACTTGTGCTCCAGTGTAGAGATGCTAAAGCAAATGGAAGAAATGAGGAGATCAAAGAACTGAACAAACATTTTCAAAGATCAGCTCCAGAAGATAATGCCAAATATTACAACAAAATGTGCAAAGATCTGGAATCAGAAAGCCAAAAAGGAAGAATATACTCAGCATTTCTCAAGCTATAGGAACTGAAGAAAAAATCAAGCCTTGACTTTCATTATTGAAAGATTCTCTGGGAAAATTATTGAATGATGCAGAAAGCATCAAGTGAAGATGGAAGCAATACACAGTCACTGTACCAAAAGGAAATGGTTATAATGTTCAACCAATTTAGGAGGTAGCATGTGATCAAGAGCCAATGATATTGAAAGAGAAAGTCTAAGATGCATTGAAGGAATTGGCAAAGAACAAGGCACCAAGAATTGATGGAATGCAAATTGAAATCTTTCAGGAAAGTAAGGCAGACAAAGGGGCACTCACTCATCTCTGCCAAGAAATTTGGAAGACAACCATCTGGCCAACTGATTGGAAGAGATCCATATTTGTGCCCCTTCCAAAGAGAGGGACCCAATGGAATGCAGAAATCATCGGACAATCTCTTTGATATCCCATGAGAGTAAAGTTTTACTAAAGGTAATACAGAAACAGCTGAAAGCATACATTGACAGAGAACTTCAAGAGGTTTAAGTCCGATTCAGAAGAGGCCATGGAAAGAGGGATATAATTGCTGATATCCGATGGATCTTGGCTGAAAGCAGCTATGGGCAACATTGTGAAGTATGAGTATTCCAGAACACTTAAGTGTACCCATGAGGAATCTGTACCTGGACCAAGGAGCAGTTGTTCAAGGAGAACATGGGAACACTGAATGTTTTAAAATTAAGAAAGGTGTGCAACAAGGTTGTATTCTTTCACCATACTTATTCCACTTGTATACTGAGCAAATAATCTG
This sequence comes from Chrysochloris asiatica, assembly GCF_000296735.1. Taxonomy (NCBI): domain Eukaryota; kingdom Metazoa; phylum Chordata; class Mammalia; order Afrosoricida; family Chrysochloridae; genus Chrysochloris; species Chrysochloris asiatica. The sequence continues at coordinate 7,305,842 of NW_006408531.1, forward strand.
AGAAGCTGGGTTGTATGAAGAAAAACATGGCATCAGGACTGGAGGAAGGCTCATTAACAACCTGCAATATGTAAATGATACAACCTTGCTTGTTGAAAGTGAAGAGGACTTAAAACATTTACTGACGAAGATCAAAGAGCACAGCCATTGGTATGGATTACATCTCAATGTCAAGAAAACAAAAATCCTCACCACTGGACCAATAAACACCATTCTTATCAATGGAGG
>NW_006408531.1:7306169-7310669 GCF_000296735.1 Chrysochloris asiatica
ATATCAGTAATTGATGGTCTGTTCCACAGTCTGCCCCTGGCCTTGTCTTCACTGATGATATGGAGCTTTTCCATCTTCTCTTTCCACAGATGTAGTCAATCTGATTTCTATGTGTTCCATCTGGCGAGGTCTCTTATGCTGTCTAAAGAAGGTATTTGAAATAAACAAATCATTTGTCTTTCAGAAATTTATCATTCGTTCTCCAGCATCATTTCTATCACCAAGTCCAAATTTTCCAATTACTGTTCCTTCCTCTTTGCTCCCAACTTTCGCATTCCAATCACCAGTAATGAGCAATACATTTTGATTGCATGTTGGATCTTTTTCAGATTGAAGAAGTTGGTAGAATTCTTATATTTCATCCTCACTGGCTTTAGTGGTTGGTGCATAAATTTGAATACTAGGCTTCCCTGTAGGCACATGGATATTATCCTATCACTTCTAGCATTGTGCCTCATGACTGATCTGGATATGTTCTTTTTGACAATTAATGCATTACTATTCCTTTTCAATTTGTCATTCCCTGCATAGTAAACCACGTGGTTGTCAGATTCAAAATGGCTAATACCAGTCCATTTCAGCTCACTGATACTTAAGATATCGATGTTGATGCGTTCCATTTCATTTTTGATAACTTCCAATTTTCCCAGATTTATACTTCGTACAATCCATGTTCCGATTTTCGATGGATGTTTATAGCTCTTTCTCTTCATCTTGAGTTGTGGCTCATCAGCAAATGAAGGTTCTGTGCACTTTTCTCCCCCAAGCTTAACTCTACTCACTTCATCCTGGTCAACTCTACTTTGAAGAGGCTTTTTTTTCCCCAGTCGCATTCTGAGTGCCTTCCCACCTTCCGTTCCTGTATCTGACAATATTTCTCTGCTATTCATAGAGTTTTCAGTGACTAGCGATTCAGAAATAGTTCATCACTCTTTCTTCCTAGTCTGTCTTTGTCTGGAAGCTCATCTGAAACGTGTCCACCATGGGTGACCCTGCCGGGTATTTAAAATACTGGTGGCATAGCCCTCAGAATCACAGCAACCCAAGCCACCACAGCACGAAAGATAGACGAGAGGTGGCTGTTTGTTTTTATGTTGATACTAATAGTGTAGTGGTTACGAAATGGGCTGCTAACCTCAGGGTCAGCAGTTGGAAACTACCAGCTTTTCCATGGGAGCAAGTTTAGGCTTTCTGCTCTCGTAAAGATTTATAGCCTCAGAAACCCTCTGCAGGGTCGCTATGAGTCGATACCGACTCCATGGCACATAACAACCACCACCACCACCACTACCAAGGTGTTTTTATCTCCAGCTTTCTGAGGAAGCACCACATTTTTTCAAGAGTGGTTGGAGCATTTTGCAATCCCACCAACAATGTAGGAGAGTCCCAATCTCTCCACATCTTTACTAGCATTTATTGTCCTCTACTTTTTTGATATTTTCTCTAATTGCTGGTGTGAGGTAATAATTCATTGTTGTTTTGATTTGCATATCCCTAGTGGGTTAATGGAATCCTGGTGTGGAGCTGTGGGTTAATGCATGAGACTGCAAAGCTGTTTGAACTGCAAGTAGGGTCGGTGGTTCAAGTTCACCAGCTGCTCCTCGGAAACCCTATAAAGAGTCTCTATGGGTCGGAATCAACTCAACAGCACTTAAAAACAACAATAAGTGGATTAATCCACCAGATGCAAAGCTGTTTGAACTGCAAGGTTGGCGGTTCAAGCTCACCAGTTGCTCCTTGGAAACCCTATACAGGGTGACTATGGGTCAGAACCAACTCGATAGAGATTAACAACAGCAATGTCTAGTGACCATGAACATTTCTTCATGTTTGTTGCCTGACTAAATCTCTTCCTTGATGAAGTGTCTGTTCATGTTCTGTGACCATTTTTTTAATTGGGTTATTTGTCTTTTTCTTGTATAGGTATTGTAGTTTTCCCTTAATCTTTTGGAAATTAGTCCTTTGTCAGATGCGTCGATATAAAATAATTTTTTCCATTCTGTGGGATCCCTTTATACTCTTTTGTGAAATCTTTTAATGCAAATATTTTTTAAATTTTTAGTATGGCCCAATCATCTATTTGTCTACTTTTGTTTTTGTAATTTTCACAATGTTTGATAGTCTGTGTGTGTCCTACATTAGAGCCCTCACATTTGTTCCAATGTTTTCATTGATGACCTTCATAATTCTTGGGTTCACATTTAGGTCTTTAATCCATGCTGAATTGGTTTAAGGTAAAAGTCTTGTTTCAGTCTTTTGCATATCACTGCCCGTTCTGCCAGCACCATCTGTTGAAGACAGTATCTCCTCCCATGCAATATACTTAGACCCTTTGAGAAAATCAATTGGCTGTATGTGGATGGGTTAATTTCTGGGTTCTCAATTCTGTTCCATTGATCAATGTATCTTTCATTGTACCAGTACCAAACCATTTTGATCACCGTAGACAAGCAGTACATTTTGAAATTAGGGAGTGAAAGGGTTCCTACTTTATTCTTCTTCATAAGCAGTGCTTGCTTATCCTAGGTTCTTTCCTTTCCATATAAAATTTGCAATTGCTTTTTCCATCTCTATGAAGAATGTTGTTGGAATCTGGATTGGGATTGCATTGTATGTGTAAATTGTTTTGGGCAGTATTGACATTTTTAAAATGTTAAGTCTTCCTATCCAGGAGAAGGGTCCACTCTTCCATTTTCGCAAGTCTCTTTTGGTTTCTTTTAGTAGTGTTTTGTAGTTTTCTATGTATAGGTTCTTTGTTTCTTGTTTACATTTACTCCTAGATATTTCATCCTTTTGGCTGCTATTATAAATCATATTGCTTTCCTAATATCCTTTTAAGTGCTGCCATTACTGGTATAGAAGAATCCAACTGGTTTTTGTATGTTGATCTTATGTCCTGCCACTTTGCTTAATCTTCCAATGAGGTCTAGTAGCTTTTTCACTGAGTCTTTGGGATTTTCTATGTAAAGTCTCATATTGTCTGTAAGTAGAAAGAGTTTTACTCCCTTTTTTGCCGATTTGGGTGCCTTTAATTTCCCTATCTTGCCATCTTGCTCTTGCTAAGACTTCCAACACAATATTGAATAGGAGTAATGACAAAAGGCATCCTTGTCTGGTTCCTGTTAACAAAGGGAAGGTTTTCTGTTTCTCTCAATTGAGGGTAATGTAGGCTGTTGGTTTTGTATATATGCTCTTAATTATGTTGAGGAATTTTCCTTCAATTGCCACTTTGTTGAGTTTTTTTTTTTTTTTTAATCAGGAATGGATGTTGGATTTTGTCAAATGCCTTTTCTGTATCTATTGATATGATCATGTGGTTCCTTTCCATGGTCTTATCTACATGGTGGATTACATTGATTGTTTTTCTAATTTTGAACCATCCTTGCATCCCTGATATGAATCCCACTTGGTCATGATGGTTTTTTGTTGTTGTTGTTGTTTTTGATGTGTTGTTGAATTCTGTTTGTTAGGATTTTGTTGAGAATTTTTGCATCTATGTTCATGAGGGATATTGGTCTATAATTTTCTTTCATAGTGATGACCTGCCTTTGTTTTTGTATGAGGGTTATGCTTGCTTCATTAAATATATTAGGAAGTTTTTCATCCTCTTCTGTATTATGGAATAATTTAAATAGAATTGGTGACAGCTCTTCCCTGAATGTTTGGTAGAACTCACCAGTGAGGCAATCTGGGCCTGGACTTCTTTAGGTTGGAAGTTTCTTGATGACCTGATCAACTTCTTCTTTTTTTGTGGGTCTGTTCAAGTCTTCTACTTCACTCTGTGTAAGCTTAGATAGGTCATGTTTTTCTAAAAATGTATCCATCTCTTCTAGGTATTCAAATTTGTTGGAGTACAACTCTTCAAAATAGTCTGTTATCTCCTTTTAATTTCGTTTCGTTCCATTGTGACATTGTCCATGTGGTTTGTAATGTGTGTTATTTGTGTCTTCTCCCTCTTCTCTTTTTTTAGGTTTGCCAATGATCTGTCAATTTTATTAATCCTTTCAAAGAACCAACTTCTTGTCCTGTTGATTCTTTCTATAGTTGTTCTGTTTCCTATCTCATTTATTTCTGCTCTAATCTTAATTATTTCTTTTCTTTTGGTGACTGCAGGTTCCCTCTGTTGGTCTGTTTCTAACTGTTGTAGATATTGTGTTAATTTTGGTTCTTTCTTCTTTTTGGATGTGTGAATTTATTGCAATAAGTTGACCTCTCAGCACTGCTTTTCCAGGTCCCAAATATTTTGGCATGTTGTGTTTTCATTCTCATTTGTTTCTATGAACTTTGTGAGTTCACGTTTAATTTCTTCTACTACCCAGTCACTTTTCAGCAGAGTGTTATTCAATTTCCATGTATTCAGCTTTATTTCCTTGGTCTTCTTATTATTGATTTCTACTTTAAAATATTGTGATCTGAAAAGATACTTTGTTCTATTTTGATGTTTGTAAATTTATGTATGTTTGTTTGGTAACCTAACACATGGTCAATTCTGGTGAATGT
>NW_006408531.1:7313721-7329410 GCF_000296735.1 Chrysochloris asiatica
CCATGGTATTTTCAATAACCTCATATGCATGCAAAAGCTGGACAGTGATTAAGGAAGACCGTAGAAGAATTTATACTTTTGAATTATGGTGTTGGAGGAGAGTATTAAAAGTGCCATGGGCTGCCAAAAGAACCTATAGATCAGTCTTGGAAGAAGTGCAGCCAGAGTGCTCCTTTGGCTCCAAGATGGCCAAACTTCGACTCTCATACTTCGCACATATTGTCAGGAGGGACATGTTTTGATTTCACCATTGTATTTGATTGACAGTTTTGCTGTGTAGATAATTCTTGGTTGGCAATTTTTGTCATTTTGGGTTTTATATGTGACTCCCTATTGCCTTCTTGCCTGCATGGTTTCTGCTGAGACATCAGAACTTAATCAGATTTGATTGCCTTTGTAAGTACCACTTCTCTTTTCCTTGGCTTCTTTATAAGTACCACTTCTCTTTTCCCTGGCTTCTTTGTAAGTACCACTTCTCTTTTCCCTGACTTCTCTTAGGAATCTCTCTTTGTCTTTGATTTTGGAGAACTTGATTATTATATGTCTTGTTGATTTTCTTTTTTTTTTGGGGGGGGGGGTCTATCTTTCCTGGGGTTTGTTCAACTTCTTGAATTCTTATCTCTTCATACTTCATGATGTTAGGGAAAATTTCTTCCTGAAGATCCTCAACTATCTTCTCTGTGGATTTCTGTGATTCTTCTTGTTCTTGAATGACAATAATTCTAAAATTAGTCCTCTTCATGTTATACAACATGGATCTTACCCTCTCTTCAGATTTTTTTTATTCTTTTTTCTGCTTGCTCTTTTATCTTAGCAATATTGAGAGGTTTGTCTTCCAGCTTGCTTGCTTGTTTTATCTTCCCTTTCTTCAATTCTACTCCTTTGCCCTTACAGTGTATTGTCCATTACTGATATTTTATTATTAATCATCTGTACCTCTTTTTGCAGGTTTTGAATTTTTTCCAATGCTATATCTGTCTTTTTTTATTGTTCCTGTAGCACTTTCCTGACTTCTTCCTTATTTTCTTCTACCCATCTGTGAAGCATTTGGATTTGTCTCAATACCATTCTTCTAAATTCATTTCTTAGGCAGATCCAAAGGCTGCTCTTCTTCTAATGGGAATCTCTGTCGGCTTCCAGCTTGTTTGTCTCAGTTATGCTTTTCTGTTTTTGGTATGTGCTGAGATCTTTAGTTGTTTTTTGTGTTTTTTTTTAATAGACATTTTCAACAGTTAGATGACATTTTCAATGATTAAACGTATGTATATTGCTTTGTTGTTAAGCTTACTGAGTGTCTCCTGGTGGATTTGATCTGGAGATAGATTTCCCTTTTCACATCTCTTTTTACTCCACTGCAGAATATCTTAGCAGATGTTGGCTATCTGTGTGATGCCCAGCAGCTGGTACTGGCTCCTGTCCAGATGGTGGAATATTATGGGGTATGCTTATAGTTTGGCTATATGGCCATGATTGCTGCCTCTTCTTTGATAAGTATGGAGAGAAAGCTTCCACCTACAGGAAAAAAGTGAGACCAAAAGGACCACAAAACAGATGCAATACAAAAGCAGAGATAAAAATCAACACACAAAAACAAGAATAAAACCATAGCTGACTGTCCAGTTACCTTCCCTGTGCAAGTCAGTGTGCATGCGCAGTAGAAATCTCCAGCGGTGGGTGGAGGTGTCCACTCTCTCAGACCTCTCCTCTAGTCACCAGCAAAGAGGTGCCCAGCTGATATTGAGAAATGAATATAAAAAAGATTGTCCAAAATTTTTATCTTTGAACGTCAGTTAATTATCTGTGTATGCACAGCATATTTCTCAAAATAGCTGTGTCCTTGTATATAGTAGTTGGTGTTGGCTCTTGCCTTTTATGTTGGGCTTTTACAAGGTACAAATAAGGCCTGATATCTCTTGTTAGGTAGGGCTAGAATAAAGGAACCCACGCAGGTCAGCTTTAAGGCTGAGTCTTAGAGTTAGACATCATAAGAAGCTACCAAAAGATTAGCTTGTGGGACTGCTTTCTGGGATTTCCTCTTTGCGCCATGGGAAAATTGTCCCCTGTGGGTGTAGCACTGGATCCTCTTGGGGGTGTGCTCCCACCTGCCTAAAGGTGTCCAGGCCGGGCAATGAGGGTGCAACAGGGAGAAGAGGAAGGAAAAGTGTGAAAAACTGTCACACCTCTTTTTCCAGAAGCCACTCCATGGTTTCATCACTGTATCAGCTTGGCTGCGGCCCTGCCCTCTGATCTTAGTCTAGGATGAGGGGCCCGCAGATCAATTCAGAGATCACTGTGTATTCCCACCACAGTTGGATTGCTCCACCTGTAGGTGTCAAAAATTGATGTCTCACAACTTATATTATATCCAAAGCTGTGGAACCATTCTGGCAAAGTGCCTTCTCTGTTGTTTTTTTTGTTTGTTTGTTTGTTTTTTTCATGCCTCCACCAAGGAGCCTACCCTGCATATCTCTGCTTTCTGTAATACATGATTTTAAAAGTTGTTCTGAATATAAAAATCTGTTAAAATCTATTGTAGTTGTTGTTAAGTGCCATCAAGTTGGTTCCAACCCATAGTGATCCTGTATAGGGTTTCCAAGAAGCAGTTGGTGAGCTTGAACCATTGACTTTGCAGTTCAAACTGACATCACAGTCCAATGCATTAACCCACAGTGCCACACCATTTTCCATAATAATAAGACTATTTAAACCCACAAATAGTAAATCAGAGTGAATAATTTCAACCCTGGAACAAGAAGTAGGTTTTTTGTTATTGTTCAAAATGTAAAAACTGAGATTCTAGATTGCCCTGTGAAAACCTTGGTCCTGGTCTTTAATGTGTTATAACAGAAACTAAAACACAGTAAGCCGTCCAAACTAATTGAAGCAGAGAGCTCTTACCTAGTTTAAAATTCAAGCTTATAAAACATTATATAGTATAGCCATATGGGAGCCAAAGTTATTTTTCAAAACTTTCGATAGGAATAGCTCTAAATATAAACAGTTGACATATCTTTTGGGAAAATTTATATATACACATAACGGTTTTGAAACAATATTTCATACATTAAATCATTAAGTTGTTAAACATCTCAGTTAAACTTTATGGTTAAGTGGAGCAATCTTCTTAGTTAAAGACATTGGCTTTTGTCATACTAAGTTTAAGAGAAGCAACATTGTAACCAAGTTTTATGACTCAAATTTTAAATTAATAATTATAACTACATATTATGTGCTTGCTGTACAACATTAGACTAAAACATAAGGGGAACTATTAACATGATTTTTAACTCAAATGAGAGTCTGATACATTTCTCATTACGTAAAACCTGGGGTTTTTTTGTTTGTTTGTTTGTTTGTTTTTTGTCTTTTTAACTTTTTATTGTGAATTGAGTGAAGTTTTACAGAGCAGATCATCAGTTTTACATTTAAGAAACCATACACTTTGCTTCACTATATAGTCATACTCCCTTCACCTACCAACAGGTAACAGAATTTACCTCTATTCACTTTAACTATTGCATTCCTACTGGTATCTCCTGCTACCTTCATCCTTTCTCTGCTAACCTCCCTCTGGTTGTATATTGCCTGACCTGTCATCCACGTTAGCATGTCTATCCTCTAGGTCATGAACACTTTTCTCTCCTTCACTCTGTAACCATCATAAATTGTTTCTTTTTTTAAGAAAACTTTATTTTCTTTGAACTTCTTACAGTGTTTCATCCAATGTTTATTGTTTTGTGATTGACTAATTTCATTCAACATAATGTCTTCCAGGTTCAACAATGTGGTGAAGTGTTTCACAGATTCATCACTATCCTTCAATGTTTTGTTGTATTCAACTGTGTGTATGTACCAAAGATTGTTTAGTCATTCTTCTGCTGATGGGCATTTAGGCTCTCTCCATCTTTTTGATATGTTTCTTGTAGACAGAATATTGAAAGATTCTGTTTACTTATCCATTCTTCTCCTTATGGTTCTTGACTGGTACAGTTAATCATTTTACATTCAATACAGTTATCAATTGGTATGAATTGATTGTTGTCATTTTTCTGTGTGTGTTTTGTGTGTGTGGAGCTGCTGGCTCCTTTGTTCGACATGATTTTCTATGCTGGGTTCATTTTTTTGGTGTGAGTTTTCTTGTCATTTTTATCTCTGTTCTTTGAGTGTTTACTAAATCTTTCTAATTTTCCTTTTTTATTTTGATATGCAGTATATTCTTTTTTTGTGATTACCATGTAACTTATTATTATTATTTTCCTTGCTTAAAAGTATGTTCTATTGTGAAATATACTTGACTTCCTTGAAGTTCTGTATCTACACTATTCCCTCTTCCTGCTTTGTAGTTGACTTAATTATACATTGATAACTCTGATTCCCTATTTTCAGTCTTGTAGGCTTGTTTTACTTTAAATACTTCTATATCTGGATTGAGTTCTGGAAGGTGTTGTCATGTATGATTAGCTTAGGTTGTTGTGTGCAGTTGTTAGTTCTGAGTCCAAAGAACAGCCTTTAACATTTTTTTTTTCTTGGTAAAATGTTCTAGTCATTTTTTCCTTGCTTAAAAAAATATATATATTCTATTGTAAAATAAAATTCTGTATCTACACTATTCCCTCTTCTTGCTTTGTAGCTGATGAATTCCTTTCATTTCCATTTATCAGAAAATGGCCTGATTTTGTCATAATATTTGAGGGACAACTTTTCTGAGTATATGATCCTTGGTTGTCAATATTTTTCTTTTAGAATTTTGCATATGTTATTACAATTTGTTCTCATTTATAGGTAACTTTTAGTTTTTCGCAAACTGTTCTCAGGATTATTTCTTTGTCTTTGGTTTTAGAAATCTTGATTATGATATGTCAAGTGATTATCTTTTGGGATAGATCTTGTTTGAGGTTCATTCAGCTTCTTGTGTGCTTATCTTCTTATCTTTCCTGATGTTAGAGAAGTATTCTTCGAACAAGTCTGGACAATTTTCTCTGTGCATGTCTCTGTTCTAGAAGTCTGGTCATCTGTAAGTTGTTCCTCTTCAAGGTGTCTCACATAATTCTTAGGCTTTCTTCAGATTTTCTCATTTATTTTCTGATTGTTCTTCTAGCATACTAGTTAGTATTGAGAGACTTATCCTCAATCTCACTAATTCTGACTTTCATTGCTTCACATCTACTCTTTTGCCCTTTCAATGTATTGTCCATTCCTGAGATTTTAGTATTAATCCTTTGGATTTTTAATTGCATGTTTTAAATTATTTCAAAATTTGCATTTTATTTTGTATGTTTTTTTCTTGTAGGATTTTCCTGAATTCTTCTAAAATTTTTATTGTATTCTTGCTTTCCTTAATCTTTCTATCGATCTTTTGAAAGTACCTAATTATTCTTTTGAATTCTTTTCCAGTTATTTCTATTGCTTTTTTTTTTCTCAGAAACATTTTCAGGCTATGTATCTTAGTCATTTGTTGGAGCCATTCTCTCTTGTTTTTCTGGAGCTAACATTGTCTGTTGTCTCCAGGGCATTGTGAGATAGTCATATTTGTAAAAACAAACAGTGAAGTTGCTGGACCTAGAGGGGAGAAACCTCTGGTGGGCTCCTGCAATTCAAGAAGCTTACAAGGTGGTTGTGGAAGGGATGTGACAGTAGAGTTTTAGGCCTCAGATGGATTTCCTACAGATCTCAGTGTTATGTATGTTCAGGGCACTCAATCCAGAAGTAGCTGGGACTCTTAATGGAGCTGGTTTCAGTGTCTGCTGGTACCACAGGGAAGCTGGGGGCAGGGAGGGCTGGTTAAATGTTAGTCTGGTGGCAATGTAGGTTTTGTAGGTATGGAGCTGAGCCCATCTGAATCCAGCTACCAAAGTGGCGCACCAAAGTGGTACAACCAACCCCCACCTCAAACTTGCATGGCTTCCAGCTATGCAGCTCCAAAATTCTGGAAAGCAGAATCACCAGAACATGAGAAAAAAGAAGAAATTACGCCTCTTCTGTCACTTGCTCAAACCTACTCTGCCACATCTCTCTCGGTGGTTACAAGATGGTCAATTTGCATCTGTTCAGACATTCGATATTCAGTCTCTGTCACTTGCCATCCCTCCTCAGCCTCTCCTCCCAGCAAGCACTCCCACCACCTTTCTAACCTTGCTTCTGAAGTTCAGGGTTTCCACCTGTGTCTGCTTTATTTTGTCTCTCATATAACTTTGTTGTAGAGGGTTTGTGTAGTGTGTATGCTGGATGCACCAATAGTTGATCACACATTTTTCATAAACAGAAAAATCCTTTGTGATTTTTCTATGAAGTTATAGATTGTTGTTGTTGTTGTTGTGAAGTACCATCAAGTTGGTGCTGACCCATAGCGACCCTGTACAGGGTTTCTGTGGAGGAGCTGGTGAGCTTCAACCACCGACCTTGCAGTTCAACTGGCTTTACAGTTTGGTGCATTCATCCACAGCACCACATAGGAGGAATTTGTTCTATTAAAAAAATATATCAAATACCTTCTATTCATAGCAAATTGCATAATAATAATAAATTTTTACCCAGAACTAAAGAGTAATTTTTGCTATCTTAACAGTAAGAAGCCCAGTTGCTTTATATGTTATTTAACATTTAAGTTTTAAGGATTTTTATAAATTGACCTATTAAACTTGTGTTGTTATTGTTGTTAAGTGCCATTGAGTTGGTTCCAATTCCTAATGACCCTGGAGAATTGATCAAGTAAAAAAAAAATCTTTCACAAAGTTTCTACTATTCTTTGCCTTTGTAATATATTTTTCATATCACACTCACTTTTAGAGACATATACTCTTGCACATTCTTATATTCTTTGTGGTATAAGTTGAGCTTTCTATTTAACTTTCCTCTAACCTTCTAAAATTTTCTATATTTATTTTAAATCTTTTTTTTTTTGGCTTTCTTAAAATCATTCTGGTTTGTGTGTGTGTGTGTGTGATTAATGAGCTCAGAACTGAAAGTTTTCTAATCCTTTAGTATGCAGCTTAAGTGGGGGTGTGGGAGTGGGCTCCCAGGAAAGCTTTCTAATTTTCTCTGATGTGTCCTCTTGTTAATTCTTTAAATGCCCCTCTGCTGGTATGTTCTTACAATCTCAGATAGTGTTTGGTTTCACTGTTTGGGAAGCCACATGCAGTTGGCTCCTTCCTTTCCTGGGAGTGTTCAGTCTATAAAGAGAAAGAAAACAGTTTTCACAACTAACTAAAGGGGGTACTTGCCCACAGCTCATGCCTTTCAGGCCCACTCTAGAAACCCCTTTTCTCTATTTTCTGTTTTCTTGTGCACCACTGCAGCTGCTTAAATACCTGCTCAAGTCTCTTTCCTGTCTCTCCCAAAGGGCATCTTATGAAGTGTCCTACAATCAAAGTCTTAAAAATGAAATTTGAAAAGTCCAAAAATTCCATTCCTGTTAATAAGACAAAAAAAGACGAGCAAAAACAAGGGACAAACAAAAATACAGGACATGTAGACATCTAAACACCTGAAATGTCAAAATCCCAGTCACTCTAACATCATTTGTTTGTACACTTTCACATTTCAATCATAATCTGGTGACTTGGGTGGGCAGTGAATGATGAGGGGTAGGGGACAGTGCAAACCCCACATTCCTTAACCTGAGAACTATGCAATCACCCCTTAAAGAAACTGAGACTATACACACGTCTCTCTTTTTGTTGTTGTTAAATAGTCTTTAGTCATTTCCCATTTGTAGTGACCCTGCATAGGGTTTCCAAGGCTGTAAATCTTTGTGAAAGCAGAAAGCCTCATATTTCTCCCACAGAATGACTACTCGTGTGTAATCACAGACCTTGTGGTTCACAATTCAGTCCTTTTCCTACAAAGTCACTGTGCTCCCCACTCACCTTTTGTGGAACCCAAAACCAAAACCAAGGTCTGTGTTCCTAATACCATGCATAGTTAATGCTGCTCATGGAATTGTCATCAGAGCGGTATTTTCATATGGAAATCAAGGGTTTTCCAAATAGTCAATCAGGCCACAGCCCTATCCTTGTTGACCTTGAGTCCAACCAAAAAAGCGTTGAGGACTACTCTTGGACGCTCGCTGGCTGCTGGGAGTTGATTAGTTATGCTTTGAGAGTGGGAAGGGAACCAAAATGCCTTGCTTTGGCTGCATCCTCCTTAAAAACTGTGAGAGAAAGTCCCCTCTTGCAGGTGCATTGATCTTTCAGGATGGTATGTCCTGACAGAATGGTCCCAGTATCTCAGGCAATTAATCTCCCATATGGGTTACCAGAATTGTAATCTGAAAACAAGGGTTCTTAGTCACCTGCCTCTGAATAGCCAGTGTTCAGAGACAAGACTTAGAGCAAAGAGTAAAGCATTTGTTGTATATTGATAAAGAGGAAGAGAGTGGAGCAGGAAATTACCAGATCTGCCTCTAGCCAGGTGTTCTTATGGGGAAGAAAATCAAGGTCTCAGAACTTGTGGTCAAGCATTGTTGTAGTTTTCCTATTCCAATAGTTAGGGTGATCTTGTCAATAGTAAGGGACTAGTATCCTATATGTAGTGACTATTTCAACTGTTTCTTTTTGCTGATTTCACCTTTGTTCTGGGAGAAGAACTATGCTTTCTCTCTTTATTTGGATTACACGTTTTGCTTTAGAGCTAGTAAAGGACTGATTAATTATGGAATGTAGCTAGGTAGGGAATAACATTTTAACTATAGTTGTTACTCTAACATGGTTATTCTTGTTCTATTTTAGTATCTCTATTTCTCAGTGTCCCATTTAAAAACTCAAAATTGATCAAATATTATATTCGTAAAGATTCTGTGTCAACTTGACTGGGCCAGGATTCTCGGTGGCTTGGCAGTTTAGATATAGCTGTCCCCCATGATGTGATTAATGTTGCAAACCAGTAAGAGGATTAAGAGTGATATACCACCATTAATCCCACCACCACTCTGATCTCATTGGTAGTAGGTTTGCAAGGGTGTGGCATGCACACCCTTGCAAGAGATAAAAGAAAGACGACAGGATGAGAGAAAGAACTCAGTACTACCACCCCATTAGAACAGCCAAGCGTGGAGTGTTTCCTTTGGTCTTGGGATTTCTGTGTTGTGATCCAGGGGAAGATGGATGCCAGGAAGTAGGAATACCTGCAAGGAATCCTGGGCCTACAGATGCTGAAAGGAGACAAAGACATTTACCCAGAGCCAACAAAGAAATAGCCTTCCCCAAGAGCTAACAATTTGCATTTGGCTTTCTAGTTTCCTAAAATGTGAAAGAATACATTTCTGATCTTCAATCATTAGTATCCAATGTTACAATCTGTTCTTAAAATTATCTCTAAATTCAGGTGGGATATGTTCAGGGTTGTATTTTGGGTCTTGTGAACTTGTTTTAGTGTTCTTTAGCTTCAGCCTGACCTTACATATGAGCAATTAATGATCTGTTCCACTGTCTGCCACGGACTAGTTTTGGCTAATTATATGGTGCTTTCCCACCATTTCTTATCACAGAGGAGGTCAATTTTCTGTGTATTCCATCTTGTGAGACCCTTGTTTATTTTATTATGTTTTAGAAAGATATTTGCAATTAATAAGTCATTGATCCTACAAATTTGTATCATATGATCTCCAGAATCATTTCTATCAACAAGGTCTTATATTCCAAAGGCTGATACATCCTCTTTGTTTCTAATCTTCATATTCCCCAGTAATTATCAAAACGTCTTGATGGCATGTTTGGTCAATTTCAGACTGAAGATGTTGGTTATTGTTGTTGTTGTTAAGTATCATCAAATCGATTGTGACAGCAACTTTCTGGAGAGCTTCTGAGGATCAGCTGGTCGGTTTGAACTGCCAATTTTGTGGATTGTAGTCCAGTGCTTATTCTATAGTGTCACACCAGGAATCCAAAGACTTTGGTAGAATTCTTCAATTTCATCACCAAGGGCTTAATGCTTGGTCTGTGAATTTGTGTAATGGTTGTATTAAGTGTTCTTTTCTGTAGATGTATGGATAGTATCCTATCACAGACAGCATTGTTCTTCAAGGTAGACTTTTAAAGGATTTCTTTGACAATGAATACAGTACCATTCCTGCTGAATTTGTCATTTCTCACATATTAAGCCATATGATTATAAGATTCCAAATGGCAAATATCAGTCCATTTCAGCTCATTAATGCCTAGGATATCAATCTTTATGTATTCCATTTCATTTTTTGACAACTTCCAATATTATTAGATTTATATTTCATTCATTTCATGTTCTGATTATTAATGGATGTTTTCAGCTATTTTGCCACATTTTGTGTTGTTCTCCATTATCAAATAAAGGTCATGAAAGCTTTTCTTCATTTTCTTCATCATGGTCAATGCTACTTTATGGAGACAGTTCTTCCCAAGTCATGTTTTCAGTATTTTCCAAACTGAGGGTCTTATCTTCTGGCAATTTTTCTAACAATGTTCTGGAATTGTCTGCTACTCACAAAGTTTCCATCTTCTAGCACTGTATCATGCAAAGTTTCATTGCTGTATCTTACAAAGTCTTATTTATAAGACTTTCAGTGGCTAAACATTCAGAAGTAGTCAACCTCTGCTTTTTCCTAGTCTGTCTTAGTCTGAAGGCTCTGTTGAACCTTGTCCACCATGGATGACTTTCTGTTATTTAGAAAACTGATGGTATAGCTTCCAAAATCACAGCAGCCAGCTTGAAAACCACCACAGTACAGCAAATTGACAGACTAATGGTGGGATAAAAATTTACACACATGAAATTTGAAAATAAATACTTCCATGGGTACCAGGGATGGAAGTAGTAAGGAAGGAAAATTATTAACTAGATGGAAGATATATATTTAATATCTGTGAAGGTATAGGCAACATACAACACAAAATCATGACAACATTCCCAAGACAAAGCAATACATTGAGAGAAATACAAAAATAAAAGAAAATCATGGTCATTATTCCTGCAGCTGAATGAGGTTGAAAAAGTATTGTAAAAGAATACAACCCTGTCTCACACCTTTCCTAATTTTAAAAATTTACAAACAACTGACTGTTGATCTATGTACAGATTCCTCATGAGCACAATTAAGTGTTCCAGAATACTCATACTTCGCAAAGTTACCCATAGCTTATTATGATCCACACAATCGAAGGCCTTTGCATAGCACAGGTCAACATCTTTCTGGTATTTACATCTGATGTCAGCAAAGATATCCCTTGTTTCATGTCCTCTTTTGAATCCAACTTGAGCCTCTGGAAGTTATCTGGCAATGTATGGTTGCAACCGTTCCTGTATTACCTTTGTTAAAACTTACTCACATGGGATATCAAAGATATTGTCCGATAATTTCCACATTCCATTGGGTCACCTCTCTTTGAAATGGGCACAAATACAGATATTTTCCAATCGGTTGGCCAGATACTTGTCTTCCAAATTTCTTGACATAGATGAGTGAGTGTCTTCAGTGCCACCTTACTTTCTTGAAAGATTTATTTTTTATTTCATCAATTCCTGATTCCTAGTTATTTACCAATTCCTTCAAAGCACCTTGGATTTCTTCCTTCAGTATCATTGGCTCTTGACCATATGCTACCTCTTGAAACAGTTGAACATCAACCATTTCCTTTTGGTGCAGTATCTCTGGATTTTGCTTCCATCTTCCTTTTATACATTCTACATCATTCAATAGATTTTTATTTTGTAGATCATGACAAGCTATGGACAACATTGCAAAGTATGAGTATTTCAGAACACTTAATTTTGCTCATGAGGAATCTGTACATGAACCAAGAGCCAGTTGATCAAACAGAAGATGGGAACACTGAATGGTGTGTGACAGGATTGTATTCTTTCACCATAACTATTTAAACTGTATCCTGAACATATAATCTGAGAAACTGGGTTACATGAGGAAAAATATGGCATTAGGATTGGGTGAAGACTCATTAACAGCCTGTGATATGCAGATGATACAACCTTGCTTGCTGAAAGTGAAGAGGACTTAAAATATTTACTGATGAAGATCAAAGAACACAGTCTTTGATATGGATTGTATATCAATGTAAAGAAAACAAAAATCCTCACTACTGGGCCAACAAACAACATTCTTATTAATGGAGAAAAGATTGAAGTTGTCAAGAACTTCATTCTTCTTGGATCAACTATCAACACTGATGGAAGCAGCAGTCAAGAAATCAAACAACATATTGTATAAGGCAAATCTACTACACAAGATCTTTTTAAAGTGTTGAAGAGCAAAGATGTCAGTTTAAGGACTAAGATACGCCTGACTCAAGCCATCGTGTTTTCTCAATATTATATGCATGCAAAAGTTGGACAGTGAATAAGGAAGATCGTAGAAGAATTGATGCTTTTGAGAATATTGAAAGTATGGGTTGTCAAAACAACAAACAGATCTGTGTTGGAAGAAATGCAGTCAAGGTAGTCCTTGAAGGCCAGGATGGCCAAACTTCATCTCTCATACTTCAGACATATTGTCAGGAGAGACCAGTCACTGGGAAGGGATATCATATTTGGTAAAATAGAGAGTCAGATAAGAAGAGGAAGACCCCCAGCAAGATGGATTGGCTAAATGGCAGCATCAATGGGCTCAAGCATGGCAACAATTGTGAGGTTGGCCTAGGACCAGGCAGGGTTTGTTCTGTTGTACATATGGTCACTATGAGCCAGTACCAACTCGATGGCACCTAACTACAACAACAACAAATGGTAATTATTGGAGGCCTGGCATGGTGCAGTGTGTTAATGTGCTGGACTGTAATGTCAATTTGAAGTGCAAGATCAGTAGTTCAAACTTTCCACCTGTTCCACAGAAACCCTAAACTAGGTCACTGTGGATCAGAACTGACTTGACAGCTCTTAACCACAACAACAGCAATGGTAATTACTGGAGTCTTGCTGTGGCACAGTGGACTAATGGGTTGGAAAGCCAGTTTGAACTGCAAGTTCAGTGGTTCAAGCTCACCAGGAAACCCTATAAGGGATGCTATGGATAGAAACCAACTCAACAACACTTAACAACAACACAACATGGTAATTACTATCTTATAGATGATTCTGCAAAAATGGTATTAAAGACCAAGAATTCACAAATGCATACATACATAAGTAGTTATGCTAAAAAGTACAAGAGGGTGTAAGTAACATACTAACCTGTTGATATAGTTTTGTTGTTGATGTTTTTAGATGCAATAGAGTCAGAAAGGAGACCCTATGTACAACAGAATGAAACACTGCCTGGTCCTTCATCACCTTCAGAGTTGCTGCTACATTTGAGCCCATATTTACTACCACTCTGCCAATCCATCTTGTTGGGGGTCTTCCTCTTTTTCTCGGACCATCCATTTATTCAAACATGATATGTTTCTTCAGGTGCTGGCTCCCTTCTGACCATATGTCTGAAGTCTGAGAGACGATGTCTAGACATCCTGGCTTCCAAGGAACATGCTGGCTTTACTTCTTCCAACACAGATTAGTTGATTCTTTTTCATAATCCATGTTTTTAAAAAATATTCTTGTCCAATACCATAGCTCAAATGCATCAGTTCTTCTACTGTCTTCCCTATTCACTATTCGACTTTTACATGCATATGACGTTACTAACAATACCATAACTTGCGTTACTCACAAACTGACATCTTTGCTCTTCAACACTTTAAAGAGGTCATGTGCAGCAGCTTTTCCTAATGCAATAAGTTGTTTGATTTCTTGACTGCTGCTTCTATTAGTGTTTATGGTGGATCCAAGCAAAATGTAATCTTTTACAACTTCAAGCTTTCCTCTGTTTATCTTGATGTTATTTACTGATCCAGTGGTGAGGATTTTTGGTTTCTCTGCCATGAGGTCCAACCCATTGAAAACCGTGGCATTTGACCTTCATCTGTATTTTAAGTCCTTTTAGCTTTCAGTAAGCAAGATTGTGTCATCTTTACATGGCAGGTTGTTAATGAGTGTTCCTCTAATCCTGATGCTATATTTTTCTTCATATAATCTGACTTCTCAGATTATTTGCTCTGCATATGATTTTAATAAGTATGGTGAAAGAATGCAACCCTGTCACACTCCTTTCCTAATTTAAAACCATTCAGTGTTAGAACAACTGCCTCTTGGTCGACATACAGGTTCTTCATAAGTGCAATTGAGTGTTCCAGAATACTCATTCACAGCAATGTTGCCCATGGCTTGTCATAATTCACACAACAAAAGCCAAACAAATATTAAAGCCAATGATGAAATTGAATAATTCTACCAAGTTATTCAGTTGAGATGTATCAAATATGCAATCAAAATGTATTCATCATTACTGATATTAGAAACTAAAGGTTGTAAACAAAGAGGAAGGGTCACTCAGTTTGTCATACTCTAATAGCTTGAGTTTTGCTGTGATTATGGAAGCTATACCACGGATATTTTAAATGCCATCAGAGTTACTCATAATGGACAGGTTTCAGGTGAACATCCAGAAAAAGACAGACTAGGAAGAAAGAGAGACAGACTACTTCTTAATATTTAGTCACAGAAAACCTTAAAAATATCTGGGAAACATTGTCAGCACCAGAATATTGCATATTGAAACATGATGAAGAGTACCAGAATATTGTCAGGGTTAGTGCCTGAAGATGAACCCGTCAGGTTGAAAGGCACTCAAAATATGACTGGGGAAGAGTTGCCACCTCAAAGTAGAGTTGACAATGATGATGAGAATGGAGTAAATCCTTTGGGACTGTCATTTGCTGATGGGGCACAACTCAAAATGAAGAGAAACAGTTAAAAGCATTCATTAATGCTCATCACATGAAATGGACAAAGTATGAATCTAGGAAAACTGAAAATTGTCAGAAAGGAAATGGAACACATAAACATCGGTATTCTAGGCATTAGTGAGTTGAAATGGAGTGGCATTGCCTGTTTTGAATCTGACAATCACTAGGTTTACTATACTAAGAATAACAAATTGAGGAGTAATGGCATTGCATTCATCATAAAAAAGAACATATCAAGATCTGTCTTGAATACAACACTATCTGTGATAGGATAATATCCATATGCCTACAAGGAAGACCAGTTAATATCACTATTATTCAAATGTACACAACAAATTTATGCAGATATAGGTATGGCTGCAGTTATTTCTACATATATAATTTCAAACATCACCAAATACTAAGTTCCTAGGCTCAAAGATGAAGTACCACAGAGTTGGGAACATCTATGTCAATTAGTACAGCATAGACCATAAAAATAACATTTTGACTCTTTATTTGATGAGTAACATCTCAGGTCTTAAAAGCGTGGGATTAGCCTTTGTAAATACATATATTGATCTCTTCCATCTAGAGAAAATGAGAGTAAATAAACCAAAGGTTAAAGGGAGCAATAATGGACCACATGATTGTTGCTGTTGTTGTCAGGTACCATCGAGTTGGACGCGACTCATAGCGACCCCATGCACAGCAGAATGAAACAATGTCTGATCCTGGGCCAACCTCACTACCATCACCACACTCGATGCGATCAAAAATGCCACCTGGCCGATCCATCTGTTGGCGGTCTTCCTCTTTTTCTTTGACCCTCCATCTTACCCAGCATGACATCCTTTTCCAAAGACTGTTCCCTCCTGACAGTATGTCCAAAGTATGAGAGACGAAGCTTAGCCATCCTGGCCTCCAAGGAGCACTCTGGCTGCACTT
>NW_006408531.1:7331819-7339134 GCF_000296735.1 Chrysochloris asiatica
TTCCATTTCATTTCTGACAACTTCCAATTTTCCCAGATTCATACTTCGTACATTCCATGTTCCAATTTTCAATGGATGTTTACAGCTGTTTCTCTTCATTTTAAGTTGTGGCCCAACAGCAAGTGAAGGTTCTGTGTGCTTTTCTCCCCTGAGCTTAACTCTATTCACATCATGATGGTCAACTCTACTTTGAGGAGACAATTTTTTCCCCAGTCGCATTCTGAGTGCCTCCCACCTTCTGGTCCTGTATCTGACAGTGTTTCTCTTCTAGTCATAGAGTTTTCAGTGATTAGCGATTCAGAAGTAGTTTGTCACTCTTTCTTCCTAATCTGTCTTTGTCTGGAAGCACATCTGAAACCTGTCCACCATGGGTGACCCTGATGGTTATTTAAAATACTGGTCGCATAGCCCTCAGAATCACAGCAACTCAATCCACCCCAGCACAACAGATGAGTGGTGGCCGTTTGGTTTTATGTCGATACTGTCACTTTATATTTCAATGTTAATCTTGATACAATCCTGATATAATTAAGATACAGTTAAGATGTTCTCACCTGATACTATCAATTCTGATACAATCAAGATATTCTCTCCCAAGATGGCAATTCCCGGAACAGCTGAGTGTCTTGATCCATAAAATAATGGATTTCTGGATTCTCCTGCAAATTCCCCAGCTGTAAATCCTTCAATCCTCCAAACTTACCTTTCTATTTGTTTCACATAATTATATGATTATATGACCACATGATTATATGACCCTAATACCAGAAAATCTAGATGGTGCCTGACTACTTTTTAACTGTGAACACAGCAATGGGCTCTGAACAATGCATGAGGAAAATATAGAATGAAAAATGAAATTCAAACACACACAATAAGAACATACTTATTCTTCTGGCATACAAAGGAAGAAACCCCGACACTATGACCAAAGGATACCCGCCTGACTTGATACCACAGTCATTCCATGATATCATCTTTTAATACACAGGCCCATAAAATAAATAGTAACTCCTGAGAGGAACTTGTTCCTTAGAACAATCAATTAGATGAGATCAAAAGGACAGTATTTGCCCAAATGTAAAAAGGTGAACACAGAAAGGAGTAAAAAAAATAAATAAATAAAAGGAAATGTGGAATTCAGAGCAGAAATTGAGAGAAGAACGACACATTGTGAGGAGTGCAATCAATGTCACAGAACACTTTATGTACAAACAAAATAAGTACAAAATTAATTTGCTTAGGAAACTTTCACCTAAAGCACAATAAAATAATTTAAAACAGCCATAGTGGTTACAAATCAGGCTGCAAAGCTCAGGGTCAGCTGTTCGAAACTACCAGCTGTTCAGCAGGAGAAAGATGAGGCTTTCTGCTCCCGTAAAGATTTACAGCCTCGGAAACCCTGTACAGTCACTATGAGTCAGAAACGATTACACAGCATATAACAACAACAATGAGCAAGACAACAATCACTACCCATGGATAAATCAATCAAGAAATGAAATGATGGCTTCTGTTGCAGTAATCTGCTACAAAGAAACTCTTTAAAATTTTTAAAAGCAAAGATGTCACTTTGTTAACTAAGCTGTGTCTGACCCAACCCCATGCTCTGTTCAATTATCCCATATGCATTTGAAAACTGCAAAACTAAAACATATTGGAAAATTGGTGAAGAATAGTAAATACACTATGGACTGCTAAAAGAAAGTGTGAGTACATTTTAGAATAAATGCCACAGGAATGCTCCTTAGAAGCAAAAACAGCAAAACTTTGTATATAAAAAACTTTGTATACTTAGAGCACGTCATCATGAAACACGAATCACTTCAAAAGGATATCATGTTTCATAAAGAAAGAAGTCAGTGAAAACAAGGGAAATCTCAGAAAAAATGGAAGGACACATAATAGACTCAAACATACCAGTGATCCTGAAGATTTTCCAGAACTTGGTAGCATTCTACTCTATTATACATAAATTTTCCATGGGTTTAAACAGACTTGATTGAAACTAACAACCATCAACAACTTCACTTCTCCTCTTCTGGTTTTATAGAAAATACTGAATTGAAATGAGAATACGTATATCATTCTTCTTGTTTCCTGGTATAAGGAATTGAGGGGGAAAAGAGTAAGAGAAGAAATGCAGGATAGTCTCAAAATCTAGATATGTTTCTGGTAATTTCCTGTCTTGAAGTTATGTAGCAACCCCCAAATTCTAATTAAAAATTATGCTCAACCCCTCCTAGAAATGTTTTGCCTCTTTTTTTTTAATTCCATTTTAGAAGCGGAATTTTGGAGTATAATTATTTCTCACAGCTTTCACTTGAATTTTTGTGTTAAAAATATGCCAAATTATTTATTTATGTTTCCATTTGTGAGAAATGGAATAATGTTATGTATATGCATGAGTGACCTATTTATGATAGGATGTACTCTCGTATGGTTTAGTCTCTTTTGCAACCACAGACATAATAAAACAAATCTTTGCAAGAAATATGATGCTGCTCCATTTTTCAAAATAATCTATCAGATAACAATCCTGACTTGTTTTACATGGCAATTATAGTTCCTCAAAAATCTATTTTGATAAATAAAAATTGAAGTCCATTTTTTGAATATATTTGGGCTTATATTGTTTATGGATTATTTTCATAGGAAAATGGCATAGGTGTTCTTTCTTTCTCTATTTTAATTTTCTTGCAAACTTCACATTAGGCAAATAAATTAGTTATGTGCAAATTAATATTATTAGAAAAACTGTTTCAACAATGTCTGTGAAATTGCATTTCAATACTCATTAGATATGGTTCTTTTTCTCTATCGACATGTTTCTCCCATTGAATATACAATCCTGCAGCATTAATCAAAAGGCATATTAGAAATAAAGATTGATTCTCAAGCATGGAGTGACATATATCTCAAACACCAAAACCCAATTAAAGGGAAGAAATTCTTCTATATGATTTTTTCAATTTCAATGCCTTCCTTAATATTTTAAAAACGTCAACAGGGGACACAAGGCTTGAGTGGGATCTGATTTTGGAAGTCTGGATGACAATGGATGACCAGAAAATTGTGGGTGAATGTGAAGAAGATCTGGATCCTGGGAGACCAATAATGTAGAGAGACAGATTTCTAGGGACAATTTTCCCATAATTTTCACACACTAGCAACATAATTAAACATAATTAAAATAAATATATGAAATGTTTAAAACATAATTAAAAATGGATAAAGCAACTTTGCTGTGGAAAGTAGCTTGACTCAAAGTCACCACCCCTATGCCACACCTATAGATAAGGGCCTTCTCTCAGAACTTGACATGGCTCAGTTCTAGAGAAGCACTGTCAACTGAGAACAACTCAGGTTCTGACAAAGGAAATTATAAATTTCCCCCAAAGTGCTCCCTGGAAGAACCAAGTACATGGATTGTTGTATCAGTTTTGCTGTGATCAATAAATTTGTAAGTAGCAGGCATAACCCATTGCAATACAAGACACAAAACCCCGTGAACATATGCACAGTTATCTATATGAAATAATTAGTATCTGCTACCTTGGTTCTATACAGAGGATTCAGTATACAATAGGGAAACAATGGAGAGGTCCCTCAGTATTCGGTAATGGTAAACATGCACACTTGTTCACTAGGGATAGCCTTCCCATGACACACTTCTCCTGGTCCAAGGGGCAACCTCGTTATGACTGCTAAGCAGCTACCTGAATTGAGCAATGTGAATTAAAGTCAAATGACATTTTTGAAAAAGTATATTCTTAGTGGCACACTCTATAACAGAAATGTATTTTATATAGCACATAGGAGCAGAGACTTACTAAGTAAGTTTAATATGAACTGGTGACAACTGGATATCATCAGCATTCTGTAGAAACAATTGTATTTAAAAAACTCAAACTAGAAATGCTATAGTGAAAACAGTGACAGATGTTTTCAGAAGTTGAATTGTTCGCCTGTTTTTGACTGGTTTCTCTTGCGAAACAAAACCAGTGAAGCTTACGTATAAATCTATACAGACATATTTGCTTATAAAAACAAATCATGGGGGCTGTTGTTGTTAAGTGCTGCCAAGCAGGGTTTCGACAAATAACAACCCTTTATAAGGTTTCAAAGGTTCAAAGGGTTTGAATCACCAATACTGGTCAGGAATCCAGGGTTTATCCTAAAATGCCACATGGGGGCTGGCAAACCCCAAATCTGTGGGTCATTTGCCAGGTTTCTGGGGTTTAAGATTGATAAAGTGAAGAATCAAAAATAAAGAGAAATCCAATACAAAACAGGCAGGTCATGAGGCAGTCTATAGGTTTTCTACAGGTCAAATGTCAAAAGAACTTGAGGTCAGGCAGGATGAGTATAGGAGAGGAAGAGAGAGAAAGCTTGATACATTTATATACTGGATGCAAGCCACACCTAAGGAAACTCCCTTTATAACAGATTAGTTACTCACATAAAATCACAATATGGAGGCTGAAATAAAGCGTCTGCCAAACCACTGAGGATCATGGTCTAACGAAACTGACATTAATCATCACATCATCTAAAAAGATTTTCAAACGGGATTGAACAAAATTATGGGATTATTTTTAGAATGCTTCATCTTTATGAGACTGGTTAGGAGAATGTTGGGAGAAAATTACCATGCAAACTTATCTAAGTTTTGTAAAAATGTTTAGTGAATACCACTTTGTAACATGTTGCTGATGTTGTTAAATGACTTTGAGTAGATTCTGACTCATAGTAATCTTGTATAGGGCTTCCAAGGAGCAATTGGTGAATTTGCACCAGCAGTCTTGTGGTTCAAGCCAACTTTGCAGTCCAGAGCTGTATCCCACAGCTGCTTACATGAGAATTGATTGATGGTTGATTCGAGCAAAATGAAGTCTTTGATAACTTCAGTCTTTTCTCAATTTATATGGATGTTGTTTATTGGTCTAGTGGTGAGGATTTTTGTTTTCTTAAATTTAGGCGCAACCTATACTGAAGTCTGTGGTCTTTGATCTTCATCAGCAAGTATTTTAAATCCTCTTCACTGTCAGCATATTGCAGGTTGTTAATGAGTCTTCCTCCAATTCTGATGCCATGTTTTTCTTCACACAATTCAACTTCTCCTATTATTTGCTCAGTATACAGATTGCATAAATATGGTGAAAGAATACAACCAGAGCCTTCACCTTCCTGACTATGCTCATATAATACAGTACTGTGAAAATAATTCAAATACTCAGTGGGCTCTTAATAATAGATTAGGTATGATTCCATCATGGAATATGTATCCCTCTTTACTGCTTCTCCTACCATTGTGATTCCCTTTTGAAAAATCTATTGTTCTTACTCTTTATGAAACTGTTATTACTATTTGTGACTGTTATTACCATCAAACCTCTTTACCATTACATATTAGCCACTGATACAGCCTGCATGATCCTTAGAATCAAAGTTGCTGAGATCTTATCTCTTGTACTTTAGACACATTATCAGGAGGATCCATTCCTGGAGAAGAACATAATGCTTGGTAAACTACAGGGTCATAGAAAATGAGGAAGACTTTCAATGGGATGGATTGATACAAGGGACTCAAGCATAAGAATTGCAAGGATGGTGTAGAATGCTCAGTATTTCTTTATGCTCTATGTACACAATGTACACAGCAACTTAAAGGCACCTAACAGTAATACTATCTCTTCCTTACCATCAGCTCTATATCATTACTCATATTAATGAAGTTCTTTCATACTCACATAGCTAAATCAACTCTTACCGACTCTGTTTCTGTTTACATCACCGAATTTCTATCCTAAATGCTCCAAGTAAGTAATTTCTTTTGTCCCCAGTAATCAATATGCATTTAATATTTTACTGCTTTTTGCTACTATCAGTTAGCTACAATTCCAACTAACGAGTTCCCACATACTAACAAAAGACATGAAAATATTTTTCTTAATCCTTAGTAACATTAACATCAGTATATTTGATTATGAATAACAACAATATATTTAAAGATAGAGATGACTTCCTGATTTAATGCTTGATTCAATTTCCTCTCTAGACCCAGGAGGGAGTTATTTAAGAGATCCCAATTAGGAATGATTTGAATTAATTGAAGCAACATAATGTACACACTGCATTGCATTCCCAATTAAGTTAGAAAGAGATAGAAGATATTCTGCTGACAGCACGTCTTTATTGGGCTAATAGTCATTATTTACGTATCATCAATTCTTTATCTAATGTCAAGTATTTTGTTTCTTCTGAATACAAATATATATCATTAAGGAATAAAAATACTAGTGAATAATAGATTGGGTTAGTAAATAGAAATATTAGAACATATACAGAGTAAATTGAAGAATTCTTAAGTACCCAAAGCTTTACTTTTGTATTTTTGTATGAATTGGATGTCAAAATTACTTATGAATTTTATAACTTCCTGGGGCCCATTCCAACCCAAAATAAGAACCAAATTTATTTGGCTTTATTGATCTCTGCTTCAACCTGAAGTTGAAATGTATCACAGATCATACAGAGATTTCAATTCTTCAGATTATTCATAGCACTAAATTATACTCAGAGGAAATTGGAGATTTAGTTCCAAAATTCTAGAATGGTAAATATTCTTTAGAAAAATTATCAGTAGTTCTGAATTTTAAAATATTAGCTTCCAACTGTTATATTTACAACATTTATTTTTATTTTGCTCAGGAAAAAGTTTTGCTACTTAATTCCTTTTTTTCCTTTTTACTCTTTTTTATTGCAATAGAAACAATCACGCATATCATTTAAATTTACAACAACATTGATGTGAATTCAAGATTTGTTAATTATTCCTGTGTGACACTGTAGAGGCCATTCAAATCTCATTTTACACATGTGAACTCTAACAGTATCTCTCTCACTGAGTTGCTGGATGGCTGTGTGTGGTGCAAGAGAGAAAGGAAAAAAAAAAACAAAAAAAACATTGTTTTGTTTTGGATCAAAATAAATTCTCCCATGGGAAGTTCTTTGCACAAAGGCAAATCCCCATATGTATATGGAAGAACAATTTAAGAAGATATTATTACTGTAGAGGAGATTTTTAACCAAATTATTCAATTCCTAATATGTGCATACTGCATGTGCACAAAGTTAGATTAATCCCTTTTCTACATGACCTTTCTGATTCAAGCCAATTCCAAATTCTAGCTGACACCTACAAAATGCAAATTCATTGAATTGAAAAGCTAATTTTGAAAGAAATCAATTACTGTTTTTCTCAAGTATGTATCTAGCAAGCCAAATTCTCAGTTTGACTGATCCCTTCTCC
>NW_006408531.1:7339234-7340376 GCF_000296735.1 Chrysochloris asiatica
GCTTGAGATATCAAAGAGATTGTCCGATGATTTCCGCATTCCATTGGGTCACCTCTCTTTGGAATGGGCACAAATATGGATCTCTTCAAATCAGTCAGCCAGATAGTTGTCTTCAAAATTTCTTGGCAGAGATGAGTGAGTGCCTCTTGTGCCGTCTCACTTTCCTGAAAGATGTTAATTTTTATTCCATCAATTCCTGGTGCCTGGTTCTTTGCAAATTCCTTCAATGAATTTTGGACTTTTTCTCTGAGTATCATTGACTCTTGTTCATATGGTTGAACATTAACCATTTCCTTTTGGTACAATGACTCTTTGTATTCCTTCCATATTTTCTTGATGCATTCTGCACTATTCAATAATTTGCCCAGAGAATCTTTCAATAACGAAAGTTGAGGCTTGAATTTTTTCTTCAGTTCCCCCAGCGTGAGAAATGCTGACCGTGTTCTTCCTTTTTGGTTTTCTAACTCTAAATCTTTGCATATTTCATTATAGTATTTGGTTTTATCTTCTTGAGCTGATCTTTGAAATTTTCTGTTCAGCTCTTGGTCCTCTTCAATTCTTTCATTTTCTTTAGTATGTATCTCTAATCTGGAGAGCAAGTTTCAGAGTCTCCTCTGACATCCTTTTGACCTTTTCCTTCTTTCTTGTCTTCTTAATGACTTTTTGCTCTTTTCATGTGTGATGTTCTTGATGTCATCTCATAACTCTTCTGGTCTTCAGTCTTTAACATTTAATGTATCAAATCTGTTCTTCAGATGATCTCTAAATTCAGGAGGGATAAATTCAAGAACGTATTTTGGTTCTCTTAGACTTGTTTTCATTTTCTTCAGCTTTAATTTGAATTTGCATATCAGCAATTGATGGTCTGTTCCACAGTCTGCCCCTGGCCTTGTCTTCATAGATTATATGGAGCTTTTCCATCTTCTCTTTTCACAGATGTAGTCAATTTGATTTCTATGTGTTACATCTGGTGAGGTCCATGTGTATAGTCATCTGTTATGTTGTCTAAAGAAGGTATTTGAAATAAAAAAATCGTTTGTCTTGCAGAACTCTATCATTCATTCTCCAGCATCATTTCTATCACCAAGTCCAAATTTTCCAACTGCTGGTCCCTCCTCTTTGCTCCCTACTTTTGCATTCCA
>NW_006408531.1:7345347-7347566 GCF_000296735.1 Chrysochloris asiatica
AAGTTGACCAGACTTAATTGAAGCTGGATATAAAGTCTTATTTCTGAAAGCAGATGAAGTCTTCCTGTATCCCAAAAGCTATTATAGTTTCATTAAAAGCAGTTTTGTGAGGCAAGCACCCAGACTAATGAAGTCTAATTTCCTATGGATTAAAATAGAGAGGAGATAAGATATCGCTGATGTTAGGTAAAGAAATTCTGAATATGCCACATTTATTCCATTAAATTGTCCTTGAAACACATGGGAACACGGTTGGAGCCAGGAAGCCAATGGCATTTTTCTCTCCTGGAAGCTCTGGAGGTGGGAGACTTCAAAAATCCCTTATATAAAAGCCTTTTAAATCAAAAGTCTGTGGGCGATCTCTTTTCAAGATGAAGTCAAACTAATAATGCAGGTCAAAACTTGACAGTCTGGAAACCTATAGAAATTAAACAATTATCACTAATAGAGATCCACACAGTCTTTTTAACATATACAATGATTCAACGAGAATGATATTTGTAGTTTAGCTATCAAAGCATCTACTTTTAAACAATGACTAATTTGTTTATCTAATATAAATTCTTGTATTCTAAAATAAGAGGCCAATCTGCCAATTTAGACTAAGTATCAGGATCAGTAGGAAATCAATTGCTGATTTGTTAGAATTATTGGTTGTTTCAGGAACTGTCTATGCTATAATCAGCCTTAAAAAGCACATTATTGCTATCATAAACCATTAAAGGTGGTTTATAACCAGGGAACAAAAATCTTTTAAAATCCCTCAGTGCTACAATTCACAAGTCATTGCTACAATTCACAACTCGTTTGTTAGAGTCTTAACTGCCCTCAGCTTTGCTTTGGACCATTAACTAACAAACCAATCATTAACTGGTAGTAATGACCATTTTTTCCAGGGATTATTGCTTAATTGAACTCTTGTGCAAGACACATTATTTTCAGTGATGTCAAAATAACTATTCACTATTCTATTTTTCTGTAATATAAGCACCTCCTGAAATAAACAATTTGAATATGTGTGACAGAGAATTAAATTGTTCACTGTACATGCTATTTAAAATGCATTATTTTAATGAAAAATGTTGATGTTTCCGGGAAACTTTCTCATTTTTTCATTCTCCTGAGCTTTTCCATCATGTAACTTAGATGCTGAATTAATGTGTATTTCTCCTTTTTAATATATACAATGTCGAGACATTTATATTAGTAAACTGTGTTATATATTCATCTGGGTAAGGCATATTTGATTATTAGCATTCTGCTCTTGAGAAACAAGGCATGGTTGCTTGTCTGTTGCCATGGAAATAAATTAGGAAGGATAACCTGCCTACTTATCAATTTTTATTAATGCAATCAGCCTACCTGCTTAACCCATAAGTAACAATAGCATATTTAAACTAAGCCAATAAAACACTGTAACTCTAAGGGTGCCAGTTAAAGTAAATAGGATAGAAAATTGCTGAAATAAAAGTCTGAGTTATGTGTCACAGTTCTGATGTGCCCCATTAATATTATGGGATAAATAATGTTACCATTTGAGAGGGTTTTAATGGTGGAATTATCATCAACTAACATTCAGAGAAAGAGAGGCAACTAAGGCACAAAGTCACAAGAGATGTAATAAAGCACAATGGCCCTCCCACTGTGCTGAAGCAATTTACAGGTATATGTGTGAAAATTTGAAAGGAAGGGAATCCTAGTCTAATGATAGGCAAATAAAGACGAGTGTTATGAAATATAAGGAGCTCTGGTAGTCAAGTTGTTACAAGTAGGCCTGCTAACCTCAAGGTAGGCAGTTCGAAACTACCAGGCGTTCCGAGGGAGAAAGATAAGGCTGTCTGCTCCTGTAAAGATTTACAGCCTGGGAAACCCTATACAGGATCACTATGGGTCGGAACCAATGCATCGGCACACCACTACCACCACCATTATGAAATACATTAAGTACTTAAATGTAAACTATCCAAAAAATCTGTGATTATTTAATCTATGGTGCCCTGAAGTTCCCCTTTCTTTGATCTAACAAGAAAATAACTAAGTTAATCAATACCAAGTTGTAAAGTCATCTAGTCATCCTGTTAAATGTTGTTGTTGTTGTCAGGTGCCATCGAGTCGGAACCGACTCATAGCGACCTCATGCACAGCAGAACGAAACAATGTCCGATCCTGGGCCAACCCCACTACCGCTGCCACACTTGAGTCCATCAATGATGCCACCT
>NW_006408531.1:7349147-7358389 GCF_000296735.1 Chrysochloris asiatica
AGCTGATCTTTGAAATTTCCTGTTCAGCTCTTGCACCTCACCTCTTCAATTTTTCCATTTGCTTATAATGCACTTATTTAAAAAACTCCTATCCATGGTTATTCTTTCTAGCTTGCAGGCAATTGATGTTTTACCCCACTCTATTGTATTCTGATGTGTCACTATAGAATAAGCACTGACACCCAGACACAAGGTCAGCAGTTCAAATCTATCAGTTGTGCCCCTAGAAATCCTATATAAGGTTGGTATTAGTCTGAAATAAATTGACAGCAATTAATCACAACAACAACAACCAACACTAGATATTTGTAGAAGCAATTTGTGCAGAGAATGTATTTGAAAGAGTAAAAGTGTTGGGGATAGGAACACAGGTATAGTTAAAAAAAAAAAAAAAGGTTTTGTCAATAAGAAAAAGGAAAAGCTAACTGCATGCAAGTATAAACAAAATTCCAATTAATAAGACAATTATGATTCCTTTGAAAAAGTTGTTTCAAGTTGCCTTCAAGTCAGTTCCAACACATAGCAGCCTATGAATAACAGAATGAAACAATGCCTTGTCCTGCTCCACATTCACAATTGTTGTTACACTTGAGTCACTTGCTGCTGCCACTGTACCAATTCAACTAGTTGAGGGTCTTTTTCTTTGCCACTGATTCTCCACTTTACCAATAATGAGGTCCTTCTCCAAGGATTGGTCCCTTCTCATAATATGTCTGAAGTATGAGAGATGATGTCTGGCCATCATGGCTTCTAAGGAACATTCTGGGTGTACTTCTTCCTAAACATATTTGTTTATTTTTCTGGTAGTCCATGGTGCTTTTAATATTTGTCTTCAGCACAGTAACTCATATGCATCAAATTTCCACCGTCTTTCTTATTCACCAACTTTCACGTGCATCTGAGGCTATTGAAATCACCATGGTTTTGATCAGGCATACCTTAGTCCTCATATTAATATATTTGCTCTAGAACACTTCAAAGAAGTCTTCTGCATAAGAAATGCATAATGTAATGTGTCATTTGAGTTCTCCATCAATGAGTGTTGATAGTGGATCCAAAAAAACAAAGTCTTAAACAACTTCCATCTTTTCTCCATTTATCATGATGTGATTTATTGGTTCAGAGGCAAGGATTTTTGTTTTGTTTTTTACATTGAGGGGCAATGCATACCAAAGGCTGTGGTTTTTTATCTCCATCAATAAGTATATTAAGTCCTCTTTGCGTTCAGCAAGCAAGATTGTATCATTTACATATAGCAGGTTGTTAATGAGTCTTCCACAAATTCTGATGCCACATTCTTATTCATGCAATTTAGCTTCTCTGATTATTTGCTCAACATAAAGATGGAATAAGCATGATGAAAAAAAGAGCCCTGGTGCAAACCTTTCCTGATTTTAAACCATCCATTTTCCCCTTGATCTGTTTGAATGATTGTCTCTTGGTCAATGTAAAGGTAACTCATGAACACATTTAAGTGTTCTTGAAGACCCATTCTCCACAATATTGTCCAAAGCTTGTCATGATCCACACAATTAAAAGTCTTTGCATAGTCAATAAAGTATGTGTAAACATCTTTCATGTATTCTATGCTTTCATCCAAGATCTATCTGATGTCAGCAAATATATTCCTCATTCCATGTCCTCCTCTCAATCCACTTTGAATCTCTGGAAGTTTCCTGTCAATGTACTGTTACAACAGATTTTGAATTGTTTCAAACAAAATTTTATTTGAATGTAATATTATTGGTATTGTCTGGTGATTTCTGCATTCGGTGTTGGATTACCTCGCTTTATAATGGACCCACCTATGGATCTCTTCCAATCAGTTGGCCAGACAGCTGTCTTCCAAATTTCTTGTCATAGAAGTGTGAGTTCCTCCAGTGATGCATCAGTTTGTTGAAAGATTTCAATTTGTATCCCATGAATTCTTGGAGCCTTTTTCAGTGCAACTTAAACGTCCTCCTTTGGCTTTTGATCACATGCTACCTTTTGAAATGGTGAACATTGACCATTTCTTTTTGGTACAGTGTCTCTGTGTATTCCTTCCATCTTCTTTTGATGCTTTCTGCATCATTCAATATTTTGCCCATAGAATCCTTCAATATTTGAAATAGAGGATTTAATTTTTTTCTTAATTGATTTAGTTTGGAAATGCTGAGCATGTTCTTCCCTTTAAGTTTTCTAAACCTAGTTCTTTGCACATTTCATTGTAATACTTGAATTTGTCTTCTTAAAATGTCCTTTGAAATTTCCTGTTCAGCTCTTTGACTTCCTCATTTGCTTCAATTTGCTTTAAGTCATCTAAATGACCTTTTGTGTTCTTGTATGATGTTCTTAATGTCATCCCACAACTCTCCTGGTCTTTGTTTATTAGTGCCTAATATATCAAATCTGTTCTTGAGATGATTTCTAAATTCAGATAGGATATCTTCAAGATCACTTATTCACTCTCATGGGCTTGTTCTAATTTTTTTTAACTTCAGCCTGAATTATCATATAAGCAATTGATAGTCCATTCCACAGTCTGTCCCTAGTCTTATTTTGACTGATAATATGGAGATTTTCTACTGTCTCTTACCACAGATGTAGTCAATTTGACTGCATCTTATGAGGTCCATGTATGCAGTCATCTATTTGTCATTGATCAAGGATAAGTCATTGATCTTTCAAAATTTTATCATGTGATCTCCAGCAGTTTTTTTCTATCACCAATGCCATATTTTGTTACCACTGATCTTTCCAGTTTTTTGCCAGACTTTGAAATCCAATCACCAGTAATTATCAATACATTCTCATCTCATATTTTGGTTTTAGACTACAAATGTTGGTAGAATTCTTCAATTTTATCACTGGTTTTAGTGTTTGGTGCATATTTTAGAAAAATACTGGTATTAACTGGTCTTCCTTGTTGACACATGAATGTCATCCCATCACAGACAGCATCATATTTCAAGATGGATCTTGAAATATTATTTTTGATGATTAATGTGATGCCATTCCTCTTCAATATGCCATTCTCAGAATAGAAAACTATAATTTTCAGATGCAACAACACCAATACAAGTCTATTTCTGCTCTATAATGCCTACAATATTGATCACTATGTGTTCTATTTCATTTTGGACAATTTCCAATTTTCCTAGGTTCACACTTTGTACATTCCACGTACCAATTATTGTTGATTATTTGCAACTATTTCTCACCTTTGAGCTGTGTCCCCCACCTCTGGCAAATGAAGGTCCCCTAAAACTTTACTCCATTTATGTCATTGCAATCACTGTACTTTGAGGTGACAGCTCTTCCCCAGTAGAATTTTGATTGCCTTCCAACCTGAGTGACTCATCTTCTGGCACTAAATCTGTTAATATTCTGGTGCTATTCATAATATTTCAGTATTCAATATTCTGGTGCTATCTGTCAGTGTTCCAGTGCTATTCATAAGAATGCCAATAGCTAACCATTTAGAAGTAGTCTGCCTCATCTTCTTCCTCATTTGTCTTAGTCTGAAAACTCAGCTGAAACCTGCGCAGCACGAGTGACCCTGATATCTTTCAAATACCATTGGCATACCTCCAATATCACAGCAACATACAAGCCACCTAGGTATGAGAAACTGACAGATGATTGGTGGCTGAAAAAGTTAGTATCGATTAAAAAATAGTTTTATTGAGATATAATTGCATATCATGCAATTCATTCATGTAAAGTATTCAATTCAATGATTTTTCATATTTTCACAGAAATGTACAACCAACTTTAGGGTATTTCTGTGACCTAAAAATAAATTCCATTTTCTGTATTTGTCATGGGCCTATAATCCTATCTCTTGTTATTAGGTGCCATAGCTGGCACTGACTTATAGGGACCCTATACACAACAGGATGAAACACTGTCCAGTTCCACGCCAACCTCACAATCATTGCTACTCCTGAGACCATTGCTGCTGGCACTGTGTCAGCCTATCTTGTTGGGGATCTTCCTCTTTTTCGCCTACCCTCTACTTTGCCAAACATAATATCTTTGTCCAGGGACAGGTTCCTCCTGTTAATGTCCTAAGTATAAAAGTCTGGCCATCTGACTCCAAGGGGCATTCTGGTTGTACTTCTCCCAACACAAATAAATCTGTTTGTTCTTTTGGCAGCCCATAGTACTTTTAATATTCTCCTCGAACACCGTAAAAAAAAAAAAAAAAAAAAAAAAAAAAAAAAGCATCAATTTTTCTACAGTCTTCCTTATTCACTGTCCAAATTTCACATGCATATGAGGGTATTGAAAATACTACGGCTTGGATCAGGCACACCTTAGTCCTCAAGCTGACCCTTTAAAGAGGCCTTGTGCAGAAGATTTGTTGAAGGCAACATGTCATCTGATTTCTTCACTGCTGCCTGCATGAGTGTTGATGGTTGAAACAAGCAAAATGAAGTCTTTGATAACTTCAAATTCTTCTCCATTCATATGAATGCTGTTTATATTGGTCCAGTGGTGCAGCCTATATGGACGATGGTGGTCTTTGATATTTATCAGTAAGTATTTTAAGACCTCTTCACTTCCTCTTGCTAACTTTTAAGACTCCAGTTGTTAGTCTGCACAGTATGATGTAGAATATTGTCTTTATGAGCTATTATGCCAATTGATTTAACTTTTTCCCAAGACTCTGGTCCTAAGCCCCCAAGCTTAGTGACTCATTTCCTCAAAGTGTTTGGTAAGAGCTAAGGAATTTTTATAACCTTGTATCTCTTTGCTCTACTGTACATATACTGTTGTTGTTAAGCACTTTCAAGTCTGTTTTAACACATAGCACCTGTACTGGGTTTCCAAGGAGTGTCTTGTGGTTAGCAGTCCAGTGGTTATCCTACAACAGCACATCAGGTCTTATTTATAGCACATGCAAAAACATGTGTAGAAATGCCTTCTGCCAAGCCAAAGTATAGCTATGTATTCATGGTGTTAAATTGTAGGTTAATGCACTGGACTGTAAAGATGGCTTGAACTGAAATGAAAAGTCAGCAGTGCAAGCTTACTAGCCACTCATTGGAAACCCTATACAAGGTTGCTATGAGTTGGAACTGATTTGATGACAATTAACAATAATATCATTCCTATTTAGTTACCCTTAACTGTGAATCTTGCATGTCTGTGTATGTATTCATTTATAGATTATTGTTTATTAATATTAATATTGTTGCATTGTATAATTAGTACTGTTTACCACAGCCAGAGTGCTCCTTGGAGGTCAAGATGGCCAAACTTCGTCTCTCATACTTTGGACATATTGTCAAGAGGGACCAGTCACTGGAGAAGGATATCATGTTTGGTAAGGTGAAGGGACAAAGAAAGAAATGAAGACCTCTGATGAGATGGATTGGCCAAGTGGTAGCATTGATGGACTCAAGTGTGGCAAAAGTAGTGAGGTTGGCCCAGGATCTGGCAGTGTTTCGTTCTGTGGTGCATAAGGTCACTATGAGTTGGGACTGACTTGATGGCACTTAACATTAACAACCTTTGATATCTGTGACTCTTATGTACATCTCAAATATCCTCTATACCTTAGTGATATTGTATTGATCCCCCATATTTTTAAATATTATCTTAAGCTTCACTCAAAATAATGCATATCTATTATAACACATTATTACTCCCAGTGTAGCACTGTGGGATTGACATTGGACTGTGAAACACAAGAGCAGCGTTCAAACCCACCAGCTGCTTCTCAGAAACCCTATACAGTGTAGCTATTAGCCAAACTGACTTGAAGGCACTTAACAATGACAGCATCATGGCACAATAATATTATCTACTTAGTGAGTTTTCCTCTTCTCCCCCTCCTAAATACAGTAAGTATCAAAAAAAGATTATTTCTGTGTA
This sequence comes from Chrysochloris asiatica, assembly GCF_000296735.1. Classification (NCBI taxonomy): domain Eukaryota; kingdom Metazoa; phylum Chordata; class Mammalia; order Afrosoricida; family Chrysochloridae; genus Chrysochloris; species Chrysochloris asiatica. The sequence goes on from NW_006408531.1 coordinate 7,355,013, forward strand.
TTAAACATTTCCATGACTTTTTATAATAGTGATATTATACAATATTTATTCTTTTTTTACTGACTTTTTTCACTCAACAAAAAGTCCTATAGGTTCACCCATGTTATGGGGCATTTCACAGATTCATCATTATTCTTTAATGATGCTGAGTCTTGGAGTGGCACTGTAGGATAAGCACTGGACCACAAGGTCAGATTGTACCACAAAGTCAGTAGTTTAAACTCACCAGCCACTCCTCAGAAACCTTATGCAGAGTTACTATAAATCAGAACCAACTCTATGGCACTTAACAACAACAGTATCCCATTGTGTGTAAGTACAATACTTTAAAAAATCTATTCACCCATTGATGGGTATTTAGATTGTTTCCATCTATTTGCTATTGTGAAAAATGTGGTGATGGATATGGGTGTGCATATATCTATTTGCACCATGCCTCTTATTTCTCTAGTATATAAACCTAGCAGTTAGATGGCTCATAGTTTTAATTCCAATTTTTTAAGAAAACAGCATAGTTTTTAACAATGATTGCAACATTTTTGTTCCAATCTACTTTTGTCTGCATCTACTTTTGTCTATCTTATTGAATTTTGCTATTAATGCTTCAGTGACCAGATATCTCATTTTAATTTGCTTCTTTCTAGTGGGTAGTGATCATGCATATTTCTTCGTGTATTTTTTGACATGTGAAGTTCATGTCTGTTCATGTCTTTTATACATTATTTGTCTAGATTTTGTTGACTTTTTGTGATTGTGATGTTGAAGCAGTCTGTAAAGTTTAGACAGTATTACCTCCTTGTCATACACAGCGTTATCATTTTTTTTTTTAACAACTTATAAATTCTCTTTTCACTCTTTTGAGATGTCTTTAGATATATTGCCAGAACAGAAAATGAGCAACTGAGGTTGGTAAGCACTCAAAATACTACTGGGGAAGAGCTGTATCCTCAATGAAGAGATGACCATGATGGTGAAAATGGAGTAAACCTTTTGGGACCTTCATTAGGTGAAGCAGGGCAACTCAAAGTAAGTAGAAAAAAGTTTTAAGTATCATTAATAATTGGAACATGGAATGTACAATGTATGAATCTAAAAAAATTTGTAAGATGTCAAAAAATGAATTGGAACACACAGAAATCAATATCCAAGGCATTCGTGAGCTGAAATGGACTAGTAGTGGCCATTTTGAATCTGACAATCAAATGGCTCATTATGCTGGAAATGATAAATTGAAGAGGAATGGTGTCACATTCATCATCAAAAAGAATATTTCAAGACCTATTTTGAAGTGCAATGCTGTCTGTGATTGCATAATATCCATACATCAGCAAGGAAGACCAGTTAATACAACTATTATTCAAATGTTCACACCAACTCACTAAAGCCAATGATTACGAAATTGAAGATTTCTACCAACTTTTCAGTATGAAAATAATCAAATATGCAATCAGGATGTACTGATAATTGTTGGTGATTGGAATGTAAAGGTTGGAAACAATTGGAAGGATCAGAGTTGGAAAATGTGACCATGGTGATAAAAACAATGCTACAAGTAACATGATAGAATTTTGCAAAACCAATGATTTATTCACTGGAAATACATTTTTAAGCAGCTTAAAGACTATGCACATTGACCTAACCAGATGGAGCACACAGAAATCAAATTGATTACATCTGTGGGAAAGGATAGTGGAAAATCTTTTTACATCAGAAAAAAAAAAAAAAAAAAAAAGGCAAGGGACAGATTGTGGAACAGATTATCAATTGCTCATATGCAAGTTCAGGCTTAAGTTGAAGAAAAAAATTTAAAGTGCACAAGAGCAAAAATATGATCTGAAACGTATCCCACCTGAAATTAGAGATCATATAAACAATATATTTAATGTATTGGACATTAATGACAGAAGACCAGAAGATTGTGGGATGATATAAAAAATATAATACAGGAGAAAATCAAAAGGTCATTAAAAAGACAATAAAGAAGCAAAAGACCAAAATGATGTAAGAATAGATTCTTAATCTTATTCTAGAAATGCTAAAGCAAATGGAAGAAATGAGGAGGTGAAAATGCTGAAAAGAAATTCCAAAGGGCAAATTCAAGTATTATAATAAAATGTGCAAAACCTACAGTTAGAAAACCAAAAGGGAAGAACACATTCAGCATTTCTCAAATAGAAAAACAAACAAAAAAAATATTAAAGCCTAAACTTTCAATATTTAAAGATTTTTATGGGCAATATATTGATTGATGCAGAAAACATCAAAAGAAAATAAAAGGAATACACAGAGTCACTGTACAAAAATAAATGGATGATGTTCATCCATTTCAAGAGGTAGCATATGATCAAGAAGAAATTATATTTAAGGAAGATGTTCAAGATGCCATGAAGACAATGGCAGAGAACAAGCCCCAAAGAATTGATGAAATACAAATTGAAGTCTTTTCAAAAACCTAATGTAGCACTGGAGGTACTCACTCATTTATGACAACAAATTTGAAAGACAGCTATCTGGCAAACTGATTTGAAGAATTTAGCATTTGTTTCCATTCAGAGAGTTGATCCAAGAGAATGTGAAAGCTTTGGGTAATATCTTTAATATCACATGCAAGTAAATTTTTGCTAAAGAAAATTTTAAAGTGGTTGCAATGGGACATTGGCATGGAAATGCCAGTGGTTTAATTGGAGTCAGAAGACAACATGGGATGAGGAATATCATGTTGCCAACATCAGATGGACCTTTACTGAAAGCAGATAATACCAGAAAAAAGTTTACCTGTTCTTTGTTGACTATGCAAAGAATTTTGAATGTGTGGAAAATGAAAAGTTATGGATAACATTGATAAGAATGTGTATTCTCAGAATACTTAATTGTGTTCATGAAAAGGAACCTGCACATACATATTATCAAGATCTAGTCATTGAACAGAACAAAGAGACACTGAATGATTTCAAATCAGCAAAAGTGTGTGCCAGAATTGTATTCTTTCAGCATATTTGTTCAATCTGTATGCTGAACAAATAATTTGAGAAGTTAGATTATATGAAGAAGAACATGGCATCAGGATTGGATGAAGATTCATTGCCTACTTAAGTTGAGAATATGTAAAATGATGAAAATCAAAGATGACAGCCTTTAGTATGGATTGCATTCAATGAAAAGAAAACAAAAATCTTCACCACTGATCCAACAAGCAACATCCATAAAAATGGAGAAAAGATTGAAGTTGTCAAAGACTTAATTTTGCTTGGATGCACTATCAAGACTTACGAAAACAACAGTCAAGAATTCAAATGACACCGAGGGACCCAGCATTCACCGAAGACCCACCTGAAAGAGGGATGCCATCTGCATTTCCATTGAGGCCCCCCTGGCAA
>NW_006408531.1:7359669-7378419 GCF_000296735.1 Chrysochloris asiatica
AGTTTCGAACTGCTGACCTTAAGGCTCGCAGCCCGATTCGTAAACACTATGCTACCAGAAAAGTACCATAGACTACCAGAAAAACAAATAAATCTGGTATTTCAAGAAGTACGGCCAGATTGATTCTAAGAAACCTGGATGGAAAGACTTGGTCTTATACTTCAGATATATTATCAGGATTGTTATCCTGATAATACATCTGAGGACTTCATGGTCCGTGAAAAGAGACAGCTTCGCAACAGCAACAATGGGCTCAAACATAACAATCATTGTGAGGACAGCACTCAATCAAGATGACATATCACCAAGAGCATTTTACTATCAATTATTATTATCATATTAAATTGCTCCTAAAAATGTTTGTGTTATGACTTTTGGGGTCTATGTTTATGGAATGGGGAGATATGGGGAAAAAATAAATATAGAACAACAGCTTAGTTGATCTGATTAAATTGGCATTTGGAAGGAGCTAAGCACAAGAATAGCTAACAAATCATTTGCAGAGCGGAAGTAACTGGTAATGACAATAATCAACATTGTTGATTTTTGGCTCCAGTCACATTTGTGAGTTGCTTTCATTCCATGGTAATTTAATACAATGGCATTCTGGTAATAGTTAAAATCTTTAACTAAGATCTATGGAAAACATTTAAGACAATTTTTTTTTGGTATTGAGGAAAAAAATGGCTTTAAAAAATGTGAATTCTAGACAATGACTTAAAATAAATTATTATAAACATTTATATTTTATGTTTGTAATCATAATTAGCATTTATTATTATGTACTTTGTATAGCTTATAACAGCTAATATCAATCACTTTTTGAGGTAGCCCTTTTCTCAAATGTGATTGTTTTTGTTGTTTAGTGCCATGGAGTCATTTTTGACCCATATCAAACCTGTGTAGAGTTTTTGAGCAGTGGCTGGTGGATTTGAACTTCCAACGTCGCAGTTTAAACTGACCTTGCGGTCCACTGTTTATCCTACAGTGCCATACAAGGACTCAAATTTTATTCATAGGAAACATAAGAAAATTGAGGTTTAGCAAGGTCAAACAAGTTTATATGGCTGAAGGGTTCCAGAATCCACACTGGGGACAACTTTATGTTTATATATATATTCACATATTAATATGCATCATATAATATATATCATAGTATTGTGACATGTGTAAATCAGCATGGACTATGGCATGTGATGGTTACAGTACCTTGGAAATCATTATCTAATTTTTCTTTGCAGCTCTTCCAAATTTCCATTCCAGCTCACTTATTCTATTGGTAAAATTAAGACAGTTGTTATATTTATTTTAGGACAGAGTTATTGTTGTAATTAGGTGCCTTTGAGTTCGTTCAGACTCGTGGTGAACCTCCGTACAACAGAAAGGAGTACTGCCTTGCTGTTCCCCATCAGCACTCTCCTTCTTTCTAGTCTGCTGTAGTCTGGAGTCTCAGCTGGTACTTAATGTACCATTGGCATAGCTTCCAGTATCACAGCCACATTCAAGCCACCACAGTGTGACAAACTGACAGACAAATGGTGGAAAGGCAGAGTTGTTATTGCTTGTTATTGTTAAATGCCACAGAGTCACTTGTGATTCATAGTGGCCCTGTATAGGGTTTCCAAGGAGCAGCAGGTGGTTAACAATTAAGTGCTGATCTTAACAATATTTTTATTATTATTTCAGAGTAGTATGCGGTCCACCATTCGTCTGTTGTTCTGTAGTGGTTTATGTGTTGTTGTGCTACTTTAAGTTATGCAAGTTATATTTTACATAGCTGCACCCATCATGGATAGGTTTCAGAGGAACTTCCAGACCAAGGTATTTTTAGCTCCATACAAGACTTAGGAATATTTTTAGAGAAATGCAAGTTTGCGTGTTAGTTTTTCTATTTTAAACACATTTGCTTTACTATATCCTTCTTATTGAGTTAGAAATACCTTAAGGAGTATCTTAGAGGTTATTGAATTTAAATATACATGATATCAATATTTTTCCATTGCTATTGTTTACAAAGATCACCTCCAGGAAGGGGGAAGAGTGTGTGTTTGTTTTGCCTTGCTTGCTTTGTTACTTGCAAGTCAGTTTGCAAACATGGACAAGTTAAATAAAATTGATTGAAACCATACAAATGATCATATAAGTAGGTTTGTGTTCTTTTTACTTATTTGATGAAAGGCAGATGCACAGGATGAAGGCTTAAGGACAGAAAATGAGTATGTGAAATCATACTGACCTTATGTCTCTTTGTGTCATCCAATTGGTTACTCTACAACTAGATTTACAGAGTAAATCTCTGTAAACTGAATTGTTTGCCAATGAAAACCTTATGAGCAGCATCAGACCATTGTCGGATCTAGTGATGGAAGATGAGGCGCTCAGCTTGGAAATCCCTCAAAATATACCTGAGGAATAGCTGCCTTCTCAAAGTAGAGTTGACTTTAATGGTGTGGATAGCTTTTAGACTTTCATTTACTGATGGGGTACAGTGCAAAACAAGAAGAAAAAGCTGTAAACATCAATTAATATTTGGAAGCAGAATGTGCAAAGTATGAATCTAGGGAAAAAAAAAAAAAAGAAAGTTATCCAAAGTGAAATGGAAAGAATAAAGATTGATATCCTAGGCATTAGTGAGCTGAAATGGACTGGACTGGCATAGACCATTTTGAATCAGGCATGCATATGGTTTACAATGCCAAGAACAAGTTATATAGAATGGTATCACATTCATCATCAAAAGAATATTTCCAATTTATCTTGAAGTACAATACTGTCTGTGATAGGATAATATCTATATGCCTCCAAGGAAGAATTTACACACCAATCACTAAAGAGAGTAATGATAGAACTGAAAATTTTATCTATTTCTTCATGTTGAAATTGATCAAACATGCAATCAAGTTGAATTGATAATTATAGGTAATTGGAAGGTGAAAGTTGGAAATAAAGATGAATGATTAGTAGTTGGAAAATAATTGAACAATAAAACAAATCTATGGAGTCCTGGTATGGCATTGCACATTAATGCGCTAGACTGCAAAGCCACTTGAACTGCAAGGTTGGCAGTTCAAGCTCACCAGCTGCTTCTCAGAAACCCTATATAGGGTTGCTATGGGTCAGAACCAACTCGACAGCACTTAACAACAACAACAACATGAGAGTCAGAGTATGAATGTGGATGTATCCCAACTGAATTTAGAGATCATCTCAAGAGCACACTTAATGCATTAAACATCAATGACAAAAGACAAAAAGAGTTGTGGGATGACGTCAAGAACATTAACCATGAAGAAAGCAAAAGGTCATTAAAAAGACAGGAAATAAAGGACTAAAATGGATGTCAGATGAGACTCCGAAACGTGCTCTGTACATAGAGAAGCTAAAGCAACTGTAAGTCATGATGGAGTAGAATATCTGAACAGAAAATTTCAAAGAGCAGCTAGAGAAGACAAACTAAAGAATTATAATTATACATACAAAAAACCTGGGGTTGTAAAACCAAAGGGGAAGAACCTGCTTAACATTTCTCAAGCTGAAAGAACTGAAAGAACTTCAAGCCTCGAATTGCCACACTGAAGGATTTTATAGGCAAAATATCAAAAGGCAATTGAAGCACTAAAAGAAGGCAATGAAATCCATGAGGCACTGTACAAAGAATTGGTCTATGTTCAATTACTCCAAGAGGTACCATAATATCTTTAATATCAAGAACCAATAATAAGAATGGAGGAAGTCCAAGCTGCACTGAAAGTACTGGCAAAAAGCAAGGCCCCAAGACCTGATGGGATCCAAACTGAAATATGCGAACAAACTGATGCAACACAGGAAAGGCGCTCACGCATTTGTGCAAGAAGTTCGGAAGATAATTACATGGTCAATTGATTGGAATATATCCATATCTGTGCCTGTTCCAATGAAAGCTGAATTACAAGAATGAGGCAATTATCAAACAATATAAAATATTTACTGATGAACATCAAACAGCACAGCCTTCCATATGGATTACAACTCAATGTAAAGAAAACAAAAATCCTCACCACTGGACCAATAAACAGCATTCTTATCAATGGAGAAAAGATTGAAGTTGTCAAGGACTTCATTCTTCTTGGATCAACTATCAACACTCACGGAAGCAGCAGTCAAAAGATCAGACGACGTATTGCATTGGCCAAATCTGCTGCATAGGAACTTTTTAAAGTATTGAAGAGCAGAGATGTCCGCTTGAGGACAGAGGTGCGCCTGACCCAAGCCACGGTATTTTCAATAACCTCATATGGATGCGAAAGCTGGACAGTGAATGAGGAAGATTGTAGAAGAATTGATGCCTTTGAGTTGTGGTGTTGGAGGAGAATACTGAAAGTGCCATGGACTGCCAAAAGAACCAATAGATCTGTTTTGGAAGAAGTACAACCAGAGTGCTCCTTGGAGGCCAAGGTGGCTAGGCTTTGTCTCTCCTACTTTGGACACATTGTCCGGAGAGAACAGTCGCTGGAGAAGGATGTCATGCTGGGTAAGGTAGAGGGTCAGAGAAAAAGGGGAAGACCCCTAACGAGATGGACCAGCTAGGTGGCATCACTGATGGATGGCGTTAAGTGTGACGGCAGTAGTGAGGTTGGCCCAGGATCAGACATTGTTTCGTTCTGCTGTGCATGGAGTCGCTATGAGTCAGTTCCGACTCGATGGCACCTGACAACAACAACAACATTATTAATGTCACATGCGAGTAAAAGTTTGCTGAAGAAAAATTAAAAATGATTGCAGCAGAACATTGTCGGAAGGATCATGGATGAAAGCAGAAGATACCAGAAAGGTGTTTACTAATGCTTTATTGACTATGCAAAGGCATTCGAGTGCATTGATCTTAACAAACTATGATTAACATTGCAAAGAATGAGAATTCTGAAACACCTAGTTTTGCTCATGAGGAGCCTGTATAGACTACGAGCCAATTATTTGAACCCAACAAGAGGATTCTGAGTGTTTTAACATAAGGAAAGGTGTTCAAAAGTGTTGTATAATTTCATTATATGTATTCACTATGTATCTGAACAAATTATCCAAGAAACTAGATTGTATTTTAAAAATTGTGACATCAAGATTGAAGAAAGACTCATATCTAACTTCTATATGCAGATGGGTTGGTAGAGTGGCAGCAGCAATGGGCTCAGACGTACCAATGGTTGTGAGGTTGGTCCAGGACTGGCCAGTGTTTCGTTCTGTTGTGAATAGGGTCATGATGAACCGGTATCGATTCAATGGTACCTAACAACAACAGCAACATATGCATATAGCACAACTTTTCTTACTGGAAGAGAAGAGTACTTGAAATACTGATGAAGATCCAAAATCACAGCCTTCATTACAGATTGCACCTCAATATAAAGGAAATGAAAATTCTCTCAACTGGATGAATAAATATCATGACAAACAGAGAAAAGATTGCAGTTGTCAAAAACTTCATTTTGCTTCAATCCAAAATCAACACTCATGGACACAACAGTGAAGGGAAAAAAAATGGGCAATGCGTTGTACAAATATGCAGCATAAGAACTCTTTAAAATATTAAAAATCAAAACTGTCACTTTTTGAGAACTAAAGTTCTCTTGACCCAGACCATGATATTTTTAATTTATATGCATAGACAATGAATATGGAAGACAATAGAAGAATCTGCAAATGTGAATTATGGTGTTGGAGAAGAATATTGGAAGTATACAAACAAATCTGTAATGGAAGAAGTACAGCAAAAATGCTGTTTAGAAGGAAGGATGATGAGACTTCACCTTTGTTATTTTGAACATGTTTTCAGAAGGAAATAGTTCCTGGAAATTTTGATCATGCTTGGAAATATGGAGGGTCAGCAAAAAAAAAAAAAAAAAAGATGCCAAATGAAATGGATTGCCACAGAAGCAGCAACAATGCGTTCAAACATAAGGTTGGCAGTTCAAATCTGCCAGCTGCTCCTTGGAAATGCATTGTTGTTGTTGCTAAGTGCCTTAGTGTCACATTAACCTGCAGCACCACACTAGGAGTCACAATGACTTGACAGCATTTAACAATAACAACAACATATCTTACTATGGAGCTCTGATGTGGTGCTGTAAGATAAGCACTGAACAGCTAACCTCAAGGTTAGCTAGCTGTTCAAACCCACCATCCACTCCTCAGGAACGCTATGCAGGAGCATTATGATTCATAACTGACCCTAAGGCACTTAACAATAGCAACAACTGTATGTATAAAAAGTTTTTTGTGAACTACTTTAAAGAATTTTCTGATAATGATCGTAAGTATAAGTAGATGTAAAGTGCAGGTTATTTCAAATCCCATTATCCAGATTTAAATCTATAGTTGCTATAGTTGCTTGTTTTCTCACACATACTATATGAATATAACAGCTGCACCATAGCACTCAATTTTATTCCATTGACTTATTAATGAACTACATTTGTGCCTGTGAATGTATTTTTAGAAATGTGTTCACTGAAAATGATCTCTCATCCATAATTTCTACCAGAAGGCAGCTAAATTCACTCTTGAATAAGATAGATGTGCAAATTTAGTATTTTAATGGGAAAGGAAGTTTAAATTTATTTTCAAGAACACTTAACTTAGCCAGGGTTATTTTGAAAGCATGTGTATATCTATATGAAGTCCATGTTTCTAAAGGGAAACCACTAGTTGATTATAGTTTAAAAAAAATAGGTAGTATATTGGATGCAATCTAACCATCCCTGAAGATTTCTTGATTAATTTATCCCAGAATGCTTTCTCTCTGTTCACCTTTGCATGAACTTTATTCACCTCTGAACAACCTCTGTTTAGTTTACTTTCTGTTTTGCTTGTTCCTGAAACTCAGTTAGTAAACACTAGGAGGATGAGCATCCTCTCCCTTGAACCACTGCCTGAGGGTGTAATTCTCGGGAGAAATGCATCATTCCCATGGGTGGGATGCAATTTTTACCTAAGTATTGTGCAGGTGGTAGAATAAGTAAACCCTGAAGGTTTAACATTTGCTTCATCATTCACTGTGACAGAAACCATGGGAAATCACAGGGAAGAAAGATTTTGTTTTCTTTCACCTATGCTTGTGTTTTGGACATAGATTTCCACCTATACCAAGACAAAATAGATGTATATAGTATGGAATATGAATATAACAAGTATATATATATACATCGTGGAGTCCTGGCGTGGCGCTGTGGGTTCATTCAGTGGAAACCCTATACAGGGTTGCTGTGGGTTAGAATTTATTGATGGCACTTGATAACAACAACACAACACATGCATATATGTATAGGAGCTCTGGTAACTTAGTGGTTTCAAGTCAGGCTGCTAACCTCAAGTTCCTCAGTTTGAAACTACCAGCTATTCTGTGGGAGAAAGATGAGGCTTTGTGCTCCCATAAAGATTTATAACCTCGGAAATATCTATTCATTTATCTCTGTATAGCTATCTTTCTATCTATATCTCTCTATATATCTCTATTTCTATCTCTCTCTCTAGTTCTGTCTCTCTATCTATCTATCTATCTATCTATCTATCTATCTATCTATCTATGCAGTTCACTGCATGAACCCACAGTGCCACACCAGGACTCCATGGTGTCTATCTATCTATCTATCTATCTATCTAGATATATATACTTGTTATATTCATATTCCATATATAGATATAGATACATATAGATATATAGATATCTATACAGAGATAGATGGAGTCCTAGTGTGACGCTGTGGGCTAATGGGTCAGACTGCAAAGTCCTTTGAACTGCAAGGTCAGCAGTTCAAGTTCACCAGCTGCTCCTCAGAAACCCTATACAGCGTCGCTATGGGTCGGAACCGACTCGATGTCACTTCACCACAACATATAGAGATAGATAGATATTGGAGTCCTGGTGTGGCGCTGTGGGCTAATGGGTCAGACTGCAAAGTCGTTTGAACTGCAAGGTTGGTGGTTCAAGCTCACCAGCTGCTCTTTGTAAAACCCTGTGCAGGGTCATTATGGGTCAGAATCAAGTCGACGGCACTTAACAACAACAACAACATATATATATATTGCTATTAAGTGCCATGGAGTGGATTACGACTCATAGTGACCCTGTATAGGGTTTCCTAGGAGCAGCTGTGAGCTTCAAACTGACCTTGCAGTCCAGCGCATTCACACATATAAAACAGTAGAAACATCTTTTATTTGAAAACCCTTTATAGTCATTATTTTTTATAACTGATTTATTGTCACAAACATAAATAAGATATATAGTAGTTGACAGATTATACTTTTATTGCAAAAACAAAGTACTCCTAGCTTAATGTGGGGTGAATTGATGGCTTCTCCATGCCAATTTTCTTCTTGAAACAAAATAACGTTGATTGGATCAATTAATAAAAGAATAAAGACCAAAAATTAAAAAAAAAAAAACACTGAATAGGGTTGCATATAAATTTCTCATATATAATTTGTAGCGCTGGTTGCAAAAAAGTATTTTTTAAAAATTACTGAGTGTATATGTGGCTGTGCATTTTTTAGATTATTTTTTTCTACTTAAGAAAAGTTTATGTTCTGGATTTGAGATATTGATTCCCTACAGAGATTGAATTCTAGCAAGGAAAACACAAGGGACAGCTATTATAAAAATTACCTTCCAGGAACAGATGAATTCCCCTTCCAATTAGCACCAGGTTAAAAACTATATTTTTGCATACAGAGTTCCTTGTTTACATGTATTTTCAAGCTCCAATAAAAAGAAGAAATATATCAGAGTAAGATCAAACTAGTTTTTATGGTATACACAAATCTTTTAAACACTGAAAAATGTGTATAATAACAATGAACATTAAGACAGTTTCTATTTTTTTTTTTTGGTTAAGAGACTTTCAAATATATACAAAAATGTAGAGCCTGATATGGTTAAACACTCCATGCACCAAATCACTCAACTTCACTAAGTGTCATTTTATGGCCAAATGTGTTTTATTTATATCATAATCCACTACTCCCTCTGGTTAGTTTCAAGATAATCCCAGATAAAATATTATATAATCCATAAATATTTCAATTTCTATATGTAAAAGATAAATCCTCTTTTTTAATTAGAACACAATATCAACATGACACAAATGAACATAATTATAGTAATCCATTCAGGGTGAATATTTCCCTAAGATTTTCTACCTTTTTTTTTTTTTTTTTTTTACCTCATTTGTTTGAATTGGCTATCCGAATAAGATACATATGCTCAAACTGATTAATAAGCCTCTAATCTTATTCATATTTTTCCCTATAGGTTTTATTTCATCTCTTTGTTTCTTTGTTTTTTATTTAGTGAAGAACCAGTTAATTGTTCTGTAGCATTTTTCATGTTGTGAATTCGCATTTTACACCACTTTAATGTTACTTAACATATCCATATGTCTACTCATCAGTTTTTCTGTCAGCTTTTCATAATGTGTTGGTTTGTGTGTTTCTATGATGCTAGAAGCTATACCATGGATTTTGAATACCCACAAGGTCACCCATTGTGGACAGGTTTCAATGGAGCTGCAAGACTAAGACTGACTAGTGAGAAGGAGAAGCAAACTACTTTTGAATGTTTAGGCACTAAATATCTTATGAGTAGCACTGGAATATTGTAGATATAGCGTCAGACAAGGAGCCTCTCAGTTTGGAAGACACTAGAATACACTAGGGAAGAGCTGCCTCCTTAAGAGGGAGTTGACCTTGATGATGTAAATGGGGAAAGCTTTAGGGACTTTCATTTACTGAGGAAACAATTCAAAATTAGGAGAAACTAGTGTAAAGATCCATGAATGACTGGAAAATGGAATCTAGGAAAATTGGAAGTTGTCAAAAACCTAGAAATTAGTGAACTGAAATGGACAAGTATTGGCCATTTTAAGTCTGAGCATCATCTGGTTTACTATGCTGATGTAGTATTCATCATCAAAAAGAATATTTCAAGATCAGTCTTGAAGTACAATGTTGTCTGTAATGCTTCCTCCTTAGCATGTGTCCCAAAAGGAATGTAGAATGAGATTGTTGAGGCTATCTTTGAAAATCCACCTCTCATTTGTCAGTTTGTCCTACTGTGGTGGCTTGTGTGTTGCTATGATTCTGGAAACTATACCAAAGTATTTAAAATACCAGCAGGATCAGCCATGGTGGACAGGTTTCAGCTGAGAATCCAGACAAAGACAGACTAGGAAACAGGAGAGACAGACTACTTCTGAATACTTAGTCACTGAAAACCTTATGAATATTAGTAGAACACTGTCAGTAGCACCAGAATATTGAAACTGAAACACAATAAAAAATACCAAAATATTGTCAGGGATAGTGCCAGAAGATGAACCACTCCAGTCAGAAAGCACTCAATATATGACTGAGAAAGAGCTATGCCCTCAAAGTAGAGTTAACCACGATGACATGAATCCAGTAAAGTCGTTGGGGCCTTAAATTGCCAATGGTGCATATCTCAAAATTAAAGGAAGCAGATATAAACATCCACTAATAATCGGAACATCGAATGTATGAAGTATGAATCTTGGAAATTGGAAATTGTCAAAAATGAAATAGAATGCATAAACATCATTATCCTTGGCATAAGTGAGTTGAAATGTACTGGTATTGGCCATTTAGAATCTGATAATCACATAGCTTACTATGCTGTGAATGGCACATCAAAGATATGCTGTCACATTCATAATCAAACAGAACATATCAAGATCTGTCCTGAAGCACAATGCTGTCCATGATAAGATAAAATCCATACACTTACAAAGAAGATGGGTTTATACCACTATTATTCAAATTTATGTACCAACCTCTAAAGCTAAAGATGAGGAAATTGAAGAATTCTATCAACTTCTTCAGTCTGAAATTTATCAAACATGCAATCGAGAATTATTGATAAGTACTGGCTATTGGAATACAAATATTGGAAACCAAAAGGAAGAATCAGTAGTTGTAAAATATGGCCTTGGTGATAGAAAAGATGCTGGAGATATCATGAAAGAATTTGCAAGACCAATTACGACTTCACTGCAAATACCTTTTTTAAACAATATAAAAGTAGAGTATACACATGCACCTCACCAGATGGAATACATAGAAATCAAACTGACTACATCTGTGAGAAGAGATGGTGGAAAAGCTCCATATCATCAATAAATCAAGGCCAGGGGTAGACTGTGGAACAAACCTTCAATTGCTTATATGTAAGCTCAGGCTGAAGCTGAAGAAAATGAAAAGAAATCCATGATAGCCAAAATATGACCTTGAACAAATTCCACATGAATTCACAAATAATCTGAAGAACAGATGTGATGCATAAAACACTAATGAGCAAAGATCAAAAGAGCAGTAGGATGACATTAAGAACATCATATAGGAAGAAAGCAAAAGGTCATTAAGAAAAGAAGGAAAACACCAAAATGGATGTCAGAAAAGACTCTGAAACTTGCTCTCCAGTGCAGAGTGACTAAATCAAATAGAAGAAATGAGGAGATAAAAGAGATGAATACAATATCTCAGCTTGAGAAGAAAAGGTAAAATATTATAACAACATGTGCAAAGACCTGTAGTTAAAAAACCAAAAGAGAAAAACACACTCAGCACAACTAAGCTGAGGGAACAGAAGAAAAAAATTCAAGCCTTGAAGTGCACTGTTGAAGGATTCTATGGGCAAAATATTGAATGATGTAAAAAGCATCGAAGAAGATGGAAGGAATACATAGAGTCATTGTACAAAAAGAAATAGTCAATATTCAACCATTTCAAGAGGTAGTATTTGATGATAAAGAGCCAATGATACTGAAGGAAGAAGTCCAAGATGCACCGAAGATATTAACAAAGAAAAAGACACTGGAAATTAATGTAATACAAATTAAATTATTTCCAAAAAACTGGTGCAGCCCTGAAGACACTCATTCATGTGCGCCAAGAAATTTGGAAGACAACTGCCTTTCCAATTATTTTAAAATCCATAATTGTGCCTATTCCAAAAAGAGGTGACTCAACAGAATGGATAAATTATTGGACAATGCCACTGATATCACCTTTAAATAAAATTTTGCTAAAGATAATACAAAAATGGCTGCAACCATACATTGACAGAGGACATCCAGAGGATCAAGTAGGATTCAGAAGAGGACGTGGAATGATGAGGGATATCATTGCTGACATCAGATAGATCTTGGTTGAAATCAGAGAATACTAGAAAGATAGTTATCTGTGTTTTATTGCCTATGCCAAGGCTTTCAATTATTTAGATAATGACAAACTTGGGACAACATTTTGGAGACTGAGTATTCCAGAACACTTCATTGTGCTCATGAAGAACCTGTACATAAACCAAGAGTCAGTTGCTTGAACAGAACAAGGGAACATTGAATGGCTTAAAATTAGGGAAGGTGTGCTCCAAGGTTGTATTCTTTCACCATAATTATTCAAACTGTATGCTGAACAAACAATCCAAGAAGCTGGATTATATGAAGAAAAAACATGGTATCAGGATTGGAGGAAGACTCGTTGACAACTTGCAATATGCAGATGATGAACACTTGCTTGCTGAAAGTGAAGAAGACTTAAAATACTTGCTGATAAAAATCAAAAGACCACAGCCTTTAGTATGGGTTGCACCTGAATCTAAAGAAAACAAAAATCCTCACCACTGGACCAATAAACATCAACACTCAGAGAAGTAATAGTCAAGAAATCAAAGGACATATTGCATTAGGCAAATCTGCTGTATATGACCTGCTGAAAGAATTGAATATCATAGATGACAGTTTGAAGAATGTGACATCATGGACAGTGAATAAGGAAAACCATAGAAGAATTGATGCATTTGATTTATGGTGGTTGAGAATGTTAAAAGTGCCACGGACTGCCAAAAGATCAAACCAATCTGTTTTGGAAGAAGTGTAGTCAGAATGTTACTTGGAAGACAGGATGACCAGATTTCACCTCTCATACTTTGGACATATCAGAGGGACCAGTCCCCAGAGAAGGATATCATGTTTGATAAAGTGGAGGGTCGGAGAGAAAGAGGAAGACTCCCAACAAATGGACAGGCACAGTGAGAATGCAAAGGGCATAGGTGTACCAACGATTGTGAGATTGATGTAGGACCAGACAGTGTTTTGTTCTGTCGTGCATAGAGTAGTTAAGAGTAGGTACTAGCTCAATAGCACATAATAACGGTTACAACTTTTGAAAATTACATTTAAAAATTAAGTTATGAATTTGAATCTATTTGATATCCTGCTTGGTAAAGTGGAGGATCAATGAAATATTGGAAGACTCCAAAATGATTACTTCAACCAAGTAGGGTCCATATCTGTCTTAACAATGTGGAAAGAGAGTCAAACTCAAAATCAGCCTAAGGTAGATTCCTATGAAGTGTCAGATGTGCATCTAACCTACAGCCTTCTTTACCCTGTTCTAACATGAATCATCCCTCCTGCAGCACTCTCTGCTTTACATCTGCGTTTGGTAATCCATTCTATGGCCACACAGAATGCATAAAAATACACACGATTATGAGGTTTATTGGACTGCTGGTGTGGTGCTGCATGATAACACTGGGTTGTGAACCACAAGGTCTGCAGTTCAAACCCACCAGCTGCTCTTCAGAAATGCTATACAGGTTGCTATGAATCAGATCAGACTTGATGGTACATAACAACAACAATGGGGTTTATTAGGGAAATGAACAGAGTACAATTCAGCATCAGAAAAATTCAGAATGTAACAGTTATCCAGTCAGGAACTTCTCTTGTCTACCATACTGCAAGCAAGCCTCACTCTTGTCTTTGGTTTCTCAGCCATGGTGTCCCTTGGCCTCACTCTACTCCATTAAATGTTACAAAGCTCTTTTAGCCAGACTGTGAATGTCCAAAGGGCACATTCTGCAAGTTACTCTCCTGTCCATAGGCATTCACAGACAGGCTAGAAGAGCTTTACTCAGTCAATGGACCTAGAGCTCCAAGCTCCTTTGTCTCTCCATGCCACAGTCTATGCATCACCTCTGATATTGCTGCTTTTCTAGTTAGGAATCTTGCCTTCTACTTCTGCTTTTCCTTCTTGATGATCCTGGTGTCATCTCTTCCTGTTTCTAAAAAGCCTCCTTTTAAACCTAGCTGGAACCTAGGTTCCCTACCTTACAGTATGTATTAACCAATCCATACCTTAGAGTATGTATGGTCTCACCCAATCACCCAGCAGGAACCAAGAAGACACTGGTTGGAAATTCAAGGTATCACAGAGATGGATTGACACAGTACAGAAGCAATGGGCTCAAGCACAGCAATGATTGTGAGGATGGCAAAGGAACATGCAAAAGTTTGCTCTGTTACACATAAGGCCACTATCCATCTGAACAGACTCAATGGCACCTAACAAAACAACTACAAATGGCCATCCAAGTTTTCAGAATTTGTAATTAGATTTAAAGGTTTTGCCTTACTTCAGTTTTTGTTTTGTTTTCTTCTTATTTGGAAAAAATAATCTTAGAACCAGTTGCGTTCTTCCTTTAAGAGGTACATAGAGTCTGTTTATCAGCAGTTGATATTTATTGCTTAAGTCCATCAATACGCTAGGATTTAGAAAATAGATTTATATAATACAATCATTTCTTCATTTGTAGCTGAATATTTTATAAAGTAAAACTTTTTATCATCAACTGTTTATACTGAAGTGTAATTTGCATAGATAATGAGAATTTATGCTTGATTCTTTCCATTTATCAATCTGTGCTTTTTCTTTATTTTGTGTATTGGTTCTTTTGCATTCTTGTAAAATGACTGTTCCAGTTACCTAGTGCTGTTTATCAAACAATCCAAAACTTAGTGGCTTAAAACAACAGAAATAACTTATTTACCTTTCACCACTTCTCTGATTAATAATAAGGGAAAGGATTAGCTGGGTAATTCCTGATATCTGAGATTTCTAATGTAGTTGTACATAGACAGTGGGTGGAAGTTCAACAGTGGGCTATTAAGCAAATGAGTACCTGTCATGAATTTGCCTTTGTTCTTGAAAAACATAGACCTGCTCAGATTGTCTCTCTATGTGAACTAGTTTGATCTTCATCATAAGATGGCAGTAAGAATGTTCATATAGTGACTGACTTCCTCCCAAGAGAATATGGGAGAAGTGCATGGCATTTTGAAGACAAACTTGGAAGTCATGTCCCATGACTTCAGCTTAATTCAGGGTGCAGAAATAATCAGAAGAGCTCATCCAGTTTGAATAAGATAGAAAAAAGAATTAACTTTCTAAACTGCAAATTTTGGAATGAGATTGTTGAAACTATGCTTGAAATTTTTATTTTAAATAAATCATTATGCTATGAATTTAAGCATATCTGATGTGATCTAATGCATTACATTTATAATTCAAATTGCTGCTCAAATTGTTCTATTGAAAGGAGTATAACCAAAGAGGCTATAGATGGTTTTTAATATGACCCTAGTACTCTCTGACATCTTCCTAGATTGCTTGTTGTTATAATAACAAATTATACTAAACAATATTGTAAATTTACTACCCATAACTGCTCATCTCTAATGTGTTGGTTACTTTTAGATTCTTCATGACAAGACTAGGAAATATTGTCTTTCTTTTTTAAGAGAAAATGATTATGCATACATACTGATGCACTTAATACAAATTAAGGTTTCCAGAGACTTTACCTAATTCATTAATCTTATATTTCTATATCCTTTCTCCAATGCATAAATCCTAGTTCTTAATGGGATCAGTATAATTACTCATTTGCTTTCCTATAATGCATACTTAAACTCTTTAATCTCAGAATAAAAATACAGATACGACCATTAGCTATGATAACTTACAACAGTTAAAAGTATTTGTAGTTTTTTGGTTTTTTTTTGGCTTGTAAGTACATTATACCCGGTATAGCTAATCAAAGTATTATGCTTTAAACTCACTTGAATAGTTCTCTATGTGCTATCAATTTGAAACATAGGTTCATTCGTTTTATTTTTCTTTCAATTTTAAATTTGATTTTACATTTCAATATTGTGAAATATTTTTTACAATTGCAAAAATAATACAATAAAAAAAAAATCACAGATAGGTGAGCTTCTATTTCTGTCTCCATATCCTTATTTTCCCAATAAATTACTGACTTAAAGTGTTACAATTTTTTCCCTCCCATTTAAAATGTTATGATTTAGTCTGGTATTTTTATATTGTAAGCAAAAATACATATGTTAAAATGACCCTTTTACTTATTTTTTCCAATACTCGTCTGTCAGTTTGTCATACTGTGTGGCTTGTGTGTTGCTGTGATTCTGGAAGCTATACCACCAGTATTTTAAATACCAGCATGGTCACCCATGGAGGACAGATTTCATTTGTGTGCATTCCAAAAAAAGGTGACCCAACAGAATGCAGAAATCATGAGACAATATCTTTGATATCCCAAGAAAGTAAAGTTTTACTAACGGTAATATAGAAATGGCTGCAGGTATATATTGACAGAGAACTTCCAGAGATTCAAGCCAGATACAGAAGAGGCCATGGAATGAGGGATATCATTGCTGATGTCCAATGGATCTTGGCTGAAATCAGAGAATATCAGAAAAGATGTCTACTTGTGCTTTATTGACTATGCAAAGGCTTTTAGTTGTGTGAATCATGACAAGCTATGGACAGCATTGTGAAGTGTGAGTATTCCAGAACACTTAATTGTGCTCATGAGGAATCTGTACCTGGACCAAGAGGCAGTTGTTCAAACAGAACCTGGGAACACTGAATGGTTTAAAATTAAGACAGGTGTGCAATAGGGTTGTATTCTTTGACCATCCTTATTCAATCTGTAGGCTGAGCAAATGATCTGAGAAGCTGGGTTACATGAAGTAAAATGTGGCATCAGGATTGGAGGAAGACTCATCAAAAACCTGTGATATGTACATGATACAACCTTGCTTGCTGAAAGTGAAAGAGACTTACAATATTTACTAATGAACATCAAAGAACACATCCTTTGGTATGGAATGCATCTCAATGTAAACAAAACAAAAATCCTCACCACTGGACCAATAAACAACATTCTCAGTGGTTACAAATTGGACTGTGAACCTCAAAGTCAAAAGTTTAAAACTACCAGCTGTTATATGGGAGAAAGATGAGGCTTTCTGCTCCCTTAAAGATTTACAGCCTTGGAAACCCTGTACAGGGTCACTATGAGTCGAAACCGACTCCACAGCACATAACCACTATCACCATCAATGGAGAAAAGATTGAAGTTGTCAAGGACTTCATTCTTCTTGGATCAACCATCAACACTCATGGAAGCAGCAGTCAAGAAATCTAACGACATATTGCATTAGGCAAATCTGCTGCACAAGACCTTTTTAAAGTGTTGAAGAGCAAAGATGAGGGCCATGGTGCACCTAATCCAAGCCACGGTATTTTCAATAGCCTCATATGCATGTGAAAGCTGGACAGTGAATAAGGAAGACCGTAGAAGAATTAATGACTTTGAGTTATGGTGTTGGAGAAGAATATTGAAAGTGCCATGAGCTGCCAAAAAACCAACAGATCTGTGTTGGAAGAAGTGCAGCCAGAGTGCTCCTTGGAGGCCAGGATGGCCAAACTTCATCTTTCATACTTTGGACATATTGTCAGGAGGGACCAGTCACTGGAGAAGGATATTTGGTAAGGTGGAGGGTCAGAGAAAAAGAGGAAGATCCTCAGTGAGATGGATTGGCAAAGTGGCAGCATCAATTGGCTCAAATGTGGCAACAATAGTGAGGTTGGCCCAGGATCTAGCAGTGTTTAGTTCTCCTGTGCATAAGGTTGCTATGAGTCGGTATCAACTAGATGGCACCTAACAACAACTGCTTAATTTTACTATATATGAAGATGAATTGATAGCAACTATATAGGATTTCAAAGTCCTGGTGTGGCACTGTGGGTTAATGCGCCAGACTGCAAAATCATTTTAACTGCAAGGTCAGTGGTTCAAACTCACAAGCTGCTCTTTGGAAATCCTTTACAGGGTTGCTATGTGTCGGAACCGACTTGAGGGCATTTTACAACAACAACATAAAAAACTCAGAGAGACAGAGAAAGAGGGCATCATTGTGCTCTGGAATATTGAACTGGACCTCAAGGACGGTTTGAACTACAAAGTCCATGGTTCAAATCTACCAGCTACTCTCCGGAAATACTCTACAGAGCTGCTTTGAGTCAGAATCAACTCGAAGGCACTTAACTGTATATATATAGTGGTAAAGGTGGTGGCTGTGTGCCATTGGGTTATTTCTAACTCATAGTGACCCTGCTTAGGGTTCCCAAAGCTGTTTCTGTTCTGCAGGAACAGAAGGCCTTACTTTTTTCCCATGGAGCAGATGGAGGATTCTAATTACTGACCTTGTGATTACCAGCTCAACATGTAATGTACTATGTCACCAAATTTCTACTCAATGGCACTTCACAACAGCATATGTATACATGGTAGTGACAGTGGTGACTGTGTGTTATGGAGTTGGTTCCAACTCCTAGTAATTCTGTATAGGTTTGAGGCTCTAAATCATTATAGGAGCAGAAGTCTCATCTTTTTCTCACAAAGCAATTAACAAATGCAAACTGCTGACCTTACAGTTAGCAGACCAACACTATGCCACCAGAACTCTCTTTTTCTCTGACTCTCTCTCTCTCTCTCTTTCTCTCTATCTATCTATCTATCTATCTATCTATCTATCTATCTATATATAT
>NW_006408531.1:7378562-7382282 GCF_000296735.1 Chrysochloris asiatica
CCATGGTGCCAAGGTTTCAGCTGAGCTTCCAGGTTAAGATAGACTGGGAAGAAAGAGAGGCAGTTGCTATTGCAGAGGCAATTGCTGTTGGAAATATTATGACTAGCACCAGAATTTTGTCACATACAGTGCCATATGAAAGGAGTAAAACTTTTAGGATCTTCCTTTGCTTATGGGGCACAACTCGAAATGAGGAGAAATAGCTGCAATGTCAGGTATAATGAAATATGCAAAGGCATGGAGTTAGAAAACCAAAATGGAAAAATGGGCTCAGTATTTATTAAACTTGAAGAACTGAAGAGAAAATTTAACCTCAACTTGCAATTCTGAAGCTTTCTATGGACAAAACATTGAACAATGCAGAAAACAACAAAGTGGCTGGTGAATTTGAACAGTGGACCTTGCAGTTCAAATGACCCCTGAGGTTCAGTGCATTATCCCACAGCACCACACCAGAATTCCCTCTCTCTCTTCCAGTGATTTAAAACACATCTTCATTACCGATTTGACCAATTTCAGACTGCAGAAATGTTAAAACTCTTTAGTTTTTGCCTCTTTGGAATTTGTTTTTGGTGAATAAATTTGAATAATCATATTAACTGGTCTTTCTTAAAGGTGTATGGATAGTATATTACATGTCATCACTGACATTGTTAAACTTTGGGATTTATCTGGAAATATTCTTTTTGATGATGAATGCCATACCATTTCTCGTCAATCTGTCATTCCTAGTGTAGTAATATGATTGTATTGCATGGGAAATAATATTCTATTTCCATTGTTATTACATTATTTTTTTCTGAGTGTTGTCTGTTTTCATTTCTTTTTACTCCTGTTTAACTTTCTCTTTTAATCGTCAGTTGCTTATTTATTTATTCTGTCTTTGTTTCCCATGTGTGGCTGTATGTAGGGTTTTCTCTTCTTTCTACACACACAAAAAGAGACAGTGAATATGTCCATACATCCCAGCCACAACTGTACCCTCTGCAAATCCACCTACTGTGCAAGAGCCAGTATCAGCTCCTGCACCACCTGATCGGTGACAGCAGTCCACACCCCCAAACTGGCCCTACAATGAAGTGCATAAACAGTGAACAAAGAACCAAGCACATGATTCCATTTTCTAACTATACCCTGAGGAGATGGATGTTGAGCTTAAGAACACATCAACATACAGGTATCAAATGAATGCAAATATGAAAACACCACAATGTTCCAAAGACAAGTGATAATTTGATCTCATATGTAGAAACAATAGAGAACGGCTGAAATAAATATCCATGATGCAGAGTCAGAAAATGTTTCTGAGAAAGAAAAAGTAATGGAAGTAACTGAAAAATAATTCAAAAGCATGATATATAGGTATCTTTAAAGGATTGGATGAAGGAAAGCAAGGAAAACACAGGGGGAAAAATTACAGGAATTCAGAAAAACACTACCAGAACAGACAAAATAATGAAAAAATTTGGAACAATACAAAAACTTCAATTAGAAATTCAAAAGATTGCTATTAAGATTTCAGAAACGAACAATGCATTGAATGGGCAAAGGAGTATATTCAAAGAAATGTAGGCCAGAATTAGTGAGCATGACAATAAATCTGTCAATACCAGTATGCTAGAAAAATCCGAAAAAAGAATGATAAATTCTAAGAAAGCCTAAGAGCTTTGTGAGATAAAATGAAGATGAATAATTTATGGGTTATAAGAATTCCAGAACAAAAACACACAATATAAATCACTGAGAAAATTGTTGAAGAGTTGTCGAAAGTAAACTTCACTAACATCATGAAAGATGAGAA
The DNA here is from genome assembly GCF_000296735.1 of Chrysochloris asiatica. Classification (NCBI taxonomy): domain Eukaryota; kingdom Metazoa; phylum Chordata; class Mammalia; order Afrosoricida; family Chrysochloridae; genus Chrysochloris; species Chrysochloris asiatica. The sequence continues at coordinate 7,380,364 of NW_006408531.1, forward strand.
GATACATATACAAAAAAATTGAAAGACCACTACCTGGCGAAATGACTGAAAGAAATCCAAATTTGTGCTTATTCCAATGAGATGTGAGCCAATGGAATGTGGATTATTGGGCAATATCATTAATACCTCATGCATGTAAAATTTTGCTAAAGATAATTTTAAAATGGCTATGACTCTACATTGACAGAGAACTTCCACAAGTTCAAGCCAGATTCAGAAGAGAACACAGCTGACATCAGATGGATCTTGGCTGAAATCAGGTAATACCAGAAAGATGTCTACCTGTGCTTTATTGATTATGGACAGACATTTTTTTTTAAGTTTTTATTGTGAATTAAGTGATAATTTATACTGGAGAACATTAGCTTTACATTCATTCTATCGCAAATCATTTCATTGCAGTGATTACAATCCCCTCCATGCATCATCAAACAACTAAAGAGTACACCCCCACAAGGTTGCCTCCAGCCCTCAAGCACACAGTCCCTCTCCCTCCCTGAGTCCAAAGTCCTCCAGTCACTCCATGTCTCCACATCATTGTGTCTGCCTCCATCTCTGGCGTCACTGCTTCTCTGGATATGTTAAAGCACTCCGCTCTTCTCCCTTGGTGATCCAAGGGACCTCAGCTCCTGGACTGCAAAATCAACCCCCTGTCCCCTGCTGGTGAGTTTGAACTGCTGACCTTGCAGTCCAGTGCTGATCCTACAATGCCATTGTTGTTGTTGTTAAGTGCCGTCGAGTCGGTTCCGACCCATAGCGACCCTGTACAGGGTTTCCAAGGCTGTAAATCTTTACGGGAGCAGAAAGCCTCATCTTTCTCCCGCAGAGCGGCTGGTAGTTTCGAACTGCTGACCTTGCGGTTCGCAGCCCGATTTGTAACCACTACGCTACCAGAGCTCCTTACAAGAACTAATATCGCAGGACTTTATTTTACTCCTGATCTTTACTTTCACTGTTCAGCTCCCTCCCAAACTACAAATTCTAACCATCTAATCTCTCATTGGGAAGACAACAAAGAAGGAAAAGGTCAAAATGGATGTCAGAAGAGACTCTGAAACTTGCTCTCCAGTAGAGAGATGCTAAAGCAAATGGAAGAAATGAGGAGGTCCAAGAGCTGAACAGAAAATTTCAAAGATCAGCTCGAAAAGATAAAACCAAATAGTATAATAAAATATGCAAAGATCTGGAATCAGAAAACCAAAAAGGAAGAACACACTCAGTATTTCTCATGCTGGGGGAACTGAAGAAAAAATTCAAGCCTCGACATTCATTACTGAAAGATTCTCTGGCAAATTATTGAATGATGCAGAATGCATCAAGAAAAGATGGAAGGAGAGGCGGGGCTTGTTGGTGGCTAGGGTGGAGGTGCAGTGAAGGTCACCATCAGAAATAGCACAGAATACCAGGCAAAGCAGAGCTCCAAAATTGAGAACCACAGAGACAGGAATGTATTAAAGGTTTGAAGGCTTATAGCTTGTGGAGTTTGGAACTGAAGTAAAAAAATCGCGTACTTTTGAATCTGTTGGGCCAGGCTGGGAGGCTTGAGCCGACATCCTGGGCGAGACTGAGTGGTGGGATGAAATAGGTGCCACAGAGACACCATGGAAAAATGCCGTGGGAACTTTTGTACAAAGGTGGACAACATAGTTTGTCAGTTTTGCTTTGTTCTGATTTTCTTTTTTTCTTTTGTTGTTGTCAGGTGCCATCGAGTCGGAACTGACTCATAGTGACCCCATGCACAGCAGAACGAAACAATGGCCAATGCTGGGCCAACCTCGCTACCGCTGCCACACTTGACGCCATTAATGATGCCACCTGGCTGAACCATCTCGTTAGGGATCTTCCTCTTTTTCTCTGACCCTCCACCTTACCCAGCATGACATCCTTCTCCAGCGACTGTTTCCTCCAGACAATATGTC
>NW_006408531.1:7382382-7384247 GCF_000296735.1 Chrysochloris asiatica
GGCACTTTCAGTATTCTCCTCCAACACCACAACTCAAAGACATCAATTCTTCTACGATCTTCCTTATTCATTGTCCAGCTTTCGCATCCATATGAGGCTAAATCATTTCTTTTTCTTTGGTATCTGGTAATTGGTGTGCTCACTGTTTGCCCACCTCAATTCTGGGGAATAGAGGGAGAGTCTGAGCCGAGTTGCCATCCCCCATCACCGCTGGTGGGTTCTTCTGCCACAAAACCACACAGATATTCAGCCAAAGCGGAGGCACTGATCTGTCCCCTTTTTACTCTGTTTTTTGTTTTGTTGTTTTTTTTAATCATGGGAAAGAGGAGGTGGCTAAAGTGACGGAAAGAGAGTTTAAAGGCAAAATCTCTCGGGCAGCTTTGAGGCAGGAACTTAGGACATTAAAGACATACTTATATTAAGCTAAAGATTTTTTTCTCCCCTTTTTTTCTTCTGTCCCTCCCCTCCCTTTTCTGTGATTAGAGACTGCAGTATTCAGTCTTGTTTTAGCTGGTGCTGTTTTTTTCTTTTTCTTTACACAACTGGTGTTGTTTTGCTGTTATATAGCCCCTCTTCTGCCTTTGGAGGACTCTTTGTCTCTCTATATTACATAAGAAGAGTCAGTAACCGCTGCCATATAGCCAAGCTACAATCACACTCTATAAAACACCAAAACCCAGGCAGGAACCAATACCAACTGCCATATACCAATGATACTTAGGAAGGATGTCCGAGGTGCATTGAAGAAATTGTCAAAAAACAAGGTACCAGGAATTGATGGAATAAAAATTGAAATCGTTCAAGAAATTAAGGTGGCATAGGAGGCACTCACTCGTCTCTGCCAATAAATTTGGGAGATAACTATCTGACCGACTAATTTCAAGAGATCCATATTTGTGCCCATTCCAAAGAGAGATGACCCAACGGAATGTGGAAATCATCGGACAATCTCTTTGATATCGCAAGCGAGTAAAGTTTTGTTAAAGGTAATAGAGAAACGGCTACAATCATACATTGACAGAGAACTTCCAGAGGTTCAAGCTGAATTCAGAAGAGGCCATGGAACGAGGGATATCATTGCTGATATCCGATGGATCTTGGCTGAAAGCAGAGAAATTCAGGAAGATGTTTACCTGTGCTTTATTGCTATGCAAAGGCTTTCAATTGTGTGGATCATGACAAGCTATGGATAACATTGAGAAATATGAGTATTCCAGAACACTTTATTGTACTCGTGAGGAATCTATACTTGGACCAAGAAGCAGTTGTTTGAATAGAACATGGGAACACTGAATGTTTTAAAATTAAGAAAGGTGTGCGATAAGGTTGTATTCTTTCGCCATACTTATTCAATCTGTATGCTGAGCAAATAACATGAGAAGCTGGGTTCTATGAAGAAAAACTTGGCATCAGGATTGGAGGAAGTCTCATTAACAACCTGCAATATGCAGATGATGCAATCTTGCTTGCTGAAAGTGAAGAGGACTTAAAACATTTACTGATGAAGATCAAAGAGCACAGCCTTCGGTATGGATTGCATCTCAATGTCACAAAACAAAAATCCTCACCACTGGACCAATAAACAACATTCTTATCAATGGAGAAAAGACTGAAGTTGTTAAGGACTTCATTCTTCTTGGATCAACTATCAACATTCGTGGAAACAGCAGTAAAGAGATCAGATGACTTATTGCATTAGTCAAATCTTCTGGACAATAACTTTTTAAAGTGTTGAATAGCAGAGATGTCATCTTGAGGACTAAGGTGTGCCTGACCCAAGCCATGGTATTTTCAATAACCTCATATGGATGCGAAAGCTGGATAGTGAATAAGGAAGACCGTAGAAGAATTGATGCCTTTGAGTT
>NW_006408531.1:7384462-7392845 GCF_000296735.1 Chrysochloris asiatica
ATCGATGGACTCAAGTGTGGCAACAGTAGTGAGGTTGGCCCAGGATCGGACATTGTTTCATTCTGCTATGCATAAGGTCTCTATGAGTTGGTGCGGACTCGATGGCACCTAGCAACAAAAACAATAACAACAATCTCTCATCACCTAAGCAGCAATGTTAAAAATGTGTCTAAATGAGAGTAAATAAGCTCTGAGGAAGGGTCTGGAGACATCCCAATGATTCAAGTACTTCAGTGCTACAGGGAAAGCGAGACATCTATTTTTGGGTTTGAGGTGGCTTTTGCCCTAGTTTTATTGTCAAATCATGGATCTAGTTCTCTTTCCGCCCCTTGATGACCTTACTGTTCTCTGCGTGAGTAGTACTCATAACTAATTTCATCTTTGTGGTTGTTATGTGCCGTGGAGTTGGTTCCGAGTCATAGCGACACTGCGTATGGTTTCCGTGGCTGTAAATCTTTAGGGGAGCAGAAATCCTCATCTTTCTCCCTCGGAACCCTGATAGTTTCGAACTGCAGACTTTGAGGTTTGCAGCCTGATTCGTAACCATATATTTAATTATTGTCCAACTTCTGCACTAGAATTTAGGCCATCTTGGCCTCTGAGGAGCACTTTGGCTGCACTTCTTCCAAAATGGACCTATTAGTTCTTTTTGCAGCCCATGGCACCTTCAATACTCTCCTCCAACACCATAACTCAAAAGTATCAATTCTTCTACTGTCTTTCATATTCACTGTCCAGCTTTTGTATGCATATGAGGTTATTGAAAACACCATGGCTTGGGACAGGCTCACCTTAGTCCTGAAGCTGACATCTTTGCTATTCAACACGTTAAAAAGGTTTTATGAAGCAGATTTGCCTAATGAAATACATTGTTTGATTTCTTGACTGCTGCTTCCATGAGTGTTGATAGTTGATTCAAGAAGAATGAAGTTCTTGACAACTTCAATATTCTCTCCATTGAAAAGAATGTTGTTTATTGGTCCAATGGTGAGGATTTTTGTTTTCTTGACATTCAGCTTTACAAAGTGAATATATCTCACCTTGAATATATCAATAAGTATAGGTCAACTTAATTAAATAGTAGCAGATTACTCTTTTCTTCCCTCTTCTTTCTTCTTCTCGTCGAGTTGTGATCATCCAGCAATTGAAGCCTGGTCAAGTGGATACTATCTGCAAGTATGGGTGTTCTTGTGCATCTTCCTTCACTTCATATCAGCTGGACATTTCACTTTCTGCTCTAGTCTTCTGTAGCCACGTCCCTGTCTCTGGAGCCAGGAATCCCAAGGTCTTGTCATACTGCTGGCCAACATGGTCTCAACCCAGGTTGACAGGACTCTATTGAACATGGTTGGGCTTAGCTCACAAATTCATTGCTGTTTTTCACTTACTTCCCTTTATTGGTGACCAATGTGGTCACCAGAAAGACCACACTCTTGCTTGTGTATTCCCCTTTAGTCTTAAACTTGGAAGGAGGTTTTCCCTGAGGGGACCTGTCCACTTTCCTTGATGACTCCAAGGTGAACAACTTGCTTATTCTTTGAGTAGTCAATCAGACTGCCATTATTGTTTTTTATTTTTCCTGCAGGTCTTTCTTTCAAGAAGTGACTTCTGTTCTTCTAGCAGCTACAGGCTGGTTAGTGTGTCCTTTCAAGTGGAAATTTCCCACCTCAGAATACTCTGGATGAGGATTCGGATTAAACCTATGGTCTTATGCAATGCAAAGGCTGTGTAGAATGTCTCCTTCACTGGGCAAGTTCTAGCCCTATTTTAGGTATTCCAATCAATTACAGGATGAATATGGACTTACAAGTTTCCATGTATTTGACTTTATTTCCTTGGTCTTCTTGGTGGTGATTTCTAGTTTTATAGCATTGTGGTCTGAAAAGATGCTTTGTAGTATTTTGATGTTTGTAAATTTATGGAGGCTTGCTTTCTGACCTAACACATGGTCAATTTTGGAGAATGTTCCATGTGCAGTGAAAAACAATGTGTATTGTTTTGTTAGATTGAATGTTGTATACATATCTATGAGGTCAAGTTGTTTGAGTGTGCTGTTTAGTTCCTGCTTATCTTTGTTGAGTTGCTTTCTGGTTGTTCTATCCCTTTTTGAAAGTTGTGTTCTAAAATCTTCCTCTAGAATTGTAGATTTGTCTATTTCTTTCTTCAATTCTAGTAGGATTTGCTTTATATATCATGCTGCTCTTTCATTTGGAGTGCAGCTATTTATTATAGTTATATCCTCTTGCTTATTTGACTCTTTAATCATGAGATAGCATCTTTCTATATCTCTTATGGAGGTTTTTGACTTAAAGTTTATTTTATCAGAGATTAGTATTATCACTCCTGCTTTTTTATTTATGCAAAGGCTTTCGGTTGTGTGGATAATGACAAGCTATGGACATCATTCCCCAGTTGAGTATTAGGAAACACTTAATTGTGCTCATGAGGAACCTGCACATAGTCCAAGAGGCAGTTATTTGAACAAAATAAGAGAATGCCAAATTTTTTAGATCAGGAAAGTTGTGTTCCATGGTTGTATTCTTTCACCATACTTATTCAATCTGTATGCTGAGCAAATAATCTGAGAAGCTGGATTATATGAAGAAAACACATCACATCAGGATTGGATGAAGATTCATTAACAACCTGAGATAAGCAGATTATACTTCCTTGTTTGTTGAAAGCAAAGTGGTCTAAAAATACTCTTGAAATGGTTCAACATTAACCATTTCTTTTGGTTCAGTAACTCTGTGTATTCCTTCCATCTTCTCTTGATGCTTGCTGCATCTTTAAATAATTTGCCCAAAGATTCTTTCAATAGCGAAAGTCAAGGCTTGAATGTTTTCAGATTGGTACAGTGAAAGACCTAAAAAACAATGAAAGAGAATTGAGAACCCAGGAAGGAAGTCATATACCTACTGTGAGTTGATGTTTGACAAAGGACCAAATGCTTTAAATGGGGAAGAGGTATTTTCCTCAACAAATGGTGCTGGAAATTCTTTGGCAGAAATATGAAACAAGACCCACATCTCACACCATTTATAAATGAGAACTCTACATGTACCAAATCCTAAATGTAAAGCCTAGAGTTATAAAGATCGTCAATGAAAGCATAGACAAAATTAAGGGCTCTGATACAATGCATAAATACATTACCAAATATAACTAAAACCACAAAAACAGAACACAAAATAGATGACTAGAACCTCTTAAAAATTAAACACTAAAGTACATCAAAGGATTTCACCAAAATATTTTAAAAAAAAAGGAATCTATAGACAGGCACCTTCAAGAGGGCAGATTGGGTAGATGTGTAGTAAGGAGCTCGGTTAACAACAACATGGAACACTGGGCCAAGAAGGCTCACGAGATGGTATTGGAACTCTGAAACAAATATAAAGGTATGTTTGGAGGATCAGAGGGTTTACAGCTGGGGAATTTGCAGGGAATCCAGATATCCATTGTTTTCCAGATCAAGACACTCAGCTATTCCTAGAGTCGCCATCTTGGGAGAGAACATCTTGATTGTATCTTGATTATATCAGGATTGTATAAAGATTGACATTGAAATTTAAAATTACAGTATCAACAACCAAACGGTCACCACTCGTCTGTCTGTCGTGCTGTGGTAGATTGAGTTGCTGTGATTATGAGGGCTATGCCACTGATATTTTAAATAACCAGCAGGGTCACCCATGGTGGACAGGTTTCAGATGAGCTTCCAGACAAAGACAGACTAGGAAGAAAGAGTGACAAACTACCTCCGAATCTCTAGTCACTGAAAACTCTATGAATAGCAGAGAAACATTGTCAGATACAGGACCAGAAGGTGGGAAGGCACTCAGAATGGGACTGGGGAAAAAAATGCCTCCTCAAAGTAGAGTTGACCATGATGACGTGAATAGAGTTAAGCTCAGGGGAGAAAAGCACACAGAACCTTCATATGCTGATGGGCCACAACTCAAAATGAAGAGAAACAGCTGTAAACAACCATTAAAAATCAGAACATGGAGTGTATGAAGTATAAATCTGGGAAAATTGGAAGTTCTCAAAAATGAAATGGAACGCATAAACATCGATATCTTAAGTATTAATGAGTTGAAATGGACTGGTATTGGCCATTTTGAATCTGACAACTACATGGTTTACTATGCAGTGAATGACAAATTGAAAAGGTATGGTGTTGCATTCATTATCAAAAAGAACATATCCAGATCAGTCATGAGGTACAATGCTGTAAATGATAGGATAATATCCATGTGCCTAAAGGAAAACCCAGTTAATACCACTATTATTCAAATTTATGCAACACTTCAACACCTCAACAAGAAGACAAATAATCCAATTTTAAAATGGAGAGAAGACATAAGGAGACACTACACCAAAGAGGACATTTGGGAAGCCACTAAATATATGCAGAAATGCTCAAGATCATTGGCCATAACAAAAATGCAAATCAAAACAACAATCTAGTATCATCTTATTTCACATTAATCGCAAAGTTCAAGAGAGTAAAAAGCCACAAAATATGGTAAGAGTTTACAGTTCCTCCTACACTGTTGGTGGGACTGTAAAATGGTTCAACTACCATTGAAAATGATATGGCACTGCAAAAACCATGTGGGGATAACGTCTGACTTACCCTGGCTTCACAAGAAGAAAAGAAAATCAAACTCAAAATCAGCCCAAGATTGATTCTTATGAAGCGGAGGTCAGACATACTTCCAACCTACTGCTTTCTTTATTCTGACACTGACATTCTTCCCACAGCACTCTCTGTTTCACATCTGGGTTCACTAACCCATGACAACAGCTACTCAGAACTCATAATAATACTCATGATTATAGAGTTTATTAGGGAAGTCAACAGGTAACAATTCAGGATCAGAGAAGCTCAGGATGCAGCAGTTCTCCAGTCAAGAACACCTCTTGTCTGCCATATTGCAGGCATGACTCATTCTTGTTTTCAGCCTCTCAGCCATGTGGTCCCTTGACCTCTGCTCTCCTTGAGCACATGTTAGAAAGTTATTTTAGCTAGTCTGTTAATGCCCAAAGGGCACATTCTGCAAGCCAGTCTAGTGACTGCATATACTCACCATTTTTTCAGTCCACAGGCCTAAAGTCTGAAGCTGCTCTGTCTCTCCATGCCATCACCTCTGCTGTCACCTCCACCATCACCTCTGTTGTTACTCTTTCTCTAGGTAGGGATTTTTACATTTCACTCATGCTCTTCCTTCTTGATGGTCCTTGGATCTTCCATCTCTGCTTCTGAGATGTTGAGCAAAACTGACAAATCAGTTTTAGAGTCTTGTATACCTTAAAATCCTGGTGCTGTGGATTAATGTGCTGGACTGCAAAGTTACTTTGAACTGTAAGTCAGTGGTTCAAGCTCACCAGCTATTCTTCAGAAACCAAATACAGGATCGTTATGAATCTATGATTTTTTACTGACTCAATGACACTTAACATTAACAACATACCTTATTTGCATGGACCTACCCAGTTTCTCAGTGTGAATTAAGAAGACTTTGGATAGAAAAGCCGTATCAAGTAAATTCAACATATCACAGTCACTTTCTCAAAAAGTTAGAAACAGAAATATCGTATGAGCCAGCAATTCCTCTAGTTGGCATATATACTCAAGAAATAAGAACACTGGCATGAATAGATACATTTATGCCCACAGTCATTGTAGCACAAATCATATTAGCATAACAATGAGAACAGCCTAAATGCTGTTTAACAGAACAATGGTTAAACAACCTTTGGTACATGCACACAATAGAATACTATGTAGTATTGAAGAAGAATGATTACTCTGCAAAGCACCTCATAACATGGAGGAAGCTAGCGAACATAATGCTAAATGAAATGAGTCCATCACAAAAGGACAAATATTGTATGCCATTGCTGTAAGAAATTAAGAAACGTTGTTTTTGTTGTTTTGTTTTTATGAAAGAAACATTCTATGATGTTTACTTGTGGGGTCATGGGAGGGAAAAATTATATACGGGCTAGATCATAAACACATGTCAGGAAAGGCAATATACAAGAGGGAGATTGGCAGAGGAAAGATAAAGGTAGCAGAGAAACAGGGAGATAAATGCTGTTAATTAATGGTACATGGATGGTATTGCAATTATCTTAGTGAAGCAAAATAAAAGACTATTAAATGTAACTTTGATGATCTGCTCTATAACTTCACTCTGTTCACAAATAAAAAGTTAAAAACAATAACAACAACAAAAAATCCCCAGAAAGCATTGATGGCCATTAGAGATGAAGAAGGTAAAAGGTTTTATATAAATTTAATCTCTCCCATACATAATTAGGAGAGGCACAATAGGAATATACATGTGCTGCTTAATGTCCACAATAAGATCTTCTGTGAATTAGGACGTTATGTGATTCAGATATTATGCAAACACTGTATTATGTACAAGCATAATACATAGTCCCCAAATTACTAGGAAGTTCCTTTCCTAAGTTTGTCTTAAGGTTGAATTTGTTTGTAAATAAGAACATTTAGGTATATATCTAACATCAGTTAAGTAAATATTTTAGTGTACCCTTCTAAGCAAAAAAAAAAAAAAAAACATCTTTAACATTATAATATAGTGAAAATAATATTTTGATTTGTATGGAAAAGTAGTGTCCATTTGTTATTATGAATTATTATTGGTACCTCAAAAATTTAATATAATGCACTTTATGTGGATTGGTACTATGGATGTATAGGTAATTGAATGTTGCCTAAACAAATTTATGTAGCACATCACTGTAATTGAATTCAGGTTTTGAGAGATTTGTGACTAATTTAAAAAAGAACAATGACTTGCCAGAGTTAAGTAAATCTACAAAAATTAAATGTCTTTTCAGTCTAGTTAAAAGAAGCCAAAGTTAAACAGTGATATAGAATTATAATGTCTTAATATTTTTTATGGCGTCTTGGTGTGACTCTGTAGAGCAAATACTGGACTGCTAACCACAAGGTTAGCTGTTCATACTCACCAGCTGCTGTTTGAATACCCTATACAGGGTCACGCTGAGTAAGAACTGACTAGTTGGCACTTGACAACAACAACAATACTTTATATAGAAAACTGTATTTTTAGCTGAAGTTTGTATATCCTAGTTAAATACCATTGAAATCACATATTCTTTAATGTTTATGCCTTTGTTATTCAAAAGAATGGAAGGATTACAAGTCAAAAATATGCCCTAGGAGATAGAAACAATGATGAAGATCACATGATAGAATTTTACAAAACCAGTGTTACTCACTGAAAATACCTGTTTTTTCCAGTAGCATAATCAATGGCTGTATATGTGAACTGTGTTTTATTGAATGCAAAAATATGAACCTGACTACACCTGTGGAAATAAATAATGGAGTACATCAGTATCATCAGAACAAGGACAAAGGCCAACTGCAGAGCAGACCCTCAATTACTCATATGCAAATTTCCAATTAAGCTGAGGAAAATTAAAACAAGTACATGAGAACCAAACTAGAGCCTTGAGTATATCCAAACTGGATTTGAAGACTGAATCGGAGATTTAGAAGGCCAAATCAAGAAGCAAAGTAAACAATGGTAATGAAATGTACAAAGATCTGGAACCAGAAAACCAAAAGAGGAAGAAACTCAGCATTTCACAAGGTAAAATAATTGAAACAAAAACAGGCTTCACATTGAGATATTGAAAGATTATATGGGAAAAGTACTGAAATACTCTGTGGAAAGAAGATGGAAGGAATATATAGAGTTATTGAATCAAACACTGGTCAATGCTCAACCAATTCAGGACACAGTATATGATCAAGAATTGATGACACTGAAGGAAAAAGCCCAAAATGCACTAAAGATATTGGTGAAAAAGAAAGCTCTGGAAATTGACAAATACAAATTGAGATATTTCAACTAACAGATGAAAGAGGCAGGAAGTGCTGATTCATCTATCTCAAGAAAGTTGTAAACTCACAAGATATTCTGAGGAAGAAAGATGAGACATTTAGCATCCCTAGAGATCTGGAATCAGAAAACCAAAAGGAAGAACACGCTCAGCATTTCTCAAGCTGAGGGAATCTGAAGAAAAAAACTAAAGCCTCGACTTTCGTTATTGAAAGATTCTCTGAGAAAATTATTGAATGTTGCAGAAAGCATCAAGAGAAGATGGAAGGAATACACAGAGTCACTGTACCAAAAGGAAATGGCTAATGTTCAAACGTTTCAAAAGGTAGCATATGATCAAGAGCCAATGATACTTAGGGAGGAAGTCCAAGGTACATTGAAGGAATTGGCAAAGAACAAACACCAGGAATTCATGGAATAAAAATTGAAATCTTTCAAAAAAGTGAGGCTACACAAGAAGCACTCACTCA
>NW_006408531.1:7393902-7395647 GCF_000296735.1 Chrysochloris asiatica
AGCCAGAGTGCTCCTTGGAGGCCAAGATGGACAAACTTTGTCTCTCATACTTTGGACATATTCTCAGGAGGGAGCAGTCGCTGGAGAAGGATATCATGTTTGGTAAGGTGGAGGATCAGAGAAACAGAAGAAGACCCTGAACGAGATGGATTAGCCAAGTGGAAGCATCAGTGGACTCAAGCGCGGCAACAATAGTGAGGTTGGCCCAAGATCGGGCAGTGTTTTGTTCTGATGTGCATAAAGTCGTTATGGGTCGGTATCAACTCGATGGCACCTACTAACAACAGAGATCTATGAATTGGAATTAACTTAATCATAGTAGTTTTGTTTTGTTTGTTTTGCATGGTTTAAAATCAGGAAAAGTGTGCATAGGGTTGTATCCTTTCACCATACTTATTCAATCTGTATGCTGAGCAAATTATCCAAGAAGATGGACTATAGGAAGAAGAAAGTGACATCTATACTAGAGGAAGATTCATAAAAAGACTTGTGTTATTCGGATGACCTGACCTTGTTTGCTGATAAAAAAGAGTTCTTGAACTACTTACTAAATACTATCAAAATCAGCAGCATTCACTATGGATTTTACCTCAACGTATATAAACAAACATCCTTACAATTGGAACAACAAGCAATATATCATGATAGAGAAAATATCAAAATTATCTAAGGCATAATTTTACTTGAACTCACAATGCACCCTCATGGAAACAGCGGTCAAGAAACAAATGATGTACAGTGTTGAGCAACTCTGCTCAAAAGACCTCTTTAAATTGCTAAAGACTGAAGATGTCATTCTGAGGAATGGAGTATGCCTTAAAACCACCTCATATTAATGTAAAGGCTACATAATCAGTAAGGAAGACCAGATAATACTTTTTACCAAATATGACATCATATTTGGTAAAATGGAGGCTTTGAGAAAAAGAGGAAGACCACCAATGAGATGGATTGGCACAGTGGCAGTAGCGATAGGTTCAAATGTAGCAATGATTGTGAGGTTGGTGCAGGGCAAGGTGGTGTTTCATTCTCTTGTGCAATTGGTCACTTTGAGTTGGCACCAACTCTCTGGCACCCAACAGCAAAAACAAAGGAGAATTGATACATTTGAATGACAGTTTTGGCAAATGTTGAATATGTCATGCACTGCAAGAAGAATTAGCAAATCTGTTTTGGAAGAAGTTCTGTTGTATTTATCCTTTAAAGTAATGACAGTGAGACTTCTTCTCATGTTCCCCTCCATGAACATGTTACCAGAAGGGACCAGTTCTTGGTGAAGGGCATTAGGCTTGGTAAAATAAGGAGTCCATGGAAAAGATAACCCACAACCAGACAGAATGACACAATGGCTGCAACAGTGTACTCAAATATTGTTGTATATAGGCTTACTATGAATTTTGCCCATCACCCTGATTCTTTCACTTTAGCATTCATATTTGTTGTTAAGTGCTGTAAAGTCAATTCCAGCTCATAGAGACCCTTAATTGAGTTTCTGAAGAACATTTGGTGGGTATGAACCACTACCTTGTGTTCAAATTGACCTTTAGATCCAGAGCTTATCCTTCACCATCACACCAGGACTCAAGGTTTCATAGTAGTAGATCTATATTTCTTCATGTGTGACCAAGGGTTAATTGCTAAGACTCATAATTGCAGCTTTTTAAAGTACAGTATCAATTGATAACAATAATTGTGAGGGGGGTCCAAGAGCTTACAGTGTTTTCTCTGTTATGCATAGGGTCACT
>NW_006408531.1:7408073-7430835 GCF_000296735.1 Chrysochloris asiatica
GATTCATCTATTTCTTTCTTCAAATCCATTAGAGTTTGTTTTAGATATTTTGGCGCTGTTTCATTGGGGGCACAGATATTTAATATGGTTATTTCATTTTGTTCAATTGTCCCTTTAATCATGAGATAATGTCCATCTTTATCTATTATGCTGGCTTTTGCCTTAAAGTTTATTTTAGCCGAGATTAGCGCTGCCACTCCTGTTTGCTTTTTATTGCAGTTAGCTGGGTATATTTTTTCCCATCCTTTCACTTTTAATCTGTTTTTGTCTCTGTGTGTGAGATGCGTCTCTTGCAGACAGTATATGGAAGGATCTTGTTTTCTTATCCATTCTGCCACCCTCCGTCTCTTAACAGGTGAATTCAATCAATTTACATTCAGTGTAATTATCGATAGGTATTGATTATTTGTTGTCATTATATTTGTTTTTTTGTGGTGTTGCTGCTTCTTTGTTCTGTTTGTCTTTCTGTGTTGAATTCATGCTTTGTGTCCTCTTTCTTGTGCGTTTCCTCATAGTTTTAATATTTTCATATTCTTCTTGGATTTTCATTCTCTTGGTATGCTGTGAGGTGTTAATTTTCTTTGAGGTTGCCTTATGGTCCATTGAATTCTCTGTCCATTAATGCAGTCTATTTTATCCTGTAATCTACCTAACTTTCTCATTGTCTGGATCTCTGTTCCTATGTGTTCACCTTCTTTTGCATTGTACTTGTTTTGGTCATAGACTGCCCTCCCTGAGTCTCTCAGTTTGTTCTTATAGTTTTGTTTTGTTAACATTTCTTCTTTCTGTTGACTTAATTCAGGTAGGTGCTGCCACATAAGTCAATCTCTGGTTGTTATCTGTTCTTGTTGGTGCTCGATCCACAGAACTCCCTTTAGGATGTTTTGTAGTACAGGGTTGGGTTTGGTGAAGTCCCATAGCTTCTGTTTATCCTAGAATGTTTTGATTACACACTCATATTTGATTGATAGCTTTGCTGGAATACAGATTCTTGGTTGGCAATTTTTTTCTTGCAGAATTTTAGATATGTCTCCCCATTGCCTTCTCACTTGTGTCATTCCTGCTGAGAGGTCTGAGCTTAGTCTGACTTGTTTGCCCTTGTATGTGACCCCTCTGTGTTCTCTTGCTGCTTTCAGGAGTGTCTCCTTGTCTTTGAGTTTGGAGAGCTTGACTATGATATGTCTTGGTGATTTTCTTTTGGGGTTCACCCTTCCTGGGACTTCGTTGGACTTCTTGAGTTTCTATCTTTTCGCCCTTGAGGATGTTAGAGAAATTTTCTTCCAGTAGTTCTTCGACTATTTCCTCTGTGGACTTGTGTGACTCATTTTGTTCTGGAATGCCAATAATTCTTAGGTTATTCCTCTTCATGTTGTCCAACATGAATCTTAGAACTTCCTCTGAATTTTTTACCCTTTTTTGGGTTTGTTCTTCTATCTTAGTGGTATTGAGAGATTTGTCTTCCAGCTCACTGATTCTTCCTTCCATCTCATCTATTTTACTCCTCTGCCCTTTCAGAGCGTTTTCTATTTCTGCCATTTTGTTGTTGATTGTTTGGACCTCTTTCTGTAGGTTTTGGATTGTTACCAATGCTGTATCTATCTTGTTTGATTGTTCCTGTAGCGCTTTTCTGACATCTTCCTTATTTTTCTCAACTCCATTGTAAAGTGTTTTGAGACATTTTATAACCATTTTTCTGAATTTTTTCTCAGGTATCTCCAAGGCCTGCCCTCCTTCCAGCATGGAGAGAAGGTCAACTTCTGGTTCATTTGTCTCAGATATTTTATCTTTTTTCTGGAGATCTGCTTTTGCTTCTTGGACATGTTTAATGTTTATCTGTGGCCCTAATCATTAATTAAGTATGTGTTTTGGTAACTTTTATGTTTTCTGATTATCTCCTGGAAGATGTGATCAGGATGTGGTCTTCCCTTTTCACTCTCCTTATTGCCTAGCTCAGAGTAATTTTTTTGTACCTCAATTTGTCCTGGGCCTCGGCAGCAGGCCGTTTGGGCCTCAGGGGGGTGGGTTGAGCCTAGGGCGGGCGGTTTGGGCCTCTGGGAGCCTGGGCGTCAGTGACCGGGCTGCAGGAGCATTGGGCCTTTGGGCGGGTGCTTTGGGCCTCAGGCGGGCGTTTGGGCCTCAGGGGGCCCTGGTATCAGCAGCTGGGTATCGGACTACTTGGACCTCAGCGGGAGGGTTGGGCAGATTGGGCCTCGGGGGGCTTGTGCCTCAGGGACCAGGCTGAGGGCGGATTGGGTCTCAGGGGCACCGGACCTTGGCGACCGGGCTACGCTGTGGCGACCGGGCTGTGGACTGTCTGGGCCATGAGGTGGGTATGCAATTTGGGCCTTAGTTGGGCCTGGGCCTTTGTGACCAGTCTGTGGGAGGGTTGGGCCTCAGGGCAGGCAGGCCTTGGCCCCAGTGGGAGTGTCTGGGACTTGGGATGGCCTTAGCCTCAGGGGGCGAGCCTGTGCCTTGGGCATTCCTGAGCCTCAGCGGCTTGGCAGAGGGCTGGTCTAGGCCGGGGCAGTAGAGGGCTGGGCGTCGTGGCTTCAGGGAAGTAGTGTCTGTATTTGATGACATAAAAAATTCCTCTCTCTGTCTCTCTGTATCATGGGTACCACCAATTTCCTGATATCCAAGCCAATATCCCTCTCTATTTGTTCGGCTTTGTTAGTTTATGCTTCTTTTCTCTGGAAATGCAGCCTTCTGAGTGGAGTTGCTCTAGCCCTGCATATCAAGGTCTGCAGGGGGCAGAGGAACTTGCCGTCACAGGTGCAGAAGCGGGACCCGCGTGCAGGCAGGCAAAAGCTCAAAATGCCTGTAATTCCTTAGAAATTTGGTCTTTTAAAAAAACGAGTTCAGAATGTTGAAATATAGGATCTTATGTTTATTCAAAGGCTGTCTGTCTGCTAGACAGAGGTTTCTTATGTGTGATTCTGCCCCTTTCCCCCGAGACTGCCCTACCTGAGCTGCTGGTCAGGGAAGCGCTCAAAGTCCTCTCCAAGATCCATATATTTTTAAAAGACCATTTCTCACCCTGCATGCCTTGTTTATAAGTCATCTATATTAAAGACGCAACTTGTATCTTTCAGGTAAAAAGCGTGTGCAACACAATTGATCAGAAGGCAGGACCATCTCCGGGGTCTTGTCAAAAGCAAATGCATGCCCACTCCCATTGAGTCAATTCCAACACATAGAGACCCTGGGTAGGATTTCTGAGATTGTAAATCATTGAGGGGACAGGCAGTGTCATCTTTCATGAAGCAGTTAATGGATTTGAATTGTCAACCTAGTGGTTGTTAGTCCAAAGCCTAAACCACAATGTCAAGAGGGCTCCAACATGTTCTTGCAGTGAGGTAATAATTTCATTTTTAGTTCCAAATGAGCTATGGAGAGAGAGCGGCAAATGGTAGAAGGTAAGAAATAGCATGTGTATTAAGATAATACTTGCAGTATAATAATCAGAGTCCCTGGATAGAGCAAATATAGTTATTGTGGTTGTTAAGTGCTGTTGAGTCACTTCTAACTCAGAGCAACCCTGTACATACAAGGTTTATATGGATCAGCTGGTGGTTTTGCATCACTAACTATGTGGTTCAAACTAATCTTATGGTCCAGTGCATTATCCTGAGGCACCACACCAGTACTCCCAACAAAAACAATAGCTGTAGATAATATAGATATGTTGTTGTTTTTGTTGAATGTTCTCGAGACTTGTTTCTCCTTACAGTGACTGTGTAAAGGGATTCCTAAAGTGGCTGGTAGGTCTGAACTGCCAGCCTTGCAGTTATCTGTCCAGTACTTATCCATAAACATAGATATATTAAATCCCTCACTTCTAGCCTTCAAATTAGAAATTGAAGAATAAGCCTGCAATGATAAAATAATATGGCTCTGTGCCATACAGGGGTAGAAAAATAAAATAATTTTGACAAGTGACTCTTACTATTTTTAAAAGTTAAAAAAAAAAAAAATGGACTAATGACCAAATACTGTATATAGATAGAAGAAATGTTTTTAATGTTCCCCTGAGCCCATACAATGTATTTTCACATTCTAATTTGTATTATTTTTTATTGGTCTTTTCACACCATTTATTTTGTATTGCAACTGTTTTGTTAGTTTCCTAGTTTAATTTTTACTTTTTACTTCTAAATTTGCTTCTTACTTTTTACTCTTAACTTCTTTTGTTTTCTGGTGCATATTAGTCTTGATTTGAATTCAGAAAGACCTTTTTTTGGTCTGTTTTTAATTTATATAATTTCTCCTGAGATAACATCAGGTGCACGGGCAAAGAGCCAGATGTGGAATCTCTGCAGAATTTTGCAAATTGTAGAAAAACAGGAAGCGTTATACTGAGACTTGCTCTAAAATCATGAGAACACAAGGGTCTTCTACAGTGGAAAATCAGCTTTTAAATAGTAGTTCTTTTAAATAGTAGTTCTCTAAGCACTAAGAACTTAATAATAATTTTTTTTTCTTTGGTACGAGTGATATTATGGGAGAAAAAATGATTATGCTTTTAATTGACTATTATAATGTAAATTTTGTCATGATATACTGCTCTCAATGTTATGCATAAAGGAAACATTTGAGACTAAATAAAACCTGAACATAATCCTTTGTTTTGAAACTAGATAGATAGATAGATAGATAGATTGTTGTTGTTCAGTGCCTTCAAGTTGGTTCTGACTCAAAGCTACCTTATATAGGGTTCCAAGGAGCAACTGGTGAGCGTGAACAGCTGACTTTGCAGTTCAAACTGACCTTGAAGTCCAGTGCATTAACTCCTAGCTACACATCAGAACTCTCTCTCTCTCTCCATATATATATAATATATTTGTTGTTGTTGTTGTGTGCCATAGTGACCCTGTATAGGGTTTCCAAGGAGTGGTTGGTAAGCTTGAACAACCAACCTTACTGTTCAAACTGACTTTGCAGTCCAGTGCATTAGCCACAGTGCCACATCAGATACATGCATGTTGTTGTTGTTGATGTTATTAGGTGCCATCGAGTTGATACTGACCCATAGCAACCTTATGCACAGCAGAATGAAACACTGCCCAATTCTGGGCTAACCTCACTACTGCTGCCACGCTTGAGTCCATCGATGCTGACATTTGGCCAACCCATCTCATTTGGGGTCTTCCTTATTTTCTCTGACCCTCCACCTTACCAAACATGATATCCTTCTCCAGCGACTGGTCCCTCCTAATAATATATACATATATACATACATACACACACACACACACATACACACACACACACACATATATATTCTACAGAGTGCTTATTCTACAGAGCCACAGCATTACACCAAGACAATAATTTTTGTTTTGTTGTTAAGTGCCACTGAGTCAGTTCTGACTCATAGTGACCCTGTTTAGGGTTTCTAAGGAGTGACTGGTAGGTTTGAATCACCAAATTTTGGTTAACAGTTCAGTGTTTATCCTCCAATGCCATTCCAGAACAGCAGCAGGTATATGTGCTTCAGCTAATATCAGAATGTACTCTGACTTTTTCTCATTCCTTTCCCTCATGTCTTTTCATCTGCAACAATTTTATATAAAATAAAGTTCACCTCATAACAGGGACTTTATGAACACTAGGCATATTATTATTCCTGAGGTTCTGTGAAACACATTATTGTTTCAAAACAATGCCCAATTCATCACTTAATATGACTGTAAAACCTTTATTGTATTATTAATTTGAACCTCATAAAATATAAAGCTCTTTAAGAATGATAACACATTAAGCTGAAATAAGGTTTTCAACATTCTTTTCAGAGTATTATGGAGAAATGGAAAACGGAAAAAATATAAACTCACAAGACATCTAAAATATAAGGATGAACCACTGGGGAAATTGTCAAGCATTTCATTCTTCAAGGAATGACAATCAATGCCCTAGGAAACAGCACAATAAGTCAAATGACATATTTCATTGGGAAAATCTGCTGCTAAAAAACTTTCCTTAAATATTTAAAAGCAAAGATGTCACTTTGATGACTAGGTGCACCTGACTGGAACCATGGTATTTCAATAGCCACATATGCATGTGAAAGATGGACAATGAAAATGGAAGTCTAAACAAAAATGGATACATTTAAATTTTGGTATTGGCAAAGAATATTTACTATACCATGAACTGCTAGAAGAACAAAGACATCTATTTTGGAAGAAGTACAGCCAGAATGTTCCCTTATTTTGGAAACATCATCAGGTAGGGCTAATCCTTAGAGAAGGATATCCTACTTGGCTAAGTAAAAGGTAACTGAAAAACAGGATGACCTTCAATGAGGTGAATTGACATAGTGCCTGCAACAAGGGGCTCAAATATACCAAATATTGTGTAAATGGCCCACCCCCAGGCAACATTTTGTTCTGTTATTTATAGGGTTGTTATGAATTGGAACCAAATCCAAGGCACCTAGCAGCTAGGAAAGCATGCTAACGAGACTAAGAAATGAAAAATAATTTCTCCTATTTTCAATTTTGCATAAGATCAGAAAATGTGGAAAGACTCAGTCATAAATTTCTTGGAGTCTGATATAGTTCTTCATACATTTTTAGAACTAAGCCAGTTCCTGGTGTGGTGCTGCAGGATAATCACTGGACTACTAATTGCAAGGTTGGGAATACAAAGCCACCAGCCACTCCTCAGAAACTGTATACCAGATATCTATGAGTAGGAACTGACTTGATGGCATTTAAAAACAACAACAAGCCAATTCAGGGGAGAGCTATTTTTCAATAGCATGGTTATAGGAATGTTGTAAAAAGAAAATACAAACAGACAATTAGAGAAGAGAAAGGTTGACAATTTGAATAAAGATACTTTGTCATTTAGAAGAGACAAAAATTTGAACAATTTTAATTGCGCCCTGGAGTCCTGGTGTGACTCTGTGGGTTAATGCCCTGGACTGCAAAGTCTGTTTGAACTCTAGGTGGGTGGTTCAAGTCCACCAGCTGCTCCTCGCAAATTCTATACAGGATCACTATAGGTTAGAACAAACTCAATGGCACATAACAACAACAACAATTAAAATTGAACACTGAGTTTTTACACTCAGTGAGAATTAAACCAAGACAACTATCTCCTTAAATGAACACAGAATTTTCCCCTAATTTTTTATCTGAAAGGAAAATCATGTGGTGGTGGTGGTTATGTGCCTAGTCAATTCTGACTCATAGCAATCCTGTGTAGGATTTCTGAGGCTGCTAACCTTTATGGAAGCAGAAAGCCTCATCTTTCTTGAGCAGAGTGACTGGTAGATTTGAACTGCTGACCTTGCTATAAGCATCCAAACTCATAATCTATTAAGCTTTCAGGGCT
Source organism: Chrysochloris asiatica (assembly GCF_000296735.1). NCBI lineage: Eukaryota > Metazoa > Chordata > Mammalia > Afrosoricida > Chrysochloridae > Chrysochloris > Chrysochloris asiatica. The sequence goes on from NW_006408531.1 coordinate 7,415,415, forward strand.
TTTTGGAAAATCATGTAATACTTTTAAAATGATGTACTGAAGACTGCTATTGTTTGATTAAGTGCTTGCGTATTAAACAGTTGCTGTAATTCCTCTTACCTGAATTACTGAATAAAATTTCTATGAAATGTTCAACTCACTATATTGCATCATCCAATTTTAATCCTAAAAAAGATAATATCTCATAGATACCCAGGTGGTATTTTTGTAATCTTCTTTTAATCACACATGAAATAAATGTACTCTAAATATTGATGAAAGAGGAAGAGAGATTAATGGATGGGAGGAATACTTTATTTCCCTGAAATTGCAGAAATTGGGATAAACTCTCTAACAATGTTCTAAAATATTACTGAACTGCATAAATATCCTATTGCTCAGAAAATGTCTGGGTCACTGTACGAGAGAGTAAACTCAAATCCCTAATGAGAATGGGATAAATTAGATGAAACAAGGTATTCTGAAACTGCTATGAGGTCATTTATTTATATAGTAATTCTTAAATAAAAAGAAGAAACATTAGAAACTTTGAATACACACTGCTTCCTAGGACCTACCCTTAGCATGTTATTTAGATATTTTATTTGTTTACTTCAAATATCCACACCTCTGTGCTTTTATGCATGATTGCATGTATTTACCATAACTAATAAAAATTATAATCTGAATGATCATTAGGAAACCATATCCTTACTTTTTAAAGCCTGCATCTTCTCTGTTTAGTCTCACTATAGAGTTGTGCCTAAAAGCAACACAATGCCCAAATGACATGCAGTTCTGTATGTTCCAAAGTCCTATAAAGCAAATAAATAACAAATTTGAACAAGTTTGAAAGATGGACTCTGAATAGAGTAAGGACATTAAGATGTTAACTTCTTCTTTCTAATGACTTTGTTACTTCTGATGAATAGAAAGGTTCTGAGATAATAATAATAATAAAAATAAACAAACAAACCTAACACTATGTATCTTTTTTACACTTGTTTATGACACATACGAATTTCATGGAGCTTACATTTTTGTAAAGGATTAAGGGCATAAATAATTTAAGATGAAGACTTTCATTTCCCTTTTATTTCATTCCACAAAGAGTTTATAAGCATAAACTAAGAGCTAACAATGCTGTATAAAAAGGTGTTTCTTGACCTTGAAAACAGACTCCAAGACCTGGAGTTTTTTTTTTTTTTTCCTTCTATTTATTGAATTAGCTCTGCCTCTAATTTATCCATATGGATATCACTGTGGCTGCTAAAATTACTTCAGACAGTACTAGCATTAGATTTGCCAGTAGGGGCCTCTTTATTGGGCAAGAACTTTAAAGAATCAACTCTTATATGATCTAGCAATTCTACATCTAGGCATAAACCTAAAATAATTGAAAACAGGAATGCAAATATATACTTATACACCAATGAATATTACAGCTTTATTTACTGTAGCCTAAAAGTTGAAATAGTCTAAATGAAGATCAAGAGATGAACAGATAAATAAAATGTGGTGTATACATACAGAACATTTAATTGTGCTAATTAATAATCTGTACATCAACTAAGAAGTAGTCATTTGAACAGAACAAGGGAATACTGAATGCTTTAAAATCTGGAAATATGTGTGCCAGGGTTGTATCCTTTGAACACAGTGATTCAATCTGTATGCTGCACAACTAATATGAGAAATTAGATTAGAAGAAGAAGAATGTGGCATCAGGATAGGAGTAAGACTCATTAACAATCTGCTATATACATATGATACTTCATTCTTCTTAGATCAACTATCAACACTCATGGAAGCAGCAGTCAAGAAATCGAATGATGTAGTGCGTTAGGCAAATCTGCTGCACAAGACCTTTTTAAAGTATTGAATCACAAATATATCAGCTTGAGGGCTAAGGTATGCCTGATCCAAGCCATGGTATTTTCAATAATCTCATATGCATGTGAAAGCTGGAGAGTGAATAAGGAGGACCACAGAAGAATTGATGCTTTTGAGTTATGGTGTTGGAGGAGAATATTGAAAGTGCCATGGGCTGCCAAAAGAACCAATAGATCCCTTTTGGAAGGAGTGCTCCTTAGAGGCCAAGATGGCCAAACTTTGTGTCTCATACTTTGGACATGTTGTCAGGAGGGACCAGTCACTAGAGAAAGATATCATGTTTGGTGTGGTGGAGGGTCAGAGGAAAAGAAGAAGACCCTCAATGAGATAGATTGGCCAAGTGGCAGCATCGATGGGCTTGAGCATGGCAACAGTAATGAGGTTGGCCCAGGATCCGGCAGTGTTTCATTCTGCTGTGCATAAGGTTGCTATGGGTTGATACCAACCCAATGGTACCTAACCACAACAATATACATATGATACAACCTTATTTGCTGGAAGCAAAGCGGACTTGAAATACTTACTATTGTAGAGCCAAGACTAAAACTTTAAGTATGGATTGGACCTCAATGTAAAGAAAACAAAAATCCATACTATTGGACCAGAAAATAACATCATGATAAATGGAGAAAAAATTAAAGTTGTCAGAGAATACATTTTGCTTGAATCCACAAACTACACTCAAGAAAGGCGAAGGTTAAGAATCAAACATTAGTCAAATCTGCTGCATAAAACTTCTTTAAAGTGCTCAAGAGCAAATATTTCAGTTTGAGAATTAAGGTGAACCTGACCAAGCCATGGTATTTTCAATTGCCTCATGTACATGTGAAAATTGGACAACCAATAAGGAAAACCACAGAAGAATTGATGCATTTGAATTATGCAGTTGAAGAAGAATATTAAAAGTACCATGGGATATCAGAAGAGCAAACAAGTCTGTGTTGGAAGAAGTATAGCCAAAATACTCCTTAGAAAACAGGATGATGAGACTTACCTCTCATACTTTGGACAAGTTATCAGGAGGGATCAGTCCCTAGAGAGGACATGTCTGATATGGTGCTTGAAGATGAGAATCTAAGCTTGGAAGGCACTCAAAATATGACTGGGTAAGAGCTACCTCCTCAAAATAGAGTTGACCTTAATGATGTGGATGGAATAAAGCTCCCAGGATCTTCATATGCTGGTGGGGCACACTCAAAATGAAGAGAAACATCTGTAAACATCTAATAAAAATGCTGAATACGTGAAGTATGAGTCTAGGAAAATTGAATGTTTACAAATATTAAATGGAATACATAAAGTTTGATATACTGGGCCTTAGTGAGCTGATGAGGAACCTGTACATGGACCAAGAGGCAATTGTTCAAACAGAACATGGGAACACTGAATGGTTTAAAATTAAGAAAGGTTTGAGACAGGGTTGTATTCTTTCACCATACTTATTCAACCTGTATTCTGAGCAAATAATCCAAGAAGCTGGGTTGTATGAAGAAAAACATGGCATCAGGATTGGAGAAAGAATCATTACCAGCTTGTGACACACAGATGATACAACCTTGCTTGCTGAAAGTAAAGAGGACTTAAAACATTTACTGATGAAGATCAAAGAGCACAGCCTTTGGTACGGATTGCATCTCAATGTAAAGAAAACAAAAATCCTCACCACTAGGCCAATAAACAACATTCTTCTTGGATGAACTATCAAAACTCATGGAAGCAGCAGTCAAGAATTCAAACAACATACTGCATTAGGCAAATCAGCTGCACAAGACCTCTTTAAAGTGCTGAAGAGCAAAGATGTCAGCTTGAGGACTAAAATGCACCTGACCCAAGCCATGGTATTTTTAATTACCTCATATGCATGCAAAAGCTGGACAGTGAATAAGGAAGATCATAGAAGAAAGAAGAATTGTTGTCTTTGAGTTATGGTGTTGGAGGAGAATATTGAAAGTGCCACGGCCTTCCAAAAAAAAAAAAAAAAAAAAAACAGATCTGTGTTTGAAGAAGTAGCCAGAGTGCTCCTTGGAGGCCAAGATGGCCAGACTTCGTCTCTCCTACTTCGGACATATTGTCAGAAGGGACCAGTTACTGGAGAAGAATATCATGTTTGATAAGGTGGAGGGTCAGACAAAAAGAGGAAGACCCCCAATGAGATGGATTGGCAGAGTGGCAGCATCAATAGACTCAAGTGTGGCAACAGTAGTGAGGTTGGCCCAGGATCGGGCAGTGCACAAGGTTGCTATGGGTCGTTACCACCTTGGTGGCACCTAACAACAACAGTGAGCTGAAATAAACTGGTATTGTTCATCTTGGTTTGGACAATCATATTATTTACTATTCTGGAAATGACGAACTGAATAGAATGACGTTGCATTCATCAACAAGAAGAGCATTTCAAGATCTATTTTAAGTATAATGCAGTCTATAATAAAACAATATTCATATGCCTTCAAGTGTGGCTCCATACAATAAGCACTGGACTGCAAACTACAAGGTCCATGGTTTGAGCTCACCAGTCACTCCACAGGAGAAAGATGAGAGTTTCTGCTCCTGCAAAGATATAAAGTCTTAGAAATCCTATACAGGGTTGCTATGCATCAGAACCGGATCAATGGCACTTAACAACAATAACGGAAATCAGTTAACATCACTATTATTCAGATTTGCTTACCACCACTAAAACCAGTGATGATGAAATTTAAGAATTCTTGTGATACTGTAGGAACACCACTGAACTGCTAACAGTAAGGATGGTGGTTCAAACACACCAGCTACTGCTTGAAAACCCTGTGCAGGGGCTCTATATGATGAAACTAACTCGATGGCACTCAACAAAAACAACAACCAATTTCTTCAGTCTGACATAGACCAAGCATGTGTTTAAGATGTGTGATTGGAATTAATTATTGGTGATTGGAATGTGAAAGTTGAAAACAAATAATAAGGATCAGTAGATGGAAAATAATGGCCTTGATGAAAAAAAACAATGCTGGAGATCATGTGACAGAATTTTGCAAGACCAATGATTTATTCACAGCAAACTTCCTCTTTCAAAAACATAAACTGTGACTTGACACATGTACTTCACCAGATGGAATACAAAGGAAAAAAAGTGACTACATCTGTGGGAAAACAAAGTGGAGAAGTTCAAAATATCAGCCAAAATAAGACCAAAGGAGCGAATGTGGAACAGATCATAAATTGCTCATATGTAATAAATTCATGGTGAAACATAAGAAAATTATAACAAGTTCAAGAGAGCCAAAATATAACCTTGAGTATATCCCACCTGAATTTAGCTAACATCTCAATAATGGATTTGATGCATCAGACTCTAATTACTGAAGATCAGAGGAATTGTGGGCTGAAATCCAGAAACTAGTACTTCAAGAAAGCAAAGGGTTATTAAGAATAAAGAAAGAAAAGACCAAAACGAATGTCAGAAAAGTCTGTGGAACATGCTCTTGAATGTATAGACACTATAGTGACTGAAAGAAATGATGAAGTAAAAGAGCTAAACATACTCAGCATTTCTCAAGCTGAGGGAACTGAAGGGAAAAACAACGACAGCAACAGGTCTATGTTTGCAATATTGAAGAACTCTGACTTTAAAGTCCAGTGCTTATCCTATGGTGCCACAATGCTAGCTAGGAAAGAAAGCTGAACAGATGCAGAAAAAAAGAAATCAAAGGAGACTGGTGATCTATGCTGGCCTACCAAACACTGCACTGCAATCTTAAACTTTGGTGAATGGTTTCAGAGATAAAGAGAGCATATTAGCTTTGCAGACATACTGGTGACTCACAGAGATAAAGGTGCAATTTTTTTTCTTGTTTTCTATGCTCCTCTGGTGACCAGACACATGGATGGCTCCCATCCACGTACAAGCCCAGCCAAGTTGCCACTCTCCCAGCAGTCCATGTCAAACGGAGGAGAACACTGCGGTTGTTGAGTAGCATCAAGGGATTAGGGAGCTATTTGCACCAACCCTAGTGTCTAGATTCAGGTGACCTTACTAGCTCTGGATTAGCACTAACTAGGAGAAGCAGATGACCTGCTGACAGTTGCTCTATGCTGGGTGGCTTAGGTGGGGTGCAGACATCTTGAACTTGTGAGCAGCTATGAAGGCAAGAAGGTGGTTGGTGGTGGGTTTTAATGAAAGGCACCACATTTTTTCTTGTACCCCACATTACCTTGGTAATCAGCTCCCACCCTACAATAATCCCAGCAAAGATCTTGCTCTTCAGGAGGTCGGAGGCACATCTAAGGGAATGGGGAGCTACTAAGATCAACCCCAACATTTGGAATCAAGTGTGGATTGCTTATGCAAAGCTCATTCTGACCAACCCTAGGCTAGGGGACCTCTTGCACTCGGCCACCTTCTGGGAAGAATACCCTGATCCTCCAGCTGCTTTGGGATCTGCATGGAATACTTCTGGATTGGGTACACTGAACAGAAAACATCTAGCCCTACAGGAACTCCACCTAATATTGGAGCATCACTGTCTCATCCCTTGCCCACCGACCACATGTGGTCCTTGGCTGGCAGTTGTCGTTGTTGTTGTTATGTGCCATCGAGTCAGTGCTGATCCACAGGAACCCTGTATAAGGTTTCTGAGGAGTGACTGATAAGTTATGTTTTTGCTATTGTTTGTTTTCCTTCTCTCATATGTATGTTTTCTTTTCTTGCCTCACCTGGCAGGGGATAGAAACCATGCCCAGCCACAACTGTACCCTCTACAACTCTACCCAATAGACAAGAACCAATACCAGTTGTTGTACACTTGATCAATGAAAATTAACCAATATCAACTAAAATCGTCTGAAACTTAGCTGCAAAAATGATGAACACTACGCATGCTTCCATCCCCTAATCACAGCCATCAGGAGACAACTGGTGAGAACCCAATAATATACCAACATACTATCATCAATGTTATACAATGTTTAACAAATATAATAATGTTATACAAATATAACTACACCACAATGTCTCAGAAGCAACAGATTACTTCTGTCAACATAAAGAAACAAGACAGAGTAGTTCAGATAACTTACCAAGAGGCAAAGATAGGAAATATTTTTGAGGGATGATTTTGCATGTGAGTAAAGTTTTACTAAAGGTAATATAGGAATGACTGCAACTATACATTGACAGAGAGCTTCCAGAGGTTCAACTCAGGTTCAGAAGAGGACATGGAACAAGGGATATCATTGCTGATGTCAGATAGATCTTGGCTTAAAGCAGAGAATACCAGAAAGATGTTTACCTGTGCTTTATTGACTACACAAAGGACTTTAATTGTGTAGACCATGACAAGCTGCAGACAACACTGCAGAACATGAGTATTCTGGAACACTTAATTGTGCTCATGAGAAACCTGTACATAGAAGATGAATAGTAGGGTTTCATAAATGGACACTGATGGACAAAGAAATATAATTATACCAATGGAAGCCTGAATTAGTGAGTTTGAATATAAATCTCTCAATATTTGCTGTTGCTCAGTGCCATCAAGTAATTACCAATTCCTAGTGACCCTATGCACAACAGAACAAAACATTTTTACACTTTCGTCCATTGCTGCTGCCACTATGCCAATCCATCTAGTTGATGGTCTTCCTCTTTTTCTCTGACTCTTCAATTTATCAAACTTGTTATCCTTCCTAAGGGGCTGGTCTCTTCTGACAATATGTCCAAAGTATGAGAGACTAAGTCTTGACATCTTGGCTTCCAAGGAGCATTCTAGCTGTTTTTTCAACACAGATCTGTTTGTTCTTTTGGCAATTCATAGTCCATTTAATATTCTTCATTAGCACCATAACTGAAATGCATCAATTCTTCTATGGTCTTCTTATTCACCGTACAATGTTCACATGCTTATGAAATTATTGAAAATACCATGCCTTGGTTCAGGTTCACCTTAGTCCTCAAGCTGACATTGTTGCTCTTCAACAATTTAAAGAGGTCTTGTGCAGCAGATTCACTTGATGCAATAGGTCTTTTGATTTCTTGACCTAAGCTTCCATAAGTGTCGATGTCCAAACAAAATGAGGTATTTGACAATTTCAATTTTCTCCATTTATAGGGATGCTGGTCATTGGTTCATTTTTGGTATCTTAATATTGAGGTGCAAACCATACTGAAGACAGTGTTTTTTTCAATTTTCATGAATAAGTATTTTAAGTCCTCTTCACTTTCAGGAATCAAGGTTGTAACATTTGCATATAACAAGTTGTTAATGAGTCTTCATCCAATCCTGATCCCAGTTTCTCTCATTATGTTCTCATCATACAAATTCAATAAGTATGGTGAAAGAATACAACCCTGGAACACACTCTTTCCTATTTTAAACCATTCAGTATCCCCTTGCTCTGTTTGAACAATTGGCTATTGATCTATATACAGCTGCCACATGAGCACAATTAAGTGTCCTGGAATACTCATTCTCTGCAATGTTATCCATAGCTTATCATGATCCACACAACTGAAAGTCTTTGGGAAGCTTCCACAAAGCACAGGTAAGCAGCTTTCTAGTATTCTCTGCTTTCAGTCAAGACCCATCTGATGACAGCAATGATATCCCTCAATCCACGTCCTTTTCTGAATCTGGCTTGAACCATTGACATTTCTGACTTAATGTTTATTTGCAACTGTTTTTTGGTTATCTGTAGAAAAATTTTACTTGTATGAGATATTAATGATATTATCCAGTGGTTTCTGCATTTTGATTGGGTCATCTCTCTTTGGAATGGGCACAAATACAGATCTCTTCCAGGCCAGGTAAGGTGGAGTGCAAGGGTTAAAAGGAATAGAGATTAAATAAAAAGAAAGAGTACTTTAAAATTCATCCTGAAGTACAATATATATTAGATACAAGAAAGACTAGTTAATACTATTATCATTCAAATTTACATACCAAACTCTAAAGCCAGTAATGATGAAATTGAAGAATTTTCACCAACTTATTAGTCTGAAATTGCAATCAAGGTGCACTGATAATTACTGATGGCTGGAATGTGAAAGGAGGAAACAAAGAGTAAGGATCAATAGTTGGAAAATATGGCCATGGTAATAGAAACAACATTGAAGATCACATTACAGAATTTTGCAAGACTAATGGTTTATTCATTGCAAATAACTTTTTAAAAAACATAAACAGCAACTATGCAAGTGAAATTCACCAGATGAAATTAACAATATCTATGGAGAGAGACAATGCAGAAGCTCAATAACATCAGTCAAAATAAGGCCAGGGCCTACTGTGGAACAAACCATCAGCTGTTCATCTGCAAGTACAGGGTGAAGATGAAGAACATTAAGACAAGTCCATGAGAGACAACATATGACCTTGAATGTATCCCACCTGAATTTAGAGACCATCTCAAGAACTAATTTGATGCACTAGACGCTAATGACCAAATACCTTAAGAATTGATGCACTAGACATTTATGACCAAGAATCTTCAGAACAGCAGAAGGTGATTAAAAAGACAGGAAAGATGGAAAGGATAAAATGGATGTCACAATAGACTCTGAAACTTGCTCTGGAGTGTAGCAAAACTAGGACAATTGGAATGAAAAAATGCAGTAAAAGAGCTGACCAGAAAATTTCAAAGGGACACTCCAAAGACAAAGTCAAATATAAGGAAATATGCAAAGACTTGGCAAAAGACAAAGTCAAATATAAGGAAATATGCAAAGACTTGGCAAAAGACAAAGTCAAATATAAGGAAATATGCAGACTTGGAGTTAGAGAATCCAAAGGGAAGAACATGCTAAACATTTCTCAAGCTGAAAAAAATGAAGGAAAAAATCCAGCCTGGGGTTGCTATATTGAAGGATTCTATGGACAAACTATTAAGTGGCACAGGAAGCATTAAAAGACAATGGAAGGAATCTACAGAGTAAGTGTACCAAAATCAATCTTAATTGAAAGCAGAGAAAACCAGCAAGAAGTTTACTTGTGCTTTATTGACTCAGATATTTGGATCATAATGGGAAATCCAGAATGCTTAGTTGTGCTCATATCGAACCTGTATATATACCGAGTCAGTCATTCAAATAGAACAAGGGGATTATAAGTGGTTTAATATCAGGAAAGGTCAAAGCGTTGTGTCCTATCACCATACTTATTAATTTAAATTGTACACTGTGCTAATAATTAAAGAAACTGGATTATATCAAGAAGAACATGGCATCAGGATTGGAGGGACATCATTAACTACTTGTAATTTACAGATGACACAAACTTGCTTGCAGAAAGCAAAGAGGTCTTGAAATATTAATGATGATCAAAGACTACAGTCTTCAATATGGTTGCATTTCAGTGCTAGGAAAATGAAAATCCTCACAACTGTACCTTTAAGTAACATCATGATAAATGAAGAAAACATCATGATAAATGAAGTTGTCAAAGACTTAAATTTTCTTGAATGCACAATCAATGCTCATGAAAGCAGCAGTCCAGAAATTAAATGACATATTGCATTAGACAAATCTGCTGCAAAAGACCTATTTCAAGTGCTCAAGAACAAAAATGTCAGGTACACCTTACCCAAGAGTTGATATTTCCCATTGCCTCACATGCATCTGACAGTTGCACAATGAGTTAAGAGAAATTGATGTATTTGAGTTATGGTCTTGGAGAAGAATACTGAAGGTACCATGAACTGCCAGAAGAACAAACTAATCTTTCTTGGAAGAGGTACAATCAGAATGCTCCTTTGAATAGTGAGATTTCTTCTCTCCTACTTTGGGCATGTTGTCAGGAGGGATCAGCCCCTGGAGAAGGACATCATTTTTGGTGAAGGGTCCACCAAAAAATAAAAAAAGGAACACCCCCAACGAGATGGATTGAAATGGTGGTGACAACAATGGGTTCCAACAAAGATGTGAGGGTACCTCCAGACTGGACAGTGTGTCATGATTATTTGTATAGGGTCACTATGGGTCAGAACCTACTGGATGGCACCTAACAACAACAACAACAACTATCTTTGAGAAATGGTCTTTATTTCCTTTGTCCTAGGCTGCCTTAGTCCGGGAACTCCACTACAACCTGTCTACCCTTCATGACTCTGCTGGCATTTAAAATATCTCTGGCATAGTTTCCAGCATTTGAGGGACATAGAAACCACTGCAGGTCAATCAATTGGTAGATAAGGGGTAGACATTTATCATGTTACCCTTTATTTTTCTCTTGTCCCTTTGTTCTCTGTTCATGTTTCTCTACGTTTTTCCTTTCTTTAGAATTGTTTTTCTGTTTTTGTTTTTAAATTCTATTATCCCTCCCTTAGTTTGTTGTTGCTGTTTTTAAATACCGTGAAGCCTATTCCAACTCATAGCTATCCTATATAGCATTTCTGAAAAGTGGCTGGTGATCTTGAACTGCTGACCTTGAGCTTCAAACTGACCTTGCAGTCCACTACATTAACCCACAGATCCACATCAGGAAGCTTTTACTCTTTCATTATTGCTGTAGTATTATTCCAAAGATTATAACATACTTTCTTCAATAATGTTGAATATGTGCTTTTGACTTATTCCTGAGCAAATTAAAACTTAGAAGAATTAAAACAAATCACTTTCTACCAACGTACATGTCATGAAGCAATGCATTCAATTCAATGTATATTTTAAATAAAAAGGGCATAATTATTTTCTATTCAATTTTTAATTACTTAAACTCTCCTCAGTCCTCTGAGTCTTCAATAGGGATAACATTTTTAAAATTTTATAAGAATATTTCATAGCATTTTCTTTAGTATGTATCTGTTGGTGATAAATTATCATAACTGATTTGTTCAAAATATCTTTACCTGAATTTCAGTTTTCCCTATCAGTTTATTGAGTAATAGCTTATTTAGAAAAAAAAAAATTCTATTAATTTAAATTGTATAGTTGATTGACTGTTTATAGGAATAATAAGCCATGAAAATATCACCATGATCAAATTATAGAACATTTCCATTCTCCAATATTCCTCAGCCACTTTCCCTCTCTCTGACTCTGGACCAAAGCAACCACTGATCTGCGGTTTCCACTGGAGGTTAGTTTGAGTTATAAGTAAATTTGTTTTTACTTCTTATATCTGGTGCTTGTTTCTTCTACCTCATATAATGAAATCAGAAAATTACATTTTAATGTGAAAATAATACTTAGTGTTCTGAGAAAAAGTTATTTATTTTAGAATTTATAACAATCTGCATTTAAGTATTTCCTCTTTAACTTAATTATTTCATTCTGTCCTTCATATTCGTATGTATTCTAAAATTCCACAAGTTATCTTAGAGTTATTTAAGCATATCCAGGTTATTTACCAAGTTGATATGTTGTTATTGTTGCTAGCTCCTGTCAAGTCACTTCTGACTCATAGGGATCCAATGTAGAGTAAAAGGAAGCATTGCGCAGTCCTCTCTCATCCTCATAATTATTGCTATGTTTGAGTCTATTGTGACCACTGGGGCAATTCTCACTGAAGGTCTTTTCCTTACGTTCACTGACCCTCTACTTTACCAAACATGATATCTTTCTCCAGGGACTGGTCCTTCCTGATAGCATGTCCAAAGACAAAGTCTTGCCGTCATTGTTTTGAAGGAACATTCTGGCTGTACTTTTTCTATGACAGATCTGTTAATTCTTCTGGAGGTTGCGTACAATAAATGAATTCTTCATAAGATTTCAAGGGAAATCTTATTTTAAATAAAACTAACATCAAATAGAATACGTTTTCAACAAGTTATGTACACTTTAAGTTTTGTATTTAACAAATAAATTTGCTGACAAGAAAACCACCCTTATTTTCTAGATGGAAATAATATAATAGTGATCTGTAAGAATATTTCATGACATTTATAAATAGATTCAACATTTCCTGAACTTCCAGAGGTACAAGCTGGTCTCAGAAGACAGCTTGGGAAGAGGAATCATTGCTGACATCAGCTATGGACAATATTGTGTAGTATGAGTATTCTGGGAACACTTAACTGTGCCTATAAGGAAATTGTACTTAGACCAAGAGGCACTTGTTCGAAGAGAACAAAGGAACAACGATTTGTTTAAAATTAGAAAAGGTGTGTGACAGGTATTCTTTCACCATACTAATTTAATCACTATGCTGAACAAATAATCTGAGAAGCTAGATTATATGAAGAAAAACATGGCATCAGGATTGGAGGAGGACTCCTTAACAATCTGCGATATGCAGTTGATATAACCTTGCTTGCTGAAAACAAAGAGGACTTAAAATACTTACTGATGAAGATCAAAGACCATAGCCTTCAGTATGGGTTGCATCGCAATATAAGGGGAAAAAAAATTCTCACCATTGGACCAATAAACAACATGCATATAAACAGAGAAAAGATTGAAGTTGTCAAAGACTTCATTTTGCTCAGATCAACCATCAACACTCATGGAAGCAGCAGTCCAGAAATCAAACGACATATTGCATTGGGAAAATATGCTGCACAATACCTTTTTAAAATGTAGAAGAGCAAAGATTTCAGTTTAAGGACTAAGGTGCACCTGAACATGGCATTTTCAATAACCTCATATGCATGTGAAAGTTGGACATTGAATAAGGAAGACTGTAAAAGAATTGATGCATTTGAGTTATGGTGTTGGAAGCAAATATTAAAAGTACCATGCACAAAAGGACAACTATTGCATAAGGCCATTATTGTAAAAGCTTAAGAAAAGATACCCACAATAAAATGGAAAACAACAACAAAAAAAAATGTGGCATGGACTGCCTAAAGAACAAAACAATTATGTGTTAGAAGAAGAACAGCCAGATTGCTCCTTGGAAGCCAGGATGGCCAGACTTAGTCTCTCATACTTCAGACCAATTATCATGAGGGACTAGGACTAGAGAAGGATATCATGGTAAGTAAAGTGCAGGGTCAGAGAAAAAAAGGAAAACCCCCAACAAGATGGATCACCACAGTGGCAGCATCAATGGGCTCAAGCAAAGCAGCGATTGTGAGGTTAGCCCAGGACTGGGCCAGTGTTCTGTTCTGTTGCTCATAGAGTTGCTATGAGTTGGTACCTACTCAATGGCACCTAACAACAACAACGTCAAGCATCTTTTAAAATAGTTTTGTTTAAAATCTTGCTTTTATAATAAAAGAACAAAAGACAGCATATGAACTTACATTCCCATTAATATTAAAAATCTTCATCTTCTAAAAATTTCAACACACATTTGTGAACACATGCAATGTTCCAAAAGCTGTTCCAGTGTTCAAGATCGATTGGTGAACAAACAGAAAAAAATATGTAGGCCTTTCTGTTGCTTTTATTGTAATGATGGGGATATATAATATATAGTAAACATGAATATATTGAGTCAAGGATTTTATATTTATGAAGAAATAATTTTTATCAAGAAATTATTTTATGGAGGAAATAATTTTTATCAAAAATATACATAATTACAATAAGGAGAACTGGAAAAATAATTAAAGTTTAGATAAAGTGGTCAGATTAGTTCCCTTTGAGAAAGTAACATTTTCTGAGGATTGGAATTATTTAGATAAGAATCTTTGCAAATGCACTTATAATAGCCAAAAAATAAGATTGGGAAAACATGTATTTAAGTCATTCTGCTTTAATTGAAACTAGGCTGTAGCTGTAGCAATTATCTAGACTTCATTTGAAAATTCAGTTAAGAAATAAGTATTTAATAGCAACAGCAGGAGGCATGATTTAAAATATTTATAACTTGTTTTTCTATTTGTAAATAATTATTTCATATGGATGCCAAAAAAGAATCAAATAGCAAAAAAATAAATATGACAAAATAATAATACATAAAATGAAAAATACTACATTTAATGTGGCTCAAACAGCTCACAGAATCAATCAAACAAAAAAATGGTATTGAATATACTCAAAACCAGACACACAGAAGGATCCTTCAATAGCTTTATAGAAAATGGAATTGAAAATTAGTAGCATTTTCTGTTTAATTTTTTGAATCTCCCTTATGCACATGGAATAAAATCACAATGGACCTAACTAATTTTACTATGTTAACATGAAATTTAATAGGAACTCTGATTGTGATCATAGGTTAACAGTAAACTGTGGAAACTGCTTCATGGTAAACTTGAAGTTCTGGTGTGATAATGTAGGATAAGCACTGTTTTGAACTGCAAGGTCAGTGTTCGAACTCACCAGTTGCTCCTCAGAAACCGTACACAGGTCACTTTGATTCAGAATTGACTCCATGGCACTTAACAACAACACAGCAGCAAGCTTACATGATTGTTTTTTCAGTTTTTCTAACCCAATGTGGATAATTATACATGTTGAATCAAAGATTCAAGAAATATTATGTTGTTTAGGTAAAATAAGGATTCAAAAAAGTATTTCTGTATGATTACAGTAAAAATTCTGATGTTTTATTGGAAATGTTTATGATTGTTTCATTTCAAACATCATTGATAAGCATTATTTTCTTACCAAATTCTAAGGTAAACTGATATATATATATATATATATATATATATATATATATATATATATATATATATATATATA
>NW_006408531.1:7431182-7439301 GCF_000296735.1 Chrysochloris asiatica
ATATATTTAAAAAAAAAAGAACATTAGCCACTTTGATCGCTTTTCTGGCAAGTTCCCCATATATAACATTCCCAGCTGACACCATCTCCTTAAGAAATATTCATTCAATTCTATTTGACTCCATATATCAAGTGAACATGTTAAGTGTCCTCATTATTCATAAGTCAGACAGCACCCCAAGTGTACCCAGCTTTAAATTGCTTTTGAACTATCTATAATCTCTAGAAATATCTCCATCCAAACTGAATTTTGCAGACAAACTCAATTTGAATTCTGCATTTACAGTAGCAACACACAAAAATCTATAGATAGGATTGAAGGTCACTTTGACATTGTTTCTTTAAGTAAAACTTTGCTTTATTTATGAAACAAAACCCAGGAATATTCTCCACATCACAGCATAAGATTATTTAAGAAGTCTGCTTGATTTCTTCTCTGAATAATAACGTAGTTAATTCACCCTTTTGTTAAAAATAGATACTTGTTCTTTTAAAAACAAAACAACAAGCAGCTTTGAAAAAGACAAGCAGAAAGCCATGAAATGAGTCATCAGCTGTGTTCAGTTACAGTGGGTTTATCTGTGACTTTGTGTGAAAAACCACTCTAGGAGAAGTCAGCAAAAGTGCAGCCAATTGCTGAGAGCTAATCATGCTGGGTTATTCTTGGAGAAACATGGTGTTTGTAGGTAGCACCTACAGTTACCAATTATTGTCTCCACTTGACAAAATGAATAGGTCTGAGCAGTTATCTTGAAGGTGTTCTCAGCAAGCACTATATTTAAACTGCTGACACCAGTAATTGTGTGTAGCTCACCCAAGTTTGATCTTAAGAATTTTACAGTATGCAGTCAAATATGCTTACCTTTGGCTTCCATTGTCCACAGACTGTGTCTGATAAACAGCTTGCTACCAAAATGAATGTTTTACAACCTAATGTTCCTTTTAACTATCTAATTTCTATTGAGGATCATGGTAAGGAAAGGAATGTTTTTACTACAGCCACTTTTGAAATATTTAGGTGCAAGTTTCTATCATCAAATAACTTCTAATCCTCACATAAAGGCACACAGCCACATAATATCTATATTTGGTTTTAAACTGATAATTTATAGCTGCTGAGAGGCAATAATACACTTGCCTTGGGAAATATAATCAGTGAATAGAAAGCATTTATTTTATTTGTTTATTACCTTGAAGGGACACAACATGAGGGAAGCATGATCCAGGAGCCCTGGCTTTCTTAGAAAAACAACAACAACAAAAAATAACTTTCCTTGCTGAAGGTAATTGTGATTTTTGATGTTAACAGTGATCAAAACAATTTATTACCTTTTGATGAAATTTCCATCTTTCAATTTTCTCAAGAAACAAATAAAATTTAAAGTAATAGAACTAATAAATTAGAGGCACAACGTGATTAAAACAGAGATAATATTTTTTATATTATTAATATTGTTTTCTTGGTTATTCATCCTTGTCCCATCACTTTCATTTAGAGATTTATAATTTGATAAACAGGAAAAATTTAACTTGCATGTTATTGTTATTTGCCATCGAGTCGATACCAATGCATAATGACTCTATACACAACAGAATGAAACACTGCCCAGTCCTGCGCCAACCTCACAATAGAAGAAGTGAAATCCATCTGATGTCAACAATGATATCCCTCATTCCATGTCATCTTTTGAATCAGGTTTGAACCTCTGGAAGTTCTCTGTCAATGTATGGTTGAAGCCATTTTTGTATTTTCTTTAGTAAAATTTTACTCATATGGGAAATCAATGATATTGTTCAATGATTTCAGCATTCCATTGGGTCACCTCTCTTTGTAATGGGCACAGATATGAATCTCTTCCAGTCAGTTGATCAGGTAGCTATCTTCCAAATTTCTTGGCATAGATATGTGAGTGCCTCCAGTACTGCATTACTTTGTTGAACAATTTCAATTTGTATTCCATCTATTCCTGGTACCTTGTTCTTTGTCAATGCCTTCAATGCACTTTGGACTTCTTCCTTCAGAATCAGTGGCTCTCGATCATATACTACCTCTTGAAATGTTTGAACATCAACTATTTCTTTTTGTTACAGTGACTCTGTGTATTCCTTTCTTCTTGATTTGATGTTTTCTGCATCATTAAGTATTTTGCCCACAGAATTCCTCAATAGCACAGGTTGAGGTTTGAATTTTTTTTCCAGTTTCCTCAGATTGAGAAATGCTGAGTATATTTTTACTATTTGGTTTTCTAGCTTCAGATCTTTGAACAATTCGTTACAATATTTTACTTGGTCTTCTCAAAGTTATCTTTGAAATTTTCTATTTTGCTCTTGTACCTCTTCATGCCTAACATTTGCCTTAGCATCTCTAGGCTGGAGAGCAAGTTTCTGAGTCTCTTCTGACATCCATGTTAGTCTTTTCCTTCTTTATTGTCCTCTTAATGACCTTTTTCTTTCTTCCTATATGGTGTTCTTGATGTTATCCCAACACTCTTCTGGCCTTCCATCTTATCTCTAAAATCATGTGGGGTATATTCAAGGTCATATGTTGGCTCTCATGAATTTGCTTTCTTTTCTCTTTAGCTTCAGCCTGAATTTGGATATAAGAAAATGATAGTCTCTTCAATAGTCTGCCCCTGGCCTTGTTTTGGCTGATGATATTGACCTTTTCCACTGTCTCTTTCCACAGATATATTCAATTTGATTCCTGAGTATTCCATCTGATGATGTCCATGTGTATAGTCATCATTTATGTTGTTTTAAAAAGGTATTTGGTCTTGCCGTATTCTATTATGCTATCTCCAATATTATTTCTATAAACAAGGCCATATTGTCCTATTACCGATCCTTCCTCTTTTTTTCCAACCTTTACATTCCAACTGCAAGTAATCATCAATACATCTTTATTGTATGTTTGATCAATTTCAGACTGAAGAAGTTGGTAGAATTCTTCAGTTTCATCATCACTGGCTTTAGTGGTTGGTTAGTAAATTTGAATAACAGTTGTATTAACTGGCCTTTCTTGTAGGTGTATGGATGTTATCCTCTCATGACAACATTGTACTTCAAGACATATCTTGATGTGTTTTTTTATGATGATGAATATGACACCATTCTTCTTATTTGTCTTTCCTGGCATAGTATACCATGTGATTTTCAGATTCAAAATGGCCAATACCAGTCCATTGCAACTCACTAATACCTAGGATATTGATGTTAATGTGTTTCATTTCATTTTTTATAATGTCCAATTTTCCTAGAGTCATACTTCATACATTTCATGATTCTATTATTAATGAATGTTTACAGCTATTTCTCCCAATTTTAATACATTCACCATTTGCAAATAAGATCCCAAAGGCTTTACTCGATTCATGTCATCATGATCAAGTCTACTTTGAGGAAGCAGCTCTTCCTCAGTTGCATTTTGAGTTCCTTTGAATCTTAGTAGGTCATTATCCAGAACTATAATTGACAATATTTTATTACTCTTCATCATGTTTCAATATTCAATATCCCAGTGTATCTGACAGTTTCCCACTGCTATTAATATAGTATTCAGTGATAAGATAGTCAGAAATAATTCATCTCTCTTTCTTCCTCTGTCTTCATCTGGAAGCTAAGCTGAAACCTGTCCATCATGGGCAACCCTGCTGGTATTTAATGTATCCGTGGCTTAGCTTTGAGAATCACAGCAACAAGCAAGTCAACCAGTGCACAAACTGACAGATGAGTAGTGGTTAAGATGCATGTTATTGTTGTTGTTAAGAGTCGATTCTGACACATAGCATATAGTGTTTCCAAGGAGCTGCTGGTGAGCTTGAACCACCAACCTTGCAGTTCAAACAACTTTTCAGTCTGACACATTAGCCCACAGCACCACACCAGGACTCCAGGAACATGTATTTTGCCTTTTATTTTTATACATAAGTTTTATATTGCAAAATGACTCCTTAAAGAAGGAATGTGGCAGATAACTTCTGACATGAATCTATACCAAGGATTGTCTTTATTCACCATGAAGATGACACAAATTGGATTATTGAAATAGGGCCTATTTGAAAACAGCTTTGAATTGTATGCTAGGATTATATTATATTCCAAATCTTGCTATTTTTTCATCAGTCATACTGAGTTACTCCACCCATATTACTAATGTACAACCACATTGCCAAGAATTTCTGAAGACTAAAAATTTGGTTTGCTTAGGACAAAATTCCCATAATAAAAACACTCCCTGTTTTGACCAGAAACAAGAATATTGTCTGGTTAATACAGAAAGTGATGTATAAATTTCCAAGCCAGCTAATTTCTTGTCAGCTTAATCACTCACTCGTTTAAGGAAACACATTTTTGGCATCAGAGGGAATATGTGTTGCCTTCTCTGTCTGTATGAGTATTTAGATGAAATAACTTTTTCTCATGTGGATTTTATGACCAACTCTCCTTTGCCCAATATACCAGAAAAAAAAATTTTTGAAATTATAAACAATACCACCCAGTTGCTCTTTAATCTTTCACACATCTCTAGAAGGAATCTAAAATGGCACAGCCATTCTGGAAAACAATTTGACAGTTTCTTAAAACAGTTCAACATACTTTTATCATACAATTTAGCCACTGCAATCATCAGTATTTTTCCTTAAGAAGTAAGATTTTATCCTAGAGAAATAAAATTTTATGGACACAAAAGTCATTATAGGCTGTCTATATCAGTTTTAGGAATACTGGTGTGGCACTGAAGGATAAGCACTAGACTTCTAACCTCAAGGTTGGCAGTCCTGAAGCCACTCCTTGGAAATCATATATGGGGTCAATATGATAATGAATTGACTCAATGGCACTTAACAACGTCAACATAGCAGTTTTATTAGTCAAAGAGTGCATCAACAAAATGTCCATGATCATCGCTCAGGTGGCCTAAATTCAGCCACCGCATAACATGAATGAAACTTGAGGACATTATGTTGAGTGAAATTGTTGTTGTTGTCAGGTGTCATCGAGTCAGAACTGACTCATAGCGACCCCATGCACAGCAGAACGAAACAATGTCCGATCCTGGGCCAACCTCTCTACTGCTGCCACACTTGACGCCATCAATGATGCCACCTGGCTGATCCATCTCATTGGGGGGTCTTCCTCTTTTTCTCTGACCCTCCATCTTACCCAGCATATGAGTGAAATTAGTCAGTCTAAAAAGGAGAAATACTGCATAGGACCACTAATATAAAAGACATAGAAAAAGAACCCATACTAAAAGGGGGGAAGGCGGGTTCTTTGCTAGTTACCGGGATGTGGGGAATGGGGTGAGGGAAAGGTAGAGCACAGGGGCAGAGCTCTGGGATATAGGGATTGAGACATGGTTGGAATGGGCAAAAGGGGGGAAATAATGTTAAGATGCTTGGCTATCTTTTCAATCTTGGTTTCCCTGTCATACCAATATAAAGTAGACATTTGAGGGAGAGAGAAAGGAATAGCCAGATATATAACCATAGAAAGCTTGTAAGTCCATCTTCTGCCTATAATTGATTGGAATACATAAATGGGGCTACAAACACGTTCAGTGAAGGAGGCTTCCTGCGAAGCCTCTGCATCACATAAGACCATAGGTAGAATCCTGAACCCCATCCAGAATCTTCTGAGGTGGGAAATTCCATGTGAAAGGGCAAGCAGACCAGCCTGGAGCACTAGAAGAACAGAAGATACGTAGTGAAAGAAAGACCAACAGGAAACATAAAAAAACAATAATGGCAGCCCAACTGATTACTACTAGAACAAGCAAGTTGCTTGCCCTGGAGACATCAAGGCAAGTGGCCGCGTCCCTTCAGGGCAAACCCCCTTCCAATACTAAGACTCAATGGGAATACATGAGCAGACATGCACTCTGATTGGTGACCATGCTCGTCACCAATAAGGGGAATTGAGAATAAAACAGCAATGAAGCTGTGAGATAAGCCCTCCAACATTCAATAGACTTCTGTGAAACCATGTGGAGACCTGGTTGGCCAGCAGTTTGGCAAGACCTGGGGACTCTTGGGCCCAGAGTCAGTGTCATAACCACAGAGGAGTAGAGTGGAGAGTGAAGCATCCATCTGATAAGAATAGAGGGCATATGCATAAAAACATCCATATTTGCAGATAATACCCACTTGACCTGGCTTCAGAAGAGGAGCCATACACAGAGTAGACTGGGATGGGCAACTTGGACATTGGCTACCCAAAATGGGGGTGGGGGGGAGGTACAAAGGCAAGAAGGGACTGGCTTACAAGCTTTCAAGAGGGAGCATAGAGCCAGAGGGCGTGGAGGAGAGTAGAATCTCCACTGAGTAGTACCCAATATGTCTGGGTGGGGCTGATGAAAAGAGATGAGGATAGGACTCTTGTAGTACAGTAGTGAATAATTGGTTATCAGGACTGACTGTGTGGGTTGGAAATGTAAAGGTAGACAGATGTTTTGTAGCAAAAAGAGTGGAGTGATTGACTTTGCAGTCCAGGAGCAGAGGTCCCTGGGACCATCAAAGGAAAAGAGTGGAGTACAGGACCCTACCCAGAGAAACAGTGACACCAGAGATGGAGGCAGAGACTATGACATGGAGAGATGGAGTGGCTGGATGCTCTAGACCCAGAAAGGGAGATGGGCTGTGTGCTGATGACTGGGGGCAGGCTTGCAGGGTATATACCCTTTGGTAAGTTGATGATGCATGGAGTGGATTGCAACCATGGTAATGAAATGATATATGATAGGATGAATGTAAAGCTAATGTTCTCCTATGTAAACTATCACATAATTCACAATAAAACATTTAAAAAAAATCTAAATTCAGTATATACTCAAATGGACTGAGTGAATCTCCCTGGAGTTTCAGCGTGCTTCTGATGACAGTTACATACAGTTAGGTTGTAGACATAGTAGAAGGTAAGTGGAGATTGAATTACTCTAAGGCTCTTATTGAGAGACATGCAAGAAACTATCTACAGACATTGAAGAGCAAAGTATAGGGAGGAAGACCTGTGATAGAGTGGATGGGATGCAATTGGACAGGTGAAAACTCAAGAGCAGAGGTTTCTCTCAGAGTTGCAAACCTAATAACACAAAAGCCCCATTCTTAAAGGAGAAATTTTAATGTGCTGGGCTGTAAAGTCACATTGAACCAAAAGGTTGGTGGTTCAAGCTCAACAACCATTCCTTGGAAACCCTATATAGGGTTGCTATGGGTCGGAACTGACTCAATGGCACTTAACAGCAACAACAATATATATACACATGTAGAAAGAGTGAGAGAATGCCCTGATGTGGGCAGGATAATGCACTGGACTGATAGGTCAGGTTGAGCCACAAAGTTGGCAGTTCAGATCCATCAGCTGCACAGAGTTGCTATAAGTTGGAACTGACTTGATGGCACTTAACAACAACAATAACAATATATAAATATATATATATTATATATATATAATTTAAGCAGATATTCTGAAATATTTTGAAAAATACCTTTAAAAATTTGGTGAACCAACTATGATTCAAATAAGAAAACCTAGCAATAAGTGAACTTGATTATTAGCTATAAGTTGTTGTTAAATGCTGTCTAGCCACTTGTGAGTCTTAGAGACCCTGTATAGGTTTCCAAAGAGCAACTGGTGGTTTGAATAACTGATTTTTCAGTTAGCAGTCCAGTGATTACCCTACTGTGCCACACAGGGCTCCATTATCTATGTGTTGTTGTTGTTTAGTGCCATTGAGTTGATTCCAACCTGTACAGGGTTTCCAAGGAACAGCTGGTGCCAACCTCGTGGTTTGCAATACAGTGCTTATCCGACAGTGCCACATGACTCATTACATATACATTGAGTTGCATAATTTAAACACATAGAAATATCTATCATCTATTCAGAAGCAAGGTGGTTTTGTAACATAGTCACTGGACTGTGAACTACAAATTGGAGCCCACCAGCTGTTCTGTGGAAATAGGTGAGGCTGTCTGCTTCCACGTAGCTACACAGCCTCAGAAACTTTATTGAGTGTCATTATGAGTCAGAACTGACTCAACTGTACTTAGCAGTAAAAACAAGGTTTATCTATTTATTTACCTAAATATGTACACACTACTTTCAAAGTTAAAATAATG
>NW_006408531.1:7439439-7500967 GCF_000296735.1 Chrysochloris asiatica
ATTAATATTGAAAATATTCCTATAACTTGAGTAACATACATATTTGGTGTCAGACATTTTTGTCAAATTCTCAGACAGAAACTGGAACAAAGTGCTCTTTTGAGTTCAAGGAAATATTAACTATTGAAAAGTTCAGATTTCATAAAAATATTCCATATCATTGGTTTAATAATTCTAAGAAATTTGGATAAATGGTACTTCTGAATAAAGCTCATTATTTGTTTAAGGTAACATGTTTTCCTAAAAAATGATGCTATCAACTATTTTCATAAAAAATTGTTTACAGTAAATTGCTGACATAAGCACTATTTAAAGGTAAATAAATAAAAGACAAGCACATTTTCTCTAGTCTGCCCTAAGTGATAATGAAATTTCATGTTTCCTTATTCTTGTCTGATCTTATGACCATTATTTTTGTTTTCAGCTTAATTCACATTAGAAACTGTTTTTCAAATATAAGACTATTTACTGAGCTAATAATATGACTAGTTTAAATAAACTGAAAGTCTACTCAGGCAAACAAAGATTAAAGATTAAAGATAATCATCTTGGATAAGAATCAGATTCATGTGCTTTAATTGATTGTACAAAAGAAGAACAATTTGACCTAGAGCTCAAACATAGATGAGCAAGAAAACAAATTGGTAGGCTAAATAATGTCGCTGGCAAAAGATGTTCACAACCATATTCTTTGCTCCCATGAATATGTTACCTTTCGTGGTAAAAGGAATTTTGAAGATGTGATTAAATTATAGGAATTTGAGATGGGGAGATTACGTTTGTATAACTGGTGAGATAATCTCAAAAAGTGCAAGAGGGGGAAAGAAGTTAAAATAGTAAAAATTATGCCATGGGAGAAGAGTTTGATCTATCACTGGTGAAATTGAAGATGGAGAAAGAGGCCATGAGAAAACTGGTTTCTAGAAACTAAAAGCTAAGGAAACAAATTTTCCAAAAAGAAAACAGCCACATGGTTGCCAGTGAGAACTATGTCTGACTCACTAAATTATAAGAAAATAAATGTGAATTGTTTAAGCCTTTATATTTGTAATAATTTGTTACATCAGCATTAGAAAACCAAAACATCAGAAATTGTCATCAGTGACTTGGAGAGGAAAATTCGAAATTAGATCTTCTTTGCAGCATTGTAGGCTTTATTCAATTACTTTTGACACTACAAAAGTAATGGAACTTCATGTATTCAAGATTAACTTCTTTCAACAATTAGCAAAATAGACAAATCTGGAACAAACTGGTTAAACAAAATTCCTTTTTTTTTAAGTTTCCATTAAACCTGATAAAAATGATCATGAATAAGATTAACTTTTCAAAATTATGTCTGCAATTAATTTGTTTTAAACTGGAAATATCATAAAATATTTTTTTTCTTAAAAAAAATACATAATTTCATATACTATACCTAGAAACCAATAGTTCAATAACTAAGAACAACATGGTAAAGCTTATCAAAAAATTTAACAACTGTTTCTGGTTAATTATTTCAAACTCATGAAGCAAAGCAGTTGACATTTTATAAACTATTCCAGGTCATAAAAGTTGAAATCATAATATGAATAAAAAAGAGCCCTAGATATTCAATCAAGAAATTATTAGTATAGTAATAGTTGTTGTTGTTAAGTGTCGTCAACTAAGTTTTAACCCATAGCAACCCTGTATAAGGTTTCCGAGGAGCAGCTAGTAAGGTTGAACCACCGACCTTGGACTTTGAAGTCCAGCACATTAGCCCACAGCACCACACTATAACTCCAGTATGGTAGTAGGAGCATGATTTAACAATTACTAATATAATAATTTTCACAAAGAAAGACAAGCATATTCATCATAGATTACTAAAATAATTGACTTTATCAGTAGATAAAGTAAAAACATTTTTGAAAAACTTGAGTAATTTCATTTGATAAAGTGCAATAAATTTCTATTCAAAAACATTGAAAAGAAAATAAACTTTTTTTTTTTAAGGATATATCTTGACTGAAAAAAATAGTAAATAATGAAATACCTGTGGATAGTTATTAAAATTAGAAACACCCTCCTCCCCAAAAAGCAGGATGTCTATCTACTATTGTCATTATTTTTAAGTTAATTTTTAAAGTTATATTTCCTTCATTTGGGATGAAAAAGCAGAAATTAGAGATCTAGAGTAAAGGAAGATCAAATGTCATTATTTAATGCAATATGTGTATATACAAAAATCCCCAGGAAATAAATTGAAAAACTTTCCATAAAATAATTCAATACAGTGGTTTGCTATAAGACACCTGCAAAGAAATCAATAGGTTTTCTAACTTAGAAAATAGGTTGTTAATGTTCCCAAACACAAAACCAATAAACATAATTTGCTATCTATATGAAAAACTTTATGTATTTTATAAGCTCAACAGTAAAAAAAAAAATACATTGGAAGCTGTATTATAATTCTTGCTAAAGAATTTAAGTCTTGTAAAATTCAATTAATGTGGTTATTACATAGATTAACCACCCCAATAATTAGCCTGTGGAGACATTCTTGTTATTCAATATCATGTTTGTTAAAATCTAGTCATTTTTCTTAATACAGTCAGCAGAGATCTCAAGTAATCATAGAAAATAAGATTTAAAAAAAAGAATATCATAAAACAAAACTCATTTGTCATCGTCTAACTAAATTCAAAGGTGCATACAAGTCAAAACATCCTCCTACATGACCCCTTTCTGGTTTTGGTTAGAGAGCATAAATATCAAATGAATAACTGTGTATGTGGCCAGTTATAGTTTATGAATTTTCTCTCTCAGTACTTCATTTGGAAAATATGTTTCTAGCCTCTTCTTGGTGCAAAGCCATGCCTATAAGACTGTTCTTTTACTACTTTGTCAACAGAATGAATATAGCAAGAATCCTGACCACAAGTCCACACTATTTCTTGGTACCATATATTTTTTTAAGACAGGACTTCAAAATTTTTGTGAAAAAATTCCATTATCCTTTTCTTCTACTTTTTCATGAACTTTTGAAGCCTCCTTGTGTTTCTGATGCTTGGTTGCACTATTATTAGATCTTCTTTTATCATATTTTGTTAGATCAGTGAAGTGTTAATTTTTCAAAATTCTTAACAAAGTTTTGACACCACAAAATGCACAATTCATTTCATGTAGGCAGTTGGTTTTCTAACTGAAAGAGAACAAAGACTTATCAAATTAAAAGATGTTATAGTACAAAGTTTCTCATTTCATCTTTTAGAGCAGAATGTATCATTGACTGTAAATCAGAATCAAGTTTCTCCTCAAAAATATTTGCATTTTAGCCAGGTATTTGTAACCTGAGTGTACAGAAACAATTCACATATTTTACTAATAAAATGTTCCTGTTTTCAATGGGATTTCATCATGATTAAACCTCATTGATTATTTGAATAATATTTTTGATAAAATATACAAAGTAAATTTTTATTTTGTAGAGGTCTTAGTGTTTAAAAGTTTCTTGTGAATCATGGTAGCAAATTGGGAGTTCAAGCCAAATCCACTGTTTTACTTATTTTTGTAAATAAAGCTTTATTGCAACATTTGTTATTGTTAGTTGCTGCAGAGATTCTGACTATGACAAATCCATGTGTATACAGAATTGTTCCATAAGGTTTTAAAGGCTGTGACATTTTGGAAGCAATCACCAGGCTTATATTCCACAGCATCTCTAGGTAGATTAGAATTGCCAAACTTTTTGGCTAGAAGTCCAGCCCTTAACCATTTGCATCAACTGGGAACTCCTTGTTATAGTACCACAGCCTTAAAGGTTTGCTTATTTATTGTCTATGACAGCTTTCAGTTACAATGAGAGTTGAGTTGTTGCTACAGCATGACCAGAAAAGCTTAATGTATTAACTACCTGACCCTTTTCAGAAAACAGTGTGCTGAATGGAAATCGAAACAATATTTGGTATTGAATTCAGTAATTTTAGAAAAGATGATGGAACTGCACTCACAAATGTATTTCAAATAAAATACGTAAGAGAATATGAGTACTTGATATGCTTGTCAAATCATATTTGGTTAAACAACCTTATGTTTCTCCTGATATTGTTGAAAAGAAAAAAACAAAACAGTTTTCATAAAGACGAAGCAATGGAAAACCATATATATCATCAGCCTGTGGCCATTTGGATAAGGCATTTTAGATATGGTTAAGATTACTTTATTTTGAAAATTATTGATTGTTATATTCTTAAATTGACTGGAATTTAAAAAATACTTTAATGCCCATGCACTCTTTCAAGTATGAAAACAAATGATTGATATTGAATAGCCCTAAATCTTTATAGTACCATTTATCTATTTGTCATACTGTGGAGGCTTGTACATTGAGGTGGTGCTATCCCATTGGTATTTTGTATACTAGCAGAGTCATCCAGGAGGGACAAGTTTTGGTGGAACTTCCAGACTTAAAAACACTGGAAAGAAGGAGAGACGCACTATTTCTGAATGGTTATCCACTGAGAATATTATGACTAGTAGTGGAATATTGTCGGATTTAGTGCCAGAGATGAGCTCCTCAGGTTAGAAGGCACTAAAATATAATTAGGGGAAGAGATACATCCTCAAAGTAGAATAGAACTTAATTAAATGAATAGAGGAAAACTTTCAGAACCTTCATTTGTTGATGTGGAACAATTCAAAATGGAAAGAAACTGATGCAAACATCCATTAATAATTAGAACATGGAATGTACAAAGTATGATTGTAGGCAAATTGGAAGCCATAAAAACTAAAATTAAACACATAAAGATTGATGTGCTAAGCATTAAGCAGCTGTAATTGACAGGCATTAATTATTTTGAATCAAAAAACATGATTTAATATGATGGGAATGACACAATTGATGAAGAATGGCATAACATTTATCATCAAAAAAGAGCATTTCGAGATCTATCTTAAGTACAATGCTGTCTGTGATAGGATAATATCCATACACCTATAAGAAAGAACACTATTATTTAGATTGTGTGTCAATCACTAAAGTCAGTATTGATGAAATTGAAGAATTCTGCCAGTTAATGACCAAAGACCAGAAGACTTGTGGAATGACATCAAGAACAACATACATGAAGAAAGGAAAATGTCATTTTAAAAAAAAAAATGAAAGAAAGAAATACCAAAATGGATGTCAGAAGAAACCCTGAAACTTGCTCTTGAGTGTAGAGAATCTAAAGCAACTTGAAAGAAATGAGGATGTAAAAGAGAACAGAATTGAAAATTGCAAAGAGCAGCTCAAGAAGATAAAGTCAAGTATTATAATGAAATGTGCAAAGGCATGGAGGTAGAAAACTAAAAGGGAAGAGCACACTCAACAGTTCTCAAGTTGAAGGAATGAAGAAAAATGCAAGCCTCTATTGCAATATTGAAGGATTCTGTGGGCAAAATATTGAATGATAAAGGAAGCATCAAAGAGAAGATAATGAAAGAATACAGAGTCATGCAACATTTCAAGATGTAGCATACGATTATGACCTAATGGTTTTGAAGGAAGAGGTCCATGCCACACCAAATGTATTGATGAAAAACAAGTCTCCAGTAATTGAAGGAATACAAAGTGAAATGTATCAATAAATTTATGCAATGCTGGAGGAACTCACTTATCTCTGCCATTAAAGGTGGAAGAGAGCTACCTGGCCAGCAAATTGGTAGAGATCCATATCTGAACCCATTCCAAAGAAAGATGACCCAGTGGAATATGGAAATCATCCAACAATATCATTAATATCACATGCAGGTAAAATTTTGCTGAAGATACTTCAAAAACAATTATAGAAATATATCAACTGCTAGTTGCCAGAAATCCAAGCATGATTCAGAAAAGGATGTAGGACCAAGGATATCCTTCCTAAAGTCAGATGGATTTTGGCTAAAAGCAGACAATACCACAAAGGTGTTTGCTTGTGTTTCGTGGACTATGCAGATGCATTCAACTTTGTGGACCATACCAAACTATATATAACATTGGGAAGAATGGATATGCCAGAACACATAGCTGTACTCTTAAGTTACCTGTGCCTAGACCAAGATGCAGAGCATGGGAACACTGAATGTTTTAAAATTGGGAAAGGTGTGCAACAGGGTTGTATTCTTTCACCATTCTTGTTCAATATGTATGCTGAGCAAATAATACGAGAAGCTGGGTTCTATGAAGGAAAGCGTGGCATCAGGATTGGAGGAAGACTTATTAACAACCTGAGATATGCAGATGATACAACCTCGCTTGCTGAAAGTGAAGAGGACTTAAATATTTACTGATGAAGATCAAAGAGCATGGCCTTATGTATGGATTACAACTCAATGTAAAGAAAATAAAAATCCTCACCAATGGACAATAAACAGCATTCTTATCAATGGAGAAGAGATTGAGGTTGTCAAGGACTTCACTCTTCTTGGATCAACTATCAACACTTGTGGAAGCAGCAGTCAAGAGATCAGACAACATATTGCATTGGGCAAATCTGCTGCACAGGAACTTTTTAAAGTACTGAAGAGCAGAGATGTCAGCTTGAGGACTAAGGTGCGCCTGACCCAGGCCATGGTATTTTCAATAACCTCATATGGATGTGAAAGCTGGACAGTGAATAAGGAAGATCGTAGAAGAATTAATGCCTTTGAGTTGTGGTGTTGGAGGAGAATACTAAAAGTGCCATGGACTGCCAAAAGAACCAATAGATCTGTTTTGGAAGAAGTGCAACCAGAGTGCTCCTTGGAGGCCAAGATGGCTAGGCTTCATCTCTCCTACTTTGGACACATTGTCTGGAAAGAACAGTCACTGGAGAAGGATGTCATGCTGGGTAAGGTGGAGGGTCAGAGAAAAAGAGGAAGACCCCCAATGAGATGGATCAGCCAGGTGACATCATTGATGGCAGCGCTAGTGAGGTTGGCCGAGGATCGGACATTGTTTCGTTCTACTGTGCATGGGGTCGCTATGAATCAGTTCCGACTCGATGGCACCTGACGACAACAGACCAAGATGCAGTTGTTTGAAGAGAATAAGGGGATGCTGAATGGTTTTAAACTCAGGAAAGGTGTGTGGAAAGGTTTTATCTTTACACCCTTTTTGTTGTTGTTAAGTGTCATCAAGTTGGTTTTGATTCATAGTCACTCTGTGTAGGGTTTCTAAGGAGTGTCTTCTGGATTTGAACTGCCAACCTTGCAGTTCAATCTGACCTTGCAGTCCAGTACATTATCCTACAGTGCCATACTAGGACACACATCCAATATCTATGCTGAGTAAATATCTGAGAATCTAGATTATATAAAAAAGAAGATGGCTTTAGAATTGGAGGAAGACTCATAAATACCCTGCAATATGCAGGTGAAAAAATTTTGCTTGTTGAAAGTGAAAATTACTAGAAATACTTACTAATAGATGTCAAAGACTACAGAGCTCAGTATGATCTGAATTTCAAAACAAAAGTCTTCACAACTAGACCAATAAATATTATGTTTGTAAATGGAGATCAGATTGAAACTTCCAAAGATGTTATTTTGCTTGGGTCTACGTAGTGGTTACGAATCGGGCTGCGAACCTTAAGGTCAGCGGTTCGAAACTACCAGCTGCTCCGCGGGAGGAAGATGAGACTTTCTACTCCCGTAAAGATTTACACCCTCGGAAACCCTGTACAGGGTCGCTATGGGTCGGAACCGACTCAATGGCACTTAACAACAACAACAACAATTATGAAAGCAGCAGTCAAACAACAACAACAACAACAATTATGAAAGCAGCAGTCAAGACAAGTCAGCAAAAGACCTCTTTAATGTGTTAAAGAGCAAAGATGCCAGTTTTAGGACTAAGGCAGGACTGACAAAAGCCATGGTATATTCAATAACCTCATATACAGATGAAAATTGGACAATGAATGAGGAAGACCAGAGAAGAATTTGTGCATTTGAATTTGAATTATGGCACTGATATAGAAACTACAATATTCTGTATCAGTGTCATAAAAATATAGAAGTACCATGGGTTGCCAGAAGAACAAATGAATCTATGTTAGAAGTACCGTCAGAATACTCCTTAGAAATGAAAATGGTTTATTTTGCTTTGGACATGTTATCAAGATGCATCAGTCCCTGGAAAAAGATATTAAAGTTTGTAAAGTGACGGCCAATGAAAAAGGCAATGACCCCACATTGACACAGTGACAGCAACAAAGGTTCTAACGTGGAAACCATAGTGAGTATGGCACATGACAGGGCAATGTTCGTTCTGTTGTGTCTAGGGTCACTATGTGTGGAAACAAACTCGATGGTTCCTAGCAACAGCAACAATAAATCTTTACAATTTTTAGCACACAGATAAAATGAATGTTGTTGTGTCACTGAGTCATTACTGACTTGTAGTGACCCATGCGCAACACACCAAAAACCTCCTTGGTCCTGTGCAAATCTCACAGTCATTGCTATGTTGGAGTCACTGGCTGCTATCACTATGCCAATCCATCTTGTTAAGGGTATTCCTCTATTTTTCCAGTCCTCCATTTTACCAAGCATGATGCCCTTCTCCATGGACTAGTCCATTCTGATATTATGTCTGAAGTATAAGAGACAAAGTATGGCTATCCTGTCTTCCAAGGAACATTCTGGCTGTATCTCTCTCAAAATTCATTTATGTGTTCTTTTGGCAGTCCATGGAACTTTTGATTTTCTCATTCAACATCATAACTCAAATGCATCAGTTCATCAAAAGTTTCTATTCATTGTCCAACTTTTGAATGCATATATGGTTGTTAAAAATACCATGGCTTGGGTCAGGAGCACTGGAATCCTCAAACTGACATCTTTACTCAATTTGTACAGAAGATATACCCAATACAATATCTCATTTGATTTCTCGACTGCTGCTTCCATGAGTGTTGATGGTTGAACCGAGCAAAATTAAATCTTTTACAATTTCAATATTTTCTCCAATTATCTTGATATTGTTTATTGGTCCAATGAGGATTTTTTGCTTTCTTTACATTGAGATGCAACCCATAATGAAGGCAGTGACTGCTGATCATCATCAGGAAGTATTTTAAGTCCTCTTCACTTTCAACAAGCATGGTTATATCATTTGCATATCACAGATTGTTAATGAATCTTAGTCTCATCTTGAAGCTATGTTCTTCTGCACATAATCCAGTTTCTCAGATTATGTACTCAACATACAGGTTGAATAAGTATGTGAAAGAATACTGTCTGCACACACCTTTTCTAATTTTAAACCATTCAGTGGTCCCTTGTTCTCTTAGAATGACTGCCTCTTGTTCTGTGTATAGGTTTCTCATGAACACAAATAGGTGTTCCAGAATACTCATACTCCACAATACTGTCAATTGCTTGATGATCCACAAGATTGAAAGTCTTTGTGCAGTCAATAAAACACAGTTAAATATCTTTATGGTATTCTCTACTCTCAATCAAGATCCATCTGATATCAGCAATGGTATCTTTCATTCCATGTCATTGTCTGAGTCCAGTTTGAACCTCTGGCAGTTTGGCGTTAATGTAATGTTACAGACATTTTTAAATAATATTTAGCAAAACTTTACTTGTGTATGATATTAATTATATTGACTGATGATTTCTGCATCCTGTCGGGTCACCTTTCTTTGCAATGAGCACAAATATGAATATATTTTAATCAGATGACCAGGTAGCTGTCATCCAAATGTATTGGCATAGATAATTGAGTGCCTCCAGTGCCACACCAGTTGGTTAAGTATTTCAGTATGTAGTCCATCAATTCCCAGAGCCTCATTTTTTACCAATGCTTTCAACACACTTTGGACTTCTTCCTTCAGGATCATTGGCTCTTCATCACATGCTACCTCTTGAAATGGTTGAACATCAACTATTTCTTTTTCTCATCAAAGGTTGAAGTAGAACATTTCTCTTTGGTACAGTTATTATGTGTATGATTTCCATCTTCTTTTGATGCTTTTGTTGTTGCTGTGTTGATTATGGTTCCAAGTAAAATGAAGTCTTTTCTCCATTTAACATGATGTTATTTGTTGGTCCATTGTGAGGATTTTTGTTTTCTTTACAATGAAGTGCAATCCATACTGAAATCTTAGATTTTTATCAGTAAGTATTTTAAGTCCTCTTCACTTTCAGAAAGCAAAGTTATATCATCTGCATATTGCAAGTTCTTACTGAGTCTTCCTCCAATCCTGACGCCATTTTTCTTCATATAATACAAATTATCAGACTATTTGCTCAGCGTACAGAATGAGTAAGTATAGTGAAAGAATATGCCACACACCTTTCTTGTTTTTAAACCTTTCAGTGTTCCCTTGTTCACTTCAAGCAACTGCCTCTTGGTATATGTACATATTCCTCATGTGTACAATTTGTAGTTGCTAGAGAATGGAAAGCATAGGTTGAAAACAAAGAAGAATGATCAGTAGATCATTCTATGGCTTTGGTGATTAAAACAATGCTGTAGGTCACATGATAGAATTTTGCAAGACCAATGACTTCTTCATTGCAAATACCTTTTTAAATAGCATAAAAGATACTATACTCATGGACATATCTAGATGGAATACACAGAAATAAAATTGACTACATCTGTGGAAAGAGGCAGTGGAATACCTCCATATCATCTGCCAAACAAGGCCAGGAGCAGACTATGGAACAGATCATCAATCGCTGAATTTGAAGAAAAGTAAAACAACTCCACAAAACCCAAAATTTTAGAGAACATCTGAAGACAGATGTATTAAATTAACACTAAAGACTGAAGACTAGAAGAGTTGTGGATGGCATCTAGAACATCATATAGGAATAAAGCAAAAGGTCACTAAGAAGACAAGACAGAAATAAAAGATGCAAATGGATGTCAGAAGAAACTCTGAAATTTGCTCTCCAGAGTAGAGATGATAAGGCAAATGTAAGGCGTGAGAAGGTACAAGAGCTGAATATAAAATTTCAAAGGTCAGCTTAAGAATACAAGGCCAAATATTATAACAAAAAATGTACAAAGATCTTGAGCTAGAAAACCAACAGGGAAAAACACACTCAATCTAAAGGATCTAGGAAAAAATTCACTTGAAGTATAGGATTCTCTGGGCAAAATATTGAATGATGCAGAAAGCATAAAACCAAGATCAATGGAATACAGAGTCGCTGTACCAAAAAGAAATAGTCTATATTTAACTCTTTCAAGAGGTAGCATATGATCAAGAATCAATGGTCCTGAAGGAACAAGTCCATGGTGCATTGAAGGCATTGGAAAAGAAAAAGACACTGGGAACAGATGGAATGCAAATTGAAATGTCCCAACAAACTCATGTGGCACTGGATGCACTCAACCATTTATGCCAAGAAATCTGGAAGACAACTACTTGGATCGTTGAGTGGAAGAGATTCATATCTGTGCCCATTCCAAAGAGGTGACACAACAGAATGCAGAAATAATTGTATAATATTATTGATATACCATGCAAGTAAAGTTTTAATAAAGATAATACAAAAATGGCTGCAACTATAAATTGACAGAGAACTTCCAGAGATTTAAGCAGTATTCAGAAAACAAAATGAAACAAGGGATATCATTGCTTACATCAGATGGATCTTTGCTGAAAGCAGAGATTATCAGAAAGATATTTACCTGTGCTTGTATTGACTATGTAAAGGCTTCTGACTGTGTAGATAATGACAAGCTATGGACAACATTGCAAAGAATGTTGTATTCTGGAACACTTAATTTTACTCATGAGGAATCTGTTCATAGACCAAGAGGCAGTTGTTTTTGTTTGTTTGTTTGTTTAACAGAACACTGGTGCTTTTAACATCATTCAATATTTTGCCCATAGTATCTTTCAGTATTGCAAGTTGAGGCTTGACTTTTTCTTCATTTCCCTCAGATTGAGAAATTTTGAGTGTGTTCTTCCCTTTTCGTTTTCTGAATCCAGATTTTGCACATTTCATAATAATATATGATTTTGTCTTCTTTCTTGAGTTGCCTTTGGAAATATTCTGTTCAGTTCTTTGCCTCCTAATTTCTTCCATTTGGTTCAGCATCTTGATGCTGGAGAACAAAACTCAGAGTCTTTTCTGATACTGATTTTGGTCTTTTCCTTCTTTCTTTTCTTCTTCATGAACTTTCACTTTCTTTCGTTATAATATTCTTGATGTCTTCCCCCAACTCTTCTGGTCTTCAGTCTTCAGTGTCTAATGAATCAGATCTGTTCTTCAGATGATCTCTAAATTCAGATGGGGTATGTCCTGCATTATATTTTCATTGATGTGATTTTGTTTTAATTTTCTTCAACTTCAGCCTGGATTTGCATATGAACAATTGATAGTCTTTCTGTTCCAGTCCGTCCCTGATCTAGTTTTGGCTGATGATGTGGAGCTTTCCTACCATCTTTTTCCACAGATGTTGTCAATTTTATTTCTGTGTATCGCATCTGGTGAGGTCTATGTGTATAGCTACCATTTATCTGTTGTTTATGAAAGGTATTTGCAATGAATAAGTCATTGGTGTTGAAAATTCTATCAAGTGATTTCCAGCATCGTTTATTTACAACTGATCTTTCCTCTTTGTTTACAATCTTTGTATTCTAACTGGCAGTAATTATCAATATATCATATTTGATCAATTTCAGATAGAAGAATTTAGTAGAATTCTTCAATTGCATCATCACTGGCTTTAGTAGTTGGTATGTAAATTTGTATAATAGTTGTTTTAAAAGAGCTTCCTTGTTGATGTATAGATATTAACCTATCACAGAAAACGTTGTACTTCAAAATAGTTACTGAAATATTTTTGATGATGAATGCAACATCATTTTTCTTCAATTTGTCATTCCTGGTATAGTAAGTCCTATAATTTTCAGATTCAAAATAGCCAATATCAGTACATTTCAGCTCAGTAATGCTTAGGATTGACTCCTTGTGTTCCACTGTGGGATGAAGAGCTGAACCACAAGCTTGGTTTGAAGCACAAGATAGGTGGTTCAAATTCACTAGTTGCTCATTGGAAACCCTATACAGCATTGCTATGAGTCAGAATAGACAACAACTTAACAATAACAACAATACCTAGGATATCAATATTCATACATTCCATTCCATTTTTGTCAATTTTCAATTTGCCTACATTGATACTTTTTACATTTCATGTCCTCATTATTAATGTATGTTTGCAGCTGTTTCTCTTCATTTTGAATTGTGCCCCATCAGCAAATGAAGGTCCCAAAGGGTTTACTCCATTCATGTTATCACGTTGAACTCTGCTTTGATGATGCAGTGCTTCCTCAGTCTTATTTTAAGTGCTTTCCAATCTTAGGGGTTCATCTTCTGGCAATATATCTGACAACATTCTGATGTTCTTCATCATGTTTCAATATTCAGTAGTCTGTTGATATCTGACAGTGTTCCACTGCTATTTGTAAATTTTTCAGTGACTGGATATTCAGAAGCAGTTTGTCTCCCCTTATTTCTAGCCTGTCTTAGTCTGGAAATTCAGCTAAAACCTGGCCACATTGGTTACCCTGTTAATATTTAAAATACTGGTGCCATAGGTTTCATAATCACAGCAACACAACTACCGCAGTACGAAAACTGATAGATGAATGGTGGAATAAAATGAATAGACAAGAACAAATGTTGGTTTAAAAGGAATACATGTGGAGTATATTAATAACCCTAAGTTTCAATAAAACTTTATATAGAAGATACATTGTCATAGCAGATTGCAATTCAAAAGAGAAAAGTATGAGCATGGTGTCTTTTTCTATACTTTGTATTTTGTATTTGTATCTTTTTGTATTCTTTTAGTTTATTGCTTGTAGCATTTGAATAAAGTTAGTATATTGTTTTTATTTCATCTGCTTCTATGAAAGCTATATTCCAGTGACTATAATACCCCAAATGGTTACTTTAGAAATTACAATGGTATTATAAAGCGATTACAACTTCTGAATGAGACAAGGTGTCAGGACCAGGGTAAATACATAAGCAGTGAAAATAATGTGTTTTCACACAAATCTTGAGTATTATTAAAGAACAAAAAGAAAGACAAACAAGGAAATAGGAAAATACAAATAAAAATAATGAGCAATTATTTTCTGTCTACCAAAATTCCCCCTGCAGTTTCAATCAATGTCTCTGCTTCTGCTTTCCGTTTTAAATAATTGTGCTAGCTCCGGAAAATATATCCGGCATGATCCAGAACAGCTGTGACTGCTTTTCTGTGATTAATTAATTAATTCTTTTTAAGTTTATCATTTCATTGTCATTTAAAAAACAAAAGACTGCACATCAGTTTTAACTCCTGAGCTAAACTTACAATGCATGAATAATTTCAAAATAAAAACTTGGCACTAGCCTTCCTTTTCTAACAAATACTCCAGAAAAAGAGACAGTATTACTTTGAGTCCTAGTGTGGCCCTATAGGAGAGGCACTGGACTGCTAAACACAAAGTCAATGATTCAAGCCAACCAACTGCTGCTTAAAAACACTATACAGCAGGGGTGGGGAACCATTCTTCTGCAAAAAATTATAACATCATTTGCTGGCTATACAAAATTATCCACTTAAAAATTAGCCTGCCATATCTGGTCAAATGTTTAATTAACTCATTCTAAGAACCTTGATTCCTGAATGTGAAGTAGACTTAAAATATTTACTGATGAAGATCAAAGAGCACAGCATTCAGTTTGGATTGCATCTCAATGTAAAGAAAACAAAAATCCTCACCACTGAACCAATAAATAACAGAGAAAAAATTGAAATTGTCAAGGACTTCATTCTTCTTGGATCAACTATCAACACTCATGGAAGCAGCAATCAAGAAATCAACAATGTATTACATTAGGCAAATCTGCTGCACAACACCTTTTTCAAGTACTGAAGAGCAAAGATGTCAGCTTGAAGACTAAGGTGTGCCTGACTCAAGCCATGGTATTTTCAATAACCTCATATGCATGCAAAAGCTGGACAGTGAATAACGAACACCGTAGAAGAATTGATACTTTTGAGTTAAGATGTTGGAGGAGAATACTGAAGGTGCCATGGGTTGCCAAAAAAACACAATAGATCCATTTTGGAAGAAGTACAGCCAAGAGTGCTCCTTAGAGGCCAAGATGGCCAAACTTTGTCTCTCAAACTTCGGACATATTGTCAGGAGGGACCAGTCACTGGAGAAGGATATCATGTTTGGTAAGATGGAGGGCCAGAGATAAAGAGGAAGAACCCCAACAAGATGGATTGATCAAGTGGCAGTATCAATGGGGTCAAGTGTTGCAATGATAGTGAGGTTGACCCAGGATTGGGCAGTGTTTCGTTCTGCTGTGCATAAAGTCGCTATGATTTGGTACCAACTCGATGGCACCTAACAACAACAATGTGATGGGTGTCGTGCTGTGGGCTAATGTGTCAGACTGCAAAGTCATTTGAACTGCAAGTTTGGTGGTTCAAGCTCACCAGTTACTCCTTGGAAACCCTATACTGGGTTACTATGGGCTGGAATTAACTCGATGACACTTCATAACAACAACAACAATGCTATGGGAGACCTGGTGTGGCACCTTAGGATAAGCACTGGGTCAAGGTTGATTTGAACTGCAAGTTCGGTGTTTCAAACTCACCAGTTGCTCCTAAGAATCCCTTTACAGGATCACTATGGTTGCATAGAAACACACTTGACAGCACTTAACAACAGCAACAATGTGATGGCTGGAACTGTAGTTGCCTTGGTAGAGCCATACCAAATGATTTCACAGACCTCTGCTATACAGAATTGATGAGTCAGAACCGACTCAATGGCACTTAATAATGACAACACTCCACAGATTAGTTCTGGATTGAGTGACCTAAACATAGATAACACTGAGATCTATAGGAACTCCATGTAGGGCAAGGAACTCAGCCACATCTATTCTCACCCACCTCTTGAGCTCCTTGGTTGCCAGGATCCCCGGGGAAGTTTCTCTTTCAGTCTAACAGCTGCACTAGTTGTTATGTTTTCAAGTTTTTTTCTTTCAATTTTTTGGCTTGTTTATTCTTTCTTTTCCTTCTTCTCTTTCTTTCCCCTTGATTTTTATCCTTATCTATCTCTGCTTTTGCTTTTCCTTCTTTCCTTCTGTTTCTAATTTTTCTTCTTTTCATCTTCTTTACTACTTTCCACGATCTCTCTATCAGCTTTTTTTTTTTTTTCCAATATCTTTCATTTATGTTCACTCTTATTTTTCTCTTCTATAGCTCCTCATGTGGCACAGTAGGATAAGTGTTCAACTTCAAGGTCTATTTGAACCACAAGATCAATTGTTCAAACTCAGCAGCCACTCCTCGGAAACTCTATACAGCTTTGCCTTGAGTCAGAACCTACTTGGTGGTACTTAACAACAACAACATAGCTCGATTATCATTTTTCTCTTTCCTCATTTTAGTTATTATGTCCTTGTTTTCTGGTTGCTTCTGTATTTAATTCCTTTTTCTCCTCTATTATTTTCTCTTTCAATTGTTGGCTGATTATTTGTTGATGTTTTGGTCCTGTGTGTATCTCTGTGTGGATATTTCTCTTTTTCCCCTATGAAACAGGAGATGGCAGATGTGCCTATAAAGCCCAGCCAAAATTCTACCCTCTACAACTCCAACTACAGGACCAGAGCGATATCAGCTCCTGGGCCACTTGACTAGTGATAAATAGCAGCCACTACTAGCCATAAACAGTGAACAAAGAATGGGGCACACATTTAATTACCTAACTACACTCAGAAGACAAAGTTTGTGAGAGTCTACAAGCACATCAACATGCAATCATCAGATAAAATATGATGATAACACAATGACCATAGACAAGAGTAAATATGAGTTCACATGAAGAAACAAGACAGAATAGCTTAAACAAATGATCATGATGCACAGTAAGAAAATGTTTCTAAGGAAGAAAAGGAAATGGAACTCAGAAAAAAAATGCAAAAGAATGATATTTAAGCACCTTCAAAGGATTTTCTGAAATATTGAAAAAAGCAAAGGAATCACAGAAAATACTTTAGAAGAATTCAAGAAAACACTACCAGAACAAATAGACAAAATAAATGCAAATTTTGATATAACACAAAATGTGCAATTAAAAGTCAGGGCTTGATGGCAGATAAGATAGAGGTGCACTGATGTTCACTGTCAGCAATACCACAGAATACCAGGTGAAGCAGGTTCAGAGCAGAGCTCCAAAACTCTCAACAACATAGGTAGGAATATTTTTAAAGTTTGAAGGCTTATAGCTACTGGAACTTGTAATGGAAATAAGAAATCACTTTTGAATCTGCTAGGATTGGCAGCCTGGAGCTGACAACTTGGACAAGACCAAATGGCAAGACCAAGTGAAGGAACAGACAGACCCAAGATGGAATAACGCCGTAGCAACCTCGGAGCAAAGTTGGATAATACACTTTGTCAGTTTTGCTTTGCTCTGATTTTTTTTTTTTTTTTTTTTTTTTTTTTTTTTTGGTCATTGGTGCTACCACTGTTTGCACACCTCCATTCTGGTTACTAGAGGAGGTGCCTGAGTGAGTGGACATCCCCTACCCTCACCACTGGTGGGTTCTTCTTCTACGCATGAGCACAGATACTCTGAGCCCAAGAGCTGGACCTCATTTTTTTTTTTTTTTTTAATAGGGAAAAGGCCAGAACAAGGGTGTGAAGAGGGAAAAAGAGTTTAAAAACAAAACAGGCTGGAAATTAAATTAAATCCTAAGGTACAGCTTAACAACCAACAGTGGTATGTTGAAATCTATCAGGCAGCACTGAAGGCAAGAAGATCAAAGAGGACATTAAAATCATACCCATATTAGGCTACAGATTTTTTTTTTTTTCTTCTCTCCCTCCTCTCCCTTTTCTGTGATTATAGACTACAGTATCATGTTTGGTAAGGTAGAGGGTCAGAGAAAAAGAAGAAGATCCCCAGAGAGATGGATTTGCCAAGTGGCAGCATCAATGGATTTAAGCATGGCAATAGTAGTGAGGTTGGCCCAGGATCGGACAGTATTTCATTCTGCTGTGCATACGGTCACTATCAACTCGATGGTACCTAACAACAACATCTAATCTAGGATTTTTTGTTGTTTTTTTGTTTTGTTGTCCTGTTTGTTTGTTTGTTTGTTTGTTTTTTGCTGTTGCTGTTTTGCTATTTTATGCTCCCCCGTCTACCTTTGGGGGACTCTTTCTCTCCCTATATTACCAAAGAAGAGACAGCAACTGCTGCCATATACTCAAGCTACAATCACACTCTATAAAACACCAAAATTCAGGCAAGAACTAATACCAACTGCCATACACCAGAGAGGCAGACAATACCTGTGAAAGTTACTCAAATTAGCAATAAGAAGAGTGAAAAAGGAAGTCTGCATCCTGATCACATCTACTTGGAGGCAATCAGAAAGCATAAAAAATACCAACACACACACTAACTTATGGAATAAGGCCACAGATAAACACTAAAAATGTCCAAAAAACAAAATCAAAGTAGATGACCATAGCAGCACATGACCAGAAACAAGATAAAATGTCTGGACAAATGACCTAGAAGTAGAGCTGGACTTCATTCTGGAAGGAGGGCAGGCCTTAGAAATCCCTGAGAAGGAATTCAGAAAAACGATTATAAAATGTTTTAAAACACTTTACAATATTATCCTATACATAGAAAACCCCAAAGACTCAGCAAAAAAGCTACTAGACATCATTGGAAGATTCTGCAAAGTGGCAAGATATAAGATCAACATACAAAAATCAGTTGGATTCCTCCATACAAAAATCAGTTGGATTCCTCTATACCAAAAACAACAGCACTAAAAAAGACATTAGGAAAGCAATACCATTTGTAATAGCTGCCGAAAGGATGAACTATCTAGGATTAAATGTAACCAGAGAAGCAAACACCTATACAAAGAAAACTACAAAACACTACTACAAGAAACCAAAAGAGATCTGCAAAAATGGAAGAATGTACCATGCTCTTGGATAGGAAGACTTAACATCGTGAAACTGTCAATACATCCTAAAGCAATTTACACATATAATGCAATCCCAATCCAGATTCTAAGAACATTCTTCAAACAGATGGAAAAAACAATTACAAACGTTATATGGAAAGGAAAGAGACCCAGGACAAGCAAAGCACTGCTTAAGAAGAATAAGGTTGAAAACCTCTCACCCCCGACTTCAAAATTTATTACATCGCTGTAGTGGTCAAAACAGGTTGGCACTGGTACAATGAAAGATACATAGATCATTGGAACAGAATCCATAGATCCATAGATCATTGGATTGAGAATCCAGAAATTAATCCATCCACATACAGCCAACTGATTTTTGACAAAGTACCTAAATATATTGCATGGTAAGTAAAAAAGGAACCCATAGAATGGGAAAAAATTTTTTTAAACAATACATCAGACAAGAGTCTCATTTCTAAAATATCTAAGAAACTGCAACACCTCTACAAATAAGACAAATAACCCAACTAAAAAATGGTGACAGGACATGAACAGACACTTCACCACGGAAGAGATTCAGGCAGCCAACAAACATGAAGACATGTTCACGATCACTAGCCATTTGGGAGATGCA
Source organism: Chrysochloris asiatica (assembly GCF_000296735.1). NCBI lineage: Eukaryota > Metazoa > Chordata > Mammalia > Afrosoricida > Chrysochloridae > Chrysochloris > Chrysochloris asiatica. The sequence continues at coordinate 7,459,037 of NW_006408531.1, forward strand.
ATTCAAAACAACAGTGAGTTATAATCTCACACTAGCAAAACAGCAAAGATAAAAAAAGTAGAGGACAATTAATGCTGGTGCAGATGTGGAGAGATTGGGATCCTCCTACATTGCTAGTGGGATTGCAAAATGTTCCAACCACTCTTGAAAACAATATGGTGCTTCCTCAGAAAGCTGGAAATAGAAATACTTTATGATCTAGCAATTCTTCTACTTGGTAATTATCCATGAGTAGATATATGCACACAAACTATGGAGACAGCCTAAGTGCCCATCAATGGAAGAATGGATAAACAAATTTTGGTACATACACCCAACAGAATATTAAGCTACCTTGAATAATAACAAGGAAGCTGCAAGCCACCACATATCATGCAGGAAACTTGAGGACATTATGTTGAGTGAAATTAGTCAGTCACAAAAGTATAACTACTACATAGGATCATTATTGTAAAAGTTTAAGAAAAAGTACCCACACTAAAAAGGAAAAAAGAAAACAAAAAATTATTTGTTGGTTACTAGGGTGTAGGGTGTGGGGCAAAGGCAGGGATAGAAAGGTAGAACTCAAGGTAGGGACAAGACACACGATAGTTTGGATGCTGGTGCGGGGGGATACACTAGAAGGGGAAGGGGAATGAAAGAACAAAGCAGATGGAAGAACAATGACTGAATGATCAGAGCTCAACTAGAACAAGAAAGAAGAGGAAAAAAAGAGTAATCTGGTACAATTTGATGGACTTGACCTACATCTATGGATACAGAAGCTCAAAAGAGGGAACAAATCTTTACATTCCCACCCCTCCATACACAGAGTTGAACATTGGCTACCCAAAATGGGGGGTGGGGGGGAGAGGGAGGGTACAAATGCAAGAAGTGACTGTCTTACAAACTTTTAATAGGAAGCCTAGATTCAGAGGGCATGGAGGAAGGTATAAGCTCCACTGAGTAGTATCCAATCTGTCTGGTTGGGACTGATGAAAGGAGATGGGGATAGGTCTCTTGTGATACAATAGTGAATAATTGTTATCAGGACTGACTGTGAGGGTTGGAAATGTAAAGGTAGACATTTTGTAGCAAAAGGAGGAGAGTGATTGACTTTGCAGTCCAGGAGCAGAGGTCCCTGGGAAAATCAAGGGAGAAGAGTGGAATGCGGAACCCTACCTAGAGAAATTTTAATGTAAATATTTTGCAAAAATACATCTGTTTGAAATGGCTCTTCATGATAAAAGCAATAAAATCATACTGTTGAGAATCTTAAAAAAAAAAAAAGTGCAGTTATAAATCCAGAAGATTAATAGTGTTGTTTTTGTTGCTGGGTGATATTGAATTGGCTCCAACTCATAGCAACCCAACACACAACAGAATGAAACAATGCCTCGTCCTGTACAATCCTCGCAATTTTTCTTACACTAGAGCCAATTGCTGCTGCCACTGTGCCAATCACTCTTGTTAGAGGTCTTACACTTTTATGCTGACCATCCAAACATAATGTCCTTCTCTATGGACTGGTCCCTCTTGATAATATGTCTCAACTATGAGTGATGAAGTCTCCTAATTTACATTCTGTTTGCACTTTTTCCAACACAGACTTATTTGTTCTTGCAGAACATGGTGTTCATATTCTTCTTCAGAACCATAATTCATATTCATCAATTCTTCTATTGCTGTTGTTAGGTACCATCAAGTCGGTACCGACTCATAGCGACCTTATGCAAAGCAGAATGAAACACTGCCCTATCATGGGCCAACCTCACTACTGTTGCCATGCTTGAGTCCATTGATTCTGCCACTTGGCCAATCCATCTCATGGGGAGTCTTCCTCTTTTTCTCTGACCCTCCATCTTACCAAGCATGATATCCTTCTCCAGTGACTGTTCCCTCCTCACAATATGTGCGACGTAAGAGAGATGAAGTTTGGCCATCTTGGCCTCCAAGGAGCACTCTGGCTGTACTTCTTCCAAAACGGATCTATTGGTTCTTTTGGCAGTCTGTGGCACTTTCAATATTCTACTCCAACACCATAACTGAAAAGCATCAATTCTTCTACGGTCTTCTTTATTCAGTGTCCAGCTTTCACATGCATATGAGGTTATTGAAAATACCATTGCTTTGGTCAGGTGTACCATAGTCCTCAAACCCATGCCTTTGTCTTACCTACTTTGAACAAATTCTTTGTGGCAGATTTCACTAATACAGTAGATCATCTGATTTCTTGACTGCTGCTTCTATGAGTGATGACTGCAGATTCAAGTAAAATGAACCCTTTGGCAATTTCAATCTCTTCTCCATTTATATTGATTTTATTAATTGGTCAGTTGTGAAGATTATTGTTTTCTTTACATTGAGGTGCAATCCATACTGAAGTATGTGGTCTTTAATCTTAATCAGTAAGTATTTGAAGTCCTCTTCGCTTTCAGCAAGCAAGGTTGTATAATCTGCATATCACAGGTTGTTAACAAATCTTTCTTCAGTCTTTATTCATGTTCTTCTTCACATAACCCAGTTTGTCAGATTATTTGCTAACATACAGATTGCATAAATATGGTGATAAAAAAAAATCCCTGGTGTATACCTTTCTTGATTAAAAACTATTCAGAATCCCCTTGTTGTGTTTGAACCTCCAACCTTGTAGTTAGTAGTCCATTGTTTATCCTACAAAGCCATGCCAAAATGTCCATGAGTATTGGCAAATACCTTCAACTGTTGGTACATGAATGGGGTTGCAATCATTATATCAAAGCAAAATATATGATTTGTTGAATGTGCAACTGATTATCTGCTCTGTAAAGCTTCATCCAATTCACAATATATATATATTTTTAAATCACCTACCCCAGGGAATTAGAGAATTAACTAGAACAACACGTGGACAACATTGTTAGGACAATACCAGTACATAGGCTGTGCTTAAGAAATGTTTGTTAGCTGTTATAGTAATCAAGCTGGAAATCACATGTCTGCTTAAGAAGCGTTGGTTGGTTGGTTGGTTATGTGCCGTGGAGTTGGTTCTGACTCATAGTGACCCTGTAACAGTGTTTCCGAGGCTGTAAATCCTTACGGGAGCAGAAAACCTCATCTTTCTCCCGCGGAACAGCTGGTAGTTTAGAACTGCTGACCTTGAGGTTCGCAGCCCGATTGTAACCACTACGCTCCCAGAGCCAGCGTAGTAACTACTAAAATATTTTGGTAAAGTCTCTTCTAAAATGACTCCAAACAGTAGAAAATTCTGTTTACTTATAATTACAAAATGTAAATTAAAAGCACCAAAGTGTATTATCTGTGGATACCCACTTTTCTCAGAAGAGTTGATGTTAAATGTTTGACATTGCCGGAAATTAGATCTACATTAAATCTTCACAGCAGCAACTCCCCCACCACCACCCCAAGACATGACAGAGGTGCGGGAACACCTACAAAGAAAAGTCCGGAGAGAACTGTATTCATTTTAAGCCATGCATTCAGTTGTCGTGGTTGTTAAGTTACATCGAGTCGATTCCGACCAATAGCGGCCCTGTATAGGGTTTCCAAGGAGCAGCTGGTGAGCTTGAACCACTGATCTTGAAGTTCAAATGACTTTGCAGCCTAATGCATTAGTTCACAGCGCCACACCAGGTCTCCATGCATTCAGTAGCCTACCAATTATAAGTAGGTGAACTGCTAAGAAAAATCTTGTGTTTTATAAATCTATAAATAGGTATTGGAGGATCTCATCCTGTTTGCAAACTCATGCCGATAACCTATTACATATGATACATGTTGATAAAATATTCCTAATGTGGTGCTGTGGGTTAATACACTGCACTGCAAAGTTGGTCTGAAGCACAAGGTTCCTGGTTCAAGCTTACTAGCCGCTCATAGGAAATCCTATACAGAGTCTCTGATTGTCCCAACTTGATGGCACTTAACAACAACATTAATCTTAATTAAACTCATACCACTTTGCCTGGACTACATGAACGACCCTTAATTCGTCTGCCCAACTTCAGGGTTGCTAGTTGGCCTCCAGTTGATTCAGATCCATGGTGCCCCTCTGTGATCACTGTGTGTCATAGTAGAACTGCTCTCCATAGAGTTTCCAGCAGCTGATTTTGTGGGAGTAGATTGTCAGGCGTTTCTCCTGAGATAGCGCTTGGGGAACTTGGCCTTCTACCTAAAACAGCACATTAACTAATTTTACAACCTAAGGACTACATAATTTACATCTTACCAATTACTATCTAAAAATATAATTTAGCCAGTCTACTTTGCCTTTACACCCAGATTAAAACTCAAGCTTGATAGCATCCACATAAGGCTCTCTCTCAACTTGCTCTTGTCTTTCTCTCCAGCCTCACCTCCAATCCCTTCCTCTCCCTCAGGCAAGGAGACTCTTCTGATATTCCTATACCACAACACACTGAACTGAATTTATCCGATATACCCAGGGCGGTATCAGATTTATTTGTGTTTCAACAAGCCCAAGAACACTGGCATCTAGCCGAGTTTGTCTATTTATTATAATATATTCAGTAAACATTTATTCAATAAATTCACTGCAGTTTTGCTATTGTTCTCATAGCATGGGAAATTTCCTAATGATTTACCCAAGACTTATTTAAAAATTCAAACACATTTTCTACAAACTGTCCCTTAAGGAAAGACAAAATTAAATAAGAAACATTACAGAAACCTCTTTATATACACAAAGATTTAGGAGAATGATATTCCATTTTATTGTCTTTTTAAAAAAGAAAACATCATAGGGCTTAATGTATAAATTTACATATTAATAGGTGTTCAATAAATTTTGAAGAGTGTGGTTGGAAAATTCCTTTAGACTATTTTGCTGAAATGGTGTAACCATGACTTAGACTGAGATTAATATCGATTAAATGGTTAGCAATAATTACTTTGTATAAAATATGTAATAAAAAACTAATTGAAAAAAATATTCACATGTATCCCAATGTGTAAAAACATGACTCCTACAAGCAAGTGTCAAATATGGACAGCTTGATAAATATTTTGATGTATTCTCCTAAGAATTTGAGTATACTTGAGCTATTATTTCTCTAGAGAGCAATAATAAAGTGGGCAGCTGCTACTCATATTTGATACATATAACAGCTTTCCCACAACTATGATGCAATTCTGTATATAATTGGATTTTTGGATGAGGTGACAATTACTTCCAAGTTTTCTGTCAGTTATTCTCTGAGGTGATATTCAAAATATAGATTATATAAATATATAAAACAATTGGCACAATAAGTGCCAACCAGTCAAAGCACACATACATCCATTGAGAACAGGCATCCACCATAAATAATTTACTCATAAAGTGTCTTGGACCAGCCTTGGTTTTGCCTGAAATTTTATTAAGTTTACCTTTAGAACACTAAGATGGATTTTCACAATATGAGGGTGTTTCAGAAAAGTCTTTAGAAAAATTGTATTTTCTTTAAATTCCAGAAAATGTGTCTTATTTTTCCTTTACATTCAAGCAGAAATATTAGTGAAGAATCATTACTAATCATGGTTAAAATCCCTATTAATTGTTGTTGTTATGTGCCGTGGAGTCGGTTCCTACTCATAGCGACCCTGTACAGGGTTTCCGAGGCTGTAAATTTTTACGGGAGCAGAAAGCCTCATCTTTCTCCCGCGGAACAGCTGGTAGTTTTGAACTGCTGACCTTGCGGTTTGCAGCCCGATTCGTAACCACTACGCTACTAGAGCTCATAGGGTGTAAATAATAGGAAAAAAATTAAATGAGATCTAGAAGTGTTTTCAGGCATGTTCTCTTTTGAGCAATGACCTTCTCCATATCATGGTTATTAGCTATATTCAGTGTGAGTGAAATACCTTATTTGGGAAACTGTAGCTTCATGCTTTTCATTCTATAATTTAACCCTTATACCTTTATCTGTCCAGAGTTCTGGTGCTGCTATCTTATAAACATTGTACTGCTAACCCCAAGGTCACAAGTTCAAATCACCTAGATGAGAAAGATGAGGCTGTTTGTTCCCATAAAAATTTCATCTCATAAACACTACATAGGATAGCTATGAGTCTGAGAAGACTCCATGTGAGTTTTCACCCTCATCTGTTGACACAGTGGATTATGTGTTGGGCAACTCATCACTAAGCCAGCAGCTTAAACCCACCAGCTGCCCCTAGGTATAAAGATGAGGTTGCCTGCTCCTGGAAAGACTTACAGCCTCAGGAAACCTATGTAGAGTTATTATGTGTTAAGATCAACTGGATGGAAATGGGTTTGGTATAGATTTGACCCTCAATGATTAACTGTAAATTAAGATAGTGCATGTGAAGATTTTCATCACATTTCATAAAATGTACAGTAAGTATTCCAAGCATTCCATTGTTACCACTGAGTTGTCTTCAAATCATGGGGATCCCAACCAACAGAAAAAAAGCAAACATTGACTGTCCATGCTCCATCTTCACAATCTATGGTAGGCTTGAGTCTGTTATATCCCCAACTACGTAACACAAGTGTTTTCCAACATTGGGAGTTCATCTTCCAGCAATTATCCAGCAATATTCTGTTGTAATCCATAGGATCTTTACTAGCTAATTTTCTGAAGTAGAATGTCCAGTCTAATCTGTCTTCGTCTAGAAGCTCTGCCAAAGCCTGTCTACTATAGGTGACCTTTGTTAATATTTAAAATGGCTTTATCATAGCTTCCAGCACCAGATCATCATACAAACTGACAGAATTTTTAGAATTTGTAGAAACGTTTAATTACATTTATTATTGTTGGTTCAGTTTTTGTTGTTGAAACCAAAGAATGAGGAACAGATCAAGAGCAATAAGAAACAGTGGAGTTTGCTAATTATAGTTCATGACTTTTCTCAAATCCTCTTCTGTGAACTTCTACACAAACCCCTCTTCTTGCAGCCCAGAACTTGGCATTAGTTCACACCTTCCCTTTCTTCTCTTCTCCTGGCACTAATAACATCATTTACCACAAGACTCTTTGAAGACTCAGAGTAAAAAATAAATTGAAATTCTTTGAGTGGACAATAATGAGATCTAGTATATCTATGAAGGGGCTCCAAAAAGTTGTGGAAAAAAGAATTACAAGATAATGGAATTTTTCATGAACTTTTCAAAGCCCCCTCATAGTTCCTCCTTTCTACTAACATGATTGTATTTCAACAAGGACCCTCTGTAGACACAGTGAGAACCTTATTTCAGAGAAATCTTGTAGCTAGCTATTATTGTTGTTACTTGCCATCTAGTCAGTTTGGCTCTTGAATACCGCATGTGTGCAGTGTAGAACTGCTTCAAAGGGTTTCCAAAGTTGTACCTTTTGAAGCAGATCACCAAGCTATCCTCCAAGGTACCTCTTAGTGGGATCAAACCTCCAATTCTTCATCAAGTAGTACAAGAAAGAAATATGTGGAGATCCTTTTACCGGCTTATCCCCTAACTTTTTTCCCTTTTTTCTGTAAAGAAGAAATAGACTGCTGGTTTTATATACAGTCAAAAGCATATAATCCTTTTTTTAGGTAAAACCCTATTAACTGTAAAGCAAAACCTCACATAGGAACAGGACAACATAGTTAGAATCTTTTTACTTTGTTTCCATAGGAAGTTTACAAGAACCATTAAAGAATTATAATCTATTGAAGCAGCCTTAATCAATTTAGCAAAACATTTCCAGATTTATTGACAAAGTTTTTGTTGCTTTTTTTCCCGTTTTGGTTCAGAATAAGAACTGTAGGGTTGAACCCATTAAGTTTACTTTATCAATTTTAATGCAAAGATTATGACTGTAATTTACATACCTCAGTAACAGCCAAAAGCTTCCTGCTGTGGTTTTGTTCCCCACCAATGTGCAACAAATGAACAACTCAGCCACATTAAAGCAAATGAAAGAAAAAGTTAATTATTTTTAATATAAGGAAATTATCTACCCACAGGATTATATGATTCCTTCAATAAGATTCCCAGAAACATGAAAATAGAAATTTTGTACAATCTAAGCTACATTAATGTTTTGATCTCATGTAAAACAATTTCATAAATTTTAAAGATTTGAGCATTAACTTTGAAACTGTGACCTGTACCCAGTTCCAAGAGTAAAATATGCACAAATAATTTTTAGAGTCACTGATTTCTTAATCATATAGAAGTCATTGTAACAAATATGAATATTCTTCCTTTGGAATCAACATATCAACGTTTAATAAAACATAGTACATCTGAAAGTCAGATTAAGATGCCATTACTCAAAATGTCTGAGAAAAGTAGTGACTATATTTTATGCCTTATATCTTATTAAGAATTCCTGAATCATCCATGTAATCATTCAGCCAGTATCACTCACTGGTTTTGTCATTGTAATGGGGGAAAAAAAACACACAAAAAACTTGAAGTGTTTCTCAATTGGTCTACTGACTTGCCATTTATTCTAGATTCTTTCTATTCTTCATCTGTTTATCTCCACTTATTTTTTATGAGCTCAAGCTACATTGGCAACCATATTTTATTTTGATCTGCCTTTTTGTTAAGGCAAAGTATGCATGCAACTTTAGAACATAGAATCTGTAGAAGACAGAAACTTGATGAGAGAGTAATATGAATGACACTGTATGGTGTTGAAAGAATATTCTAACTAAGGCTGTTGTTGTTAAGTGCCCTTCAGTCACTGTACTGTATGTGCAGCCTCCATCTGTCTGTCAGTGGAGGCTTATATGCTGTTATAATGCTAAACAGATTTCAGTTTAGCTTCTAGACAAAGAAAAACTAGGAAGAAAAGCCTGACAATCTACTTTCTAAAATCATCCAATGAAAACCATATAAATAGCAAAGGTCTATGGAGTCCTGATATGGCATTATGGGTTAATGTGTTGGACCCTAAGGTTAGTTTGAACCTCAAGGCTGGCAGCTCCAACCCACCAGCCACTCCTTAGAAACCCTATATAGGGTTACTATGGGTCACAACCAACTCAATGGCACTTACCAACAATAACAACATGGTCACTGTGAGTAAGGAACAAACTTAAGCTAACAATGACAACATTTATGCTCACAGTGACAACAACAATATGTCAACAACTTTTTCTTCAGAGGTTCACTGACCTCTAACTGTCAGGGCACTATAATTTTTTAAAATTATTTTCCTATATGTTTGTTTAAATGTACATACTTAATGTTGGGTTTATATTTTCAGAAATCCCATCATACTTAAAAAACTTCAAGTGTTTCTCAATTGGTCTCCTAATGACTTGCCTTTTACTCTAGATTCTACATTGGCAGAATAGACATTTCTAAAAATATAAAATACAAACTCTGTGAACTGAGGAGATAAACTATTTATACTTATATATTACCCTTTATTAGAATCCATGAGTGTTACAAAAAGTTGACACAGAATGGTTGCTAATGAAAATGTTGAAATTAGATTCAAACTAGAGGAAACTTAGAAGAAAGGTCTGATGTCTATTTCCAAAAGAAAATCAAGACAGTTAAAGTCAGAACAGATTAGTGATAGCTGTTTTTTTGGGGGGTGGTTATTGTTCAGGTACTAAGCTAGGCTTTGAAAAGCAAAGAACAAATACATATTTATCCTCAAGAATTTCACAGTTACCTTATGTGAAAGTATTTCAGTACCTTAGTATTTCTCCTTTATGTTGAGGGATATGGAGTTCTGGTGTGAAGCTATAGGATAAGCACCAGACCAAAAAGTCAGCTTGAATCTTAAGGTCATCAGTTCAAACTCACCATCTGCTCCCCAGAAACCCTATACAAGGTTGAACTGACTAATGGCTCTTAACAACTATAATAACATTGAGAGATACGAATTATAGATCTATAAAGATATCTTTTAAAAATAGCAACGTGTCTTCAACAAGTTCATGGAAAAAATCCATTGTCTTTTAATACCATTTTTTCCAGGTGTCTTGGTATGATTCTTTCCTTAAATCTAGGAGCTTCATAATACAGGATCCCCAGATCTAAAGGACATACTCCACCAATGACTCGTTTTTATTAGAACTAAAAGAGTCTTTTTTCTCTGTTCACATCTCTTTCCTTTTAAAGTTCAAAATAGCCTGACTCAAGATATAACTTAATTATGTAGATTTCATCTAACTTTATTGACATCATGTAAGTGAGGATTTAAGACATACAGGATAATTACATCAATTTTGAACACAACAGGTCATATCAAAGAGTCAACTGTGTCATAATATATCTTAAATGCTAAGCTGTAGAGAATCCTGTACCAGCCATGTTGACATTAAACCTTAACTATCACAGCACTCATCATTAATCAAGCTGAAATGCCTGAAGAAAATATTGAAGCTTCAAGTGGCAATACTGAAGCATCTCATGGGCAAAATATTGAATGACATACAAAACATCAAAAGAATATGAAATGGAAACATATAGTCACTGTACCAACAATAATCAGTTGATGTTCAATCACTTTGTGAAACTATATAATCAAGAACTGATGGTATTGAAGGTAGAAGTCCAAGCTGCACTGAAAGCATTGGTGAATAAAAGCCCCCAGGAATTGATGAAATACTAATTGAAGTATTTCAAGAAATTATTAGAGTTCTGGAGACAATCACTCTTCTGTACAAAGAAACATGGAAGATAATTCTCTAAGCAACTGATTGGAAGAGATCCATCTTCGGGCCTTTCTAAAGAGGTAACCCAATGAGAGGCAGAAATAATTGTACAATATCATTGATATGATGTATAAGTAAAATTATGTTTAAAATACTTTTTAAATGGTTACAGCAGCACATCAACAAGGAGCTACCAGAAACTCAAGCAATATTCAGAAGAAGACTTGGAATGAGGGATGTCACTGCTGACATCTGATGAATCTTGTCTGAAAGAAGAGAGTACCAGAAAGAAGTTTATGTGTGCTTTATTGACCCAGGAAGGACATTTGATGGTGTGGATTCGGAGAATAAGCATTCCATAACAGTTCACTGTGTTCATGTAGAACCTGTACATAGACCAAGAGGTGACTATAAGAATAGAACAAGGGGATACTAAATGAATTAAAATAAGGAAAGGTACATGACAGTGTTAGATCCTTCCACCATAACTATTCAATCTGTATACTGAGCAAATCATTAAGGAATCTGGATTATATGTAGAAGAATCAGGATTGTAGGAAAATATCTGTGATATGCAGATAACACAATCTTGCTTACAGGATTGTGATATGACATATTTACAGATTAAGATCAAAGATGACAGCGTTTAATATAGATTGCACCTCAATGTAAAGAAAACGAAAATCTTCACACCAGAACAAATAAATAACTTTATTATAAATGGAGAAAAGATAGATGTTATCAAAAACTTCATTTTGCTTGGATTCTCAATCAGCAGTCATGAAATAAAATGATGCATTGCATTAGGCAAATCTGCTATAAAATAACTCTTTAACATGTTAAAGAGCAAAGATATTAGTTCAGGGCTAAGGTGTGACTGACCCAAATTATGGTACTCTCATATGCATGTGAAAGTTGGACAGTGAATAAGGAAGACCTTAGAAAAATCAATACATTTGAATTATGGTGTTGGAACAGAATATCAAAAGTATCATGGCATGCCAAATATGTCGTAGAAGAAGTACAGTAAAATGCTTATTAGAAGTAAGGATGATGAAACTGTCGCTCATCCTTTAGACATGTTGCAAGGAGGAACCAGTCACTGGAGTTGTACCTCATGCTTAGGAAAGTAGAAGGTAAGTGAAAAAGAGAAAGACCCCCAATGAAACCGATTGACATAGTGGCAGCAACAATGGGCACAACCATGGCAACGATTGTCAGGACAGTGATCATAGGAACCTTCAAATGACAGAGCAATTCTGCTGGAAACTTAAGCTGGCCAGGGTCCACTTCCCAGTGACTCCGACCTGAAATGCCCAGGATCAACTGCTCCTTGTTAGGAATATAAAGAATTCCTGCACAAAGGCAGATGAAACAGAGACGGCTGTGTAAGAGACTAGAAAATGACAGGCAACACTATATTTCGTCTACTTGTAGTGCCCATACAGTCATTCAGGTTAGTGTCAGCAACATCAGTGGACTGGATCTTTCCGTCTTTGTTGAGGCTGGGTACCAACTCCATCCAGTAGGTTAGTAAACAGTAGATCTCTAATTTTATCCTCTCTCTGAATGATAAGATGGAAAGATGATGGGGAAAGAACTCAGGAGGGTTCTCTGGGTACTCCTTCAAAGATACTTAAAGTCTAGAACAAGCTCAGTACCCTATGGGTAATTGTCACCCAGGCCCGCAGCTTTATTAAGGGAATCTCTAAGAAGAACGCTACTTCAAAATAAAGACGACAATAGCTGTATAGGAACTAAGAGCCTTTAACCTGAGAGGAAAGCTATGTTGGCTGTCTGTCGGTTCTGATTCATGTTGTTGTTGTTGTTGTCAGGTGCCATCGAGTCGGAACCGACTCATAGCGACCCCATGCACAGCAAAATGAAACAATGTCCGATCCTGGGCCAACCTCACTACCGCTGCCACACTTGAGTCCATCAATGATGCCACCTAGCTGATCCATCTCGTTGGGGGTCTTCCTCTTTTTCTCTGACCCTCCACCCTACCCAGCATGACATCCTTCTCCAACGATTTTTCCTCCAGACAATATGTCCAAAGTAGGAGAGACAAAGCTTAGCCATCCTGGCCTCCAAGGAGCACTCTGGTTGCACTTCTTCTAAAACAGATCTATTGGTTCTTTTGGCAGTCCATGGCACTTTCAGTATTCTCCTCCAACACCACAACTCAAAGGCATCAGTTCTTCTACGATCCTTACCTATATAGGGTTTCTGAGGAGCAGCTGATGGGTTTGAGCTGCTCACCTTGCAGTTTGCAGCCCAGTACTTATCCTACAGCACCACACCATGGATCAAACATTATTATAGAGAAGGATATGTTTAAATTGGGGAAGAACACTAACAGGCATTCTATCAAAGGAAGATATACTTATGATCAATAAGGTTATTTATGTAAGGTGGCTCACCTGAGAAATGCCGATTAAAATTATAATGTAATTTTTATGAGTGTTATTGATTCAATTGCATTTCCCCAAAAATGTCTTATAGATCCTAATCTCTAAATCTATGGTTATAATTACAGTTGGAAATGGATTTTCTTTTTTGCAATATTGAAGTAGTATTTAGTGTAGAGTTGCTTTAAGATATGAAAGATCACATTAAGTAAACTATCAAGCAAACAATTAGAAATAGGGAAAATAGATTCTATGCTATATGAAGATCACCAAAGAACTGAGGAACAACAGCTGAGAAAGACTCAAGAACATCCCATGAGAGCAGACAGACTCAGAAAAAGAATAAAATCAGTGTACTGAATTCAGATTTCTAACTTCCTTAATTTGGAGTCTTAGTATGGTGCTGTAGTATAAGCACTGGATCACAAGTCAATCTGTGAATCAGAACTGCAAGGTGGCTACTGAAACCCACCAGCCATTCCTCAGAAACACCATACGGAGTCACTATTAGTTGGAATCAACTCGACAGCACATAGCAACAACAAAACTGTGAAAACTTAAATCTGTGTTTGTTAAATTCACACATTAAAGTATTTCTGTTATAGCAGCACTAGATAACTAAGATGATAAGCAATCCCAACAATGACTAAAATTGTAAGATTTTGTAATTCCACGTGTTGTTAAAGATGTGGGACAATCAGCATCTCTTATACATTGATGTTGGGGATTTACATTGGTACAACCACTTAGGAAAAGTGTTGGACAGTAGCTTATAAAGTTGAACCTATGCCTACCTTATGACCTTAGAAATATATAATCATGGGCACACACAAAGACCATTGATGAATTGATGCATTTGAGCTATGGTGTTGGAGTAGAATACTAAAATTACCATGGGGTGCCAGAAGAACAAACCAATCTGTGTTGGAAGAATTACAACCAGAATGCTCCTTAGAAGCAAGTCTGGCAAGACTTCATCTCTCATACTTTGGATATATTATCAGAAGAGACATTCCTAGAGAAGGGTATTACACTTGGTTAAGTGGAAGATCAGCAATAAAGACTAAGGTCTCCAATGAGCTGGATTGACATAGTGGCAGCGGCAGTGGACTCAAACGTAACAGCAATTATGAGGAGGCACAGGACAAGCAATGTTTCATTCCATTGTGCACGGGGTTGCTATGAGTCAGAACCAGTTCCTCCAGCACCTAACAACCACAGTACACACAGAGAAAATAGTGCATGTGTACAAAGACAAAAACAAAATAAGCATGTATTAGAATGTTTATGGACTCCTGATGTGATGCTATATGGTATGCGCTGGACTGAGAACCTCAAGGTCAGCAGTTCAAACCCACCAGCTACTCCTCAGAAACCCTATACAGGGTCACTATGAGTAGGGACAAACTCGATGGCACTTATCAACAACAGAATGTTCACAGCAGCTGTATTCATATTATCCCAAACTAGAAACAATGCAAATATCTATTGATATTAAAATAGATGTAAAACTTGTCAGTTCCAAATTATAGCACAAAACACTGTCCAGTCCTGCACTTTCTTTACAACTGTTGTTGTATGTTTGAGCCCATTGTTGCAGTCACTGAGCTAAATCAAGGGGTTCCTCTTGTTTTTCGCTGACTCTCCAATTTTCCAAGCACAATGTCTTTTTTCAGATACTGGTCCCTCCTGGCAATATGTTCAAAGAATGAGAGACTCTCTCCACCCTAGATTGCAGGGAGCATTCTGGCTGCACTTCTTCCAAGATATATTTGTTAGTTCTTCTGGCAGTCCATGGCACTTTCAACATTTTCCACCAATATCATAATTCAAATGCCTCAATTCTTCTACAGTCTTCTTTATTCATCATCTAGCTTCCACATGCATGTGTTGTTATTGTTGCTGTTAGGTGCCATTGAGCCAGTACCGACTCATAGCAACCTTATGCACAGCAGACCAAAACACTGCCCGATCCTGGGCCAACCTCACTGCTGCTGCCACGATTGAGTCCATCAATGCCGCCACCTGGCCAATCCATCTCGTTGGGGGTCTTCCTCTTTTTCTCTGACCCTCCACCTTACCAAACAAACCAAGTGCTATGAAAGTATACAATCCTGACGCACACTTGTCCTTAATTTAAACAATTCCTTACTCACTTGTTCTGTTCTATAGACTACTTCTTAATCTATGTACAAGCTCCTCGTTAACAATTAAGTGTTCTGGAATACTCATTTTCACAATGCTATCCATAGTTTGTTAAGACCCATGCAGTCAAATGCCTTTGAATAATCAATAAATCATAAGTAAACATCCTTCTGGTGCTCTTTGCTTTCAACCAAAATTCCTTTGATGTCAGCAATGATATCTCTAGTTCAATATTCTATTTTGAGTCTGACTTGAACTTCTGGCATCTCTGTGTCAATGTACTTTTGTAACTGTTTTTGAATTATCTTCAGCAAAATTTTACTTACAAATGATAGTTTGATGATTTCTGCTCACCAGTCTTTGAAATGGGCACAAATATGGTTGTCTTCTAATTGACTGATCAGGGCACTGTGTTCCATATTTCTAGACATAGATGAGTGTGCACATCCAGTGCTTTATCAACTTGTTAAAGCATTTCCATTTGTATTTTGTTAATTTCTTTAGCTGTGTTTTTGCCAGTCTTCACTGCTGCCTGAGTTCCTTTTCTCAGTACCATCAGTTCTTGATCATATGGTCTCTCTTAAAATGACTCAACATTGAACATTTTTGTACATTAACTGCATTCCTTTCATGTTCTTTTGATATTTTCAGTGTCATTCAATATTTTTCCATAGAATCCTTCATTATTGCCACCCAAGGATTGAAGTTTTTCTTCAATTCTTTCAGATTGAGAAATATTAAGCAAGATCTTCCCTTTTGAATTTCTAACTTCAGGTTTCTGCTTATGTATCATTACAATACTTGACTTTGTATTCTCAAAATGTGAAATGTCCTAGTCTACTCTTTAACTCTATCATTTCTTCCAGTAGCTGTCATTTCTCTATGCTCAGAGGTAAGTTTCAGAGTCTCTTTCGAAATCCATTTTCTGTTTTTTCTTTCCTATCTTTCTAATGACTCTGTTTTCTTCATGTATGATGATCTTGATGTCATCTCACAACTCTTCTAGTCTTTGGTCACTAGTATCTAATGCATCATATCTGTTCTTAAGATAGTCTCTATATTTAATAGGATATGGCTAAGGTCATATTTTTACTCTTGTGGACTTGTTATAGTTTTCTTCAACTTCAGCCTGAACTTGAATGTGAGTAATTGATGATCTGTTTCATAGTCTTCCTTTCACCTTCTTATGGTTAATAACATTGAGCTTCTCCATTGTCTCTTTCCATAGATGCAGTCCATTTTATTCATAAGTATTCTATCTGTTGGGAAAAAGGAAGGCATTACCAATAAATAAGTCATTGCTTTTGCAAAATTCTACCATGCAATCTCCAGCATAATTTCTAACATCAAGATTATGTTTTCCAACTATGGATCCTTCCTATACGTTTCCAACTTTCACATTTCAATCACCAGTAATTATCAATACATCTTGACTGTATCTTTGATCAATTTCAAAATGAAGAAGTTGGTAGAATTCTTTAATTACATCAACACTGACTTTCGTGGTTGCTGTGCAAATTTGAATGACAGTGACATTAATTGTTCTTCCTTGTAGGCATATGGATATTTTCCTATCACAGACACCCTTATACTTGAAGACAAATCTTGTAGTGTTCCTTTTTTCCTACATGCTATGCTGGTGTCAAGTGTGGCAGCGGTAATGAGGTTGGCCCAGGATCGGGCATTGTTTCATTCTGCTGTGCATGGGGTAGCTATTAGTTGGTTCTGACTCGATGGCACCTGACAACAACAATAACATGCTATTCCTATTCAGTTTCTGCTTTCTTGCATGGTAATCTATATGATTGTTTGATTCAAAATGACCACTATCCATCCACTTCAGCTCACTAATGCCTAGAATATTGATCTTTATGTGTTCCATTTCATTTTGACAACTTCCAAATTTCCTAGATTCGTACTTTATACATTTCACATTCTGATTATTAATGGATGTTTGCATCTGTTTCTTCTTATTTTCAGTTGTGTCACATTAGCAAATGAAGGTCCTGAGAGCTAACTCCATAACACATTGGTAAGGTCAACTCTACTTTGAGTATGCAGCTCTTCCCTAGTCATAATTTGAATGCTTTCCAACCTGAGGGGTTCATCTTCCAGCACTTCATCTGACAATCCTTTACTGCTGTTCATAGGTTTTCAGTGACTATCCATTTAGAAGTAGTCTGCCTCATCTTCTTCGTAGCCTACCTTACTCTGGAAGCTTTGCTGAAACCTGTCCACCATCGATGACCCTTGCCACATTTAAAGTACCAGTCGCACAACTTCAGCATCACAGCAACACAGAAGTCACCACAATCCAACAAACTGACTGTAAAGTGGTAGCTTCTATATATTTTTAAAGTGCCACCAAATTATTTTCTCTAATAAGTCTGGTAAGAGATGAAGCAAAATGTGGGCCCAGAGTCAGTGACAGAAGCCACAGAGGACTAGAGTGGAGAATGAAGCATCCAGCTTATAAGAAGAGAGGGTATATGCACAAGAACACTCACACTTGCAGATAACACCCACTTCACCTGGCTTCAGAAGAAGGAAAAAAAAAAGAGTAATCTGATACAATTTGATGAACTTGACTTACACCTATGGATGCAGTAGCTCAAAAAAGGGAACAAATCTTTACAGCAAGGATCATTCCCACCCCCTCCACACACAGATTAGACAGGGATGGACAACTTGGACATTGGCCACCCAAAGTGGGGGTGGGCTACAAAGGAAAGAAGTGACTGGCTTACAAACTTTCAAGAGGGAACCTAGGTCCAGAGGGCATGGAGGAAGGTAGAATCTCCACTGGGTAGTATCCAATCTGTCTAGGCGGGGCTGGTGAATGGAAATGCCGATAGGTCTCTTGTGATACAATAGTGAATAATTGTTATCAGGATGGATTGTGAGGGTTAGAAATGTAAAGGTAGATGTTTTGTAGCAAGGAGGGAAGTGATTAACCTTGTGGTCTAGGAGCAGAGGTCCCTGGGACCATCAAGGGAGGAGAGCAGAGAGCAGGATCCTATCCAGAGAAGCAATGACGCCAGAGATGGAGGCAGAGACAATGATGTGGAGAGATGGAACAGCTGGGGACTTTAGACACAGAGAGGGAGAAGGGGCTGTGTGTGTGCTGAAGACTAGGGGCCAGCCTTGCTGGGTATATCCTTTGCTTGGTTGATGATGCATGGAGGGTATTGTAACCATGGCAATGAAATGATATACAATAAGATGAATGTAAAACTAATGTTCTCCCATCTAAACTATCACATAATTTACAATAAAACATAAAAAAAAAAAAAAAAAAATGAGGCAAAATGCTGATGGATGATGATTTACTTGTGAGTGATTATTAACAAGATTGTGATTGTAAACAGTTGGAAATGTTATGAGGAAATTGGTCAATGTTAACATCCTTATGGTTTTAAAATGAGTCACCTCATAAGCAGAAGGGGGAAATCTGAGTACCATCAAAGAAAAGCCCGGACTGAAGTGTGTCTTTTGGAAACTGTGTTCCCTGCTCATTGAACCTCCCATATCCAGGGACATAAAGCTGTGACACAAGGTCTGTTGCAGAAGAGCAGCATCAGCAGAACGAAGAACCAGAACATGAGACAGAGTCCTGGGCTTCCCAGCCCACAGAGCAAGTAAAACTGAGTGACTTGGGACAGGAGATTTGCTCACAGAGTAAGGTACCTCCAGGAGCTTTATTGGTGGGGCTAGGTTTCTTGTCCCATGGAGCTAGAACTGAGTGCCTTCAAACTGAAGTATATGGTGAAGTGGCATGCCATGTGGATATTTAGCAGCAGCCCTGAAAAAGTTTTATTATACTGGCAGGGCAGAGATATGCCTGCCTGTGGGTAAGGCTGAGGAGAAGCTGCCCTAACAGAGCAATTGCGCCCTGAGTATTTCTGGCCTTCAATTGCAGCTTATTCACTCCCCTAATAAACTCCGTAACTGTGATTAAGGTACCTTCTTCAGTTTTATGTGGCAATTGCAGTGAACTATTTAATCCAGCTGAGTAGAAAGGATTATGAGAGGAATAGTTGGTGCCATATATGTAAAGTAGTAGATATGAAAGGAAAATAAAAACATAAATAAGTCTTTTAAATTTTTAAGTTTGTTTAACTGGAAAAATGACTCAACTGATGGAAATCAGAAATGGTTTTCTAAGGAGGAAAATTAACTGGATTTTTTAACTTAAATATTGAAGAACTATGCAATATTGGAGTCCTGGTATGGTGCTGTGACTTAATGCGCTGGACTGCAAAGTTGGTTTGAACTGCAGGGTTGGTGGTTCAAGCTCACCACCTGCTCCTCAGAAGCCCTATACAGTGTCTCAATGGGTCAGAACTGATACTACAACACTTAACAATAACAACAAATGCAAGATGAAAATTCCTTGATAAAACGGAGACATACAGTTGAAATATAATTTGGAGATAAGAGTTTACTAATACAGGTTGCAAATAAATACTAAATATAAGATTCAAGGCTTTAGAAAGAATAATTCTAAAAGAAAAATATGGTGTGGATAGTGAAGCTTGTAGGATACAGGAAATACCTATTTGAAAGCGAAAATAGAATCCATGAAAACATAGACTGCAAACAATTCCCTAAGTACTCTCAATAGGGGGATGATTTATTGAGAAGATGTCACTTTAGAATTTGTTTTATAGAGTTAGATCCAGACATAAGTGTCGGATAAGCAAAGTGGGGAAAAGGGATAGAAGTGAAAAAACACGTATTTTAGAATTTGAGTAGTTTCAAAACCACCTAATATTATCTTGAATTAGATGTTGTAAGGACATTGATAGCAAAACTGGTAAAATCCAAACAATGATGTGTTGTTGTTAAGTGCTGTCAAGTTAATTCTGACCCAAAATGACCCTGTATAGGGTTTTTGAGGAGCAGCTGGTGAGCTTGAACCACTGACCTTACAGTTCAAACCAATTTTGCAATCTGACACATTAACCCTACAGCACCACACAAGGACTCCTAAGTAATGATTAAGGGTTGTTGTTGTTGTTGTTGTTAGGTGCCACTGAATCCGTAACGACTCATAGACCCTATCTATGTACAACAGAACGAAACACTGCCAGGCCTTGGGCCAATCTTACAATTGTTGCCATGCTTGAGCCCATCGATGTTGTCACTTTGTCAATCCATCTTTCTGGGTGTCTTCATCGTTTACTCTGACGGTCACCTTATTGACCTTACCAAACATGATGTCCTTCTCCAGAGACTGGTCCCTCCTGACAATATGTTGGAAGTAGGAGAGGAAAGTTTGGCTTTCCTGGCCTCCAAGGAGCACTCTGGCTGCACTTCTTCCAACACAGATCTGTGGGTTCTTTTGACAGCCCATGGCACTTTCAACAGTCTCCTCCAACACCATAACTCAAAAGTATCAATTCTTCTACACTCTTCTTTATTCACTGTCCAGCTTTTGCATGCATATGAGGTTATTAAAAATACCCATAGCTTGGCTCAGGCACACCTTAGTCCTCAAGCTGACATCTTTGCTTTTCAACACTTTAAAAAAGGTCTTGTGCAGTGGATTTACCTAATGCAATATGTCGTTTGATTTCTTAACTGCTGCTTCCGTGAGTTTGATACTTAATCCAAGAAGAATAAAGTCCTTGACAGCTTCAATCTTTTCTCCGTGGATAAGAATGTTGTTTATTGCTCCAATGGTGAGGATGTTTGTTTTCTTTACATTTACATTCAATCCATATTGAAGACTATGGTCTTTGATTTTCATCATAAATACTTTAAGTCCTCTTCACTTTCAGCAAATCAAGGTTGTAACATCTGCATATTGCAGGTTGTTAATGAGTCTTTCTCCAATTCTGATGCCATGTTTTTCTTCATATACCCCAGCTTCTCAGATTATTTACTCATAATAACAGAAATAATACTAACAATTGTATTAGTAATAAAAAAGAAAAGAACCCCACTGCTATTTTTCTCTCTAGTAGATAATAGCCTGCCTGATAGCCAAAAACTGAGTGCATAAATAGAGCCAAGAAATGAATAGCTCCAATGTATCATTGCACTCTGTGTGTGCACATTTTAATCCTTTACAATATTGCATCTGAGTTCACATATATGACATAGAATAAAGGGATAATTGAATTTACTTCACATCTGATGAATCAGAGCTAAAATGTTTACTTCATAGGGCATGATAAAAAATTTTGATAGTCCTCTGTAGAATGAAGTAATCACTTTATAAGTGTTTGTTTATATATATATATTATATGGTAGATATAACTCTGAATATACATTTGTTACTTGAAATTACACAGTATACATTACTGAGGAAGCCATTTTTCAGTGTTGTCATTAGACTTATAACTGAATCACAACATATAATTACATGTATGCTGAATTTTATTTTAATCAGGATTATAAACTATCAAATATTTTTATTCACATTCAATTTGCAGTCAGTTAAGTCTCTTAATAACTTTTCATTAAAAAATCTGCTTTTCGCAAACATGTTCTTGTTACTGAATAAAAAAACTATTTATATACTCATATTAATGCAATTTCATATAAACTTCCAGTTTCATTATATAACTAGCATTTTATCTTACTTTTTAAGATATAAATATCATTAATAGTATTGATGTCAATTTGAAAAATGCATATTAAATGTTATTTCCCCATGGTATCATCTGTGAGTCCATGTAATACAGTTCATGACTTTCTTTAAGAATGTGATTTCTTTTCTCCAAATAAGCAAAAATGAACTACATTGGTCTGATCACAACATTGATTCTAATTGTAGTCAGAGTTTGCTTTATTTTCAACTTTTATGAAAAAAATCTTCATAAATTATTAATAATTAAAAAGAATCATAATAATGCCATCTCTTTTAATTACTTAACAGTAATAACAAATAAATACAGGTTCCTACATACATTCTCTTTTTCTTCTTAAATTGCTGGGATACAGTTTATGGAATTTGCAGTTTTTATAATTTGCCAAATGAACAATACAAAAATAGACTGTTCTGAAGAGAAAAACTCCACTAAGGACTTTTTGTTCTATCTTTACGCTGAATGCAGATTCTCCATTAAAAAGCTGATTTTTTACATTTCAAATGTTGAATAAGATGCTACTTAAAATAATTCTGCTAGTTAAAATTAGATGCTGAGAGTGGAGAAAAGCACACATACATACATAAGGATATTTCTGGTTCTATAGCAGTTTCATTTTTTATTGTTTTAATCATTTAAGGTATAAAAAGCCAAATGAGATTTGATACTCCTGTTGATCTGAATAATGCTGCTTTATTCACAATTGCAACATATTAAACACAGTTTTTCTATAACACTATTCATTTTAAATTAAACAAAATTTATTTTTAGACAATGCAAGGAATACAAAATAGCAAGACTTACTTTCCCTACCAATTAAAATTATAACTGCATATTTTCTTATTTTAGTCCACATACTGCCTGACTTAAATGATACTCTTCATAATATCAAGTGTTAATTTCATCAGAGTAAAGTGCACATTCTCCAAACAATTGTGTTAAGTTTATACAACTAACCAAGTATATCATCTACCTACCTCTTTAGTAATGCTTGCTCATTGTTTTTGTAGTTGTGGTTTAGGTGCTGTGAAGAATGTTCTAACTTGTAGTGACCCTGTGAACCATAAAATAAAATACTACGTGGTCCTGCACCACTGGCACCATTGCTGCCACAGTTGAGCCTATTGCCACTGCAACTGGGCCAACTAATCCCATTGGGTGTCTTCCTCTTATATTCTAACCCTCCACTTTACCAAGCATGATTCTTCATAGCCAGGTGCCTTCTGATACTATGTCCGAAGTATGAGAGACAGAGTCTCAACAGCCTGGCTTCTAAGAAGCTTTTTGGCTGCATTATTTCTAACACAGAGCTGTTTGTTCTTTTAGAAGTGCATGGTGCCACCATAATTCTTCTCCAAGACTATAACTCAAATGCATCGTTTTTTCTATGGTTCTCCTTATTCATTTTCCAAGTTTCATAAGAATGTGAGGCTACTGAAAATATCAGGGCTAGTGTCAGGAGCACCTTAGGTCTCAAACTAATATCTTTGTTCCTGAACACTTTAGAGAGGTCTTACGCAGCAAATTTGCATAATGCAATACATCATTTGACTTCTAGCCTACTGCTTGCATAAGTATTGATTGTGGACTCAAGAGAGATGAACTTTTTGACAACTTCAACTTTTTCATCATTTATCATGATGTTGTTTATTGTTCCAGTAGTGAGGATTTTTGTTTTCACATTGAGGTGCAATCCAAACTGAAGACCTTAGTCTTTGAACTTCAGCAGTAAGTATTTTAATTTTCAGCAAGCAAGATTGTGTCATCTGCCTATTGCAGGTTGTTAATAAGTCTTCTTCCAACCCTAATATCATGTTCTTCTTCATATAATCAAAAATTTCAGATTATTTCTTCAGAATACAAACTAAGTATGGTAAAAGAATACAACCCTAGTACCCTCCTTCCTGATTTCAAATCATTCTTTTCCCCTCTTGCTCTGTTTGAGTGACTACCTCTTGGTCTATGTACATGCTCATCATGAGCACAATTAACTGTATTAGAATAATCATTCTCCACAGTGCTATCCATAGCTTCTCATGATCCACTTTATTCCTTTACTGACTATTGAAAGCCTTTGGATAATCAATAATGCAAAAGAAAATATCTTTGTAGTATTCTTGGTTTTCTGCCAAGATCCATCTGATGCTAGCAATGATATCTCTAGTTCTATATCTACTACTGAATCTGGCTTAAATTCCCTGTAGTTCTCTGCCAATGTATTGTTGTAGACATTTTAAAATTATTTTTAGCAAAATTTTACATTCATATGATATTGTTCATTGATTTCCACATTTCATTAAATCACCTCTTCTTGGAATGAGCATAAATATGTGTGACTTACAATCAGTTGGTCATATAATTATCTTCCTAATATCTTGGCATAGAATGTGAGCACCTCCAGTGTTGCTTACATACACAACTCTATGCATGATTGTTGTTGTCTTATACTGGACCTAATAAATCAGAGTACCTGAATTTAAAACAATAACTAAAGATATTATTGCATGCATGGGCATATAAACACCATAGGCTTAGAAGGCCAGCTAAGTAGTAGTTTTTTGTTTTGTTTTGATTTACTTAAGCCCTTTCTTTATCATTCCAGACATTTACAAATTATTAGATTATATGGGTCTAGCCATCTCGCATTCAGCTACGTCCCTACACTTCCCAAACAGCCAGTATTTACTTCTTTGTTCCTAATCATCTCATTTCAAGTAATCGTTCTCAGTGAAAGTTGTTCGCATATTATTTTTGGAACTTCTCTCAGAACATGCCATTTGAGGGTTTTGTGTTTTTTTCAGTATTTATCTAAGAGCAAGGCTGATGTGTTAAAATGAGAACACTTGCCCCATCAGGGCCTGTTTTATATTTCCAAGTATTTATTTTATTTTAATAATATTTATCTTCACCCAAATCCATAAGACAGGAACAGTGGAAATGTTTCATTTCCCATTGGAGATATATTATATATCCTATATATATTATATGTCTCTATATAAATATATAGATATGTATATCAAGTTCTAATATGGCACAACTGACTCCAAGATGGATGGTTCAAATCCACCAGCCATGCCTTAGAAACCTACAAAGGGTCACTATGAGGTGGACTTGACTTGACAGCACTTAACATCAACAGCAGACAAAGATATAAATATTTACATGTACATATAAATGTATATATTTATATCTTTGTTCATATGTTGTTATATGTTTTAGAATTATGACAACAGAGATTTAAACTAAGCATGGGGCTATGTCTTATTACACATGATGTTCACCATGAAACTGTCCCTGGCTATAGAATATTCATACTAGCAATCAAGCAAAATGTTGTTTAAAGAATTTTTTTATTAAAAAAGGAGAATAAAAGAAAATAACACATCTTGTATAAGAGTGGTCTGTTTATATGCTTTTATTTAAGGTTATTTAACATTTTAAACAAAAGTAAGTCTAAAGATATATAACGCTGTACCTTAACTGTATTGACTTTTAAAATAATACTTAATTTTTGACAATTGTCTTCTTCCATCAATGGCTTATTTTTATATGAATTCCTCATATTTTCTACATTATTTTTTCACTTCCAAATGTACCTTGCACTAAATGAATCTAGATTCATACAACACTGTTTCCATGTAATAAATGCTGACTTTGCAGAAAACAGGAACACCAGATATCCAAAAGGGTTTTCAGGGCCTCAGCTATGATAGAGTTAAATATCACAGTCCTGGCAGTTACATGCTAATAAAAATTAAACAAAACATTTGTAAAACAACAACATTAAGGCAGTAGAGCCAAATAATATATCAGTACTAAGTGACATTTAGCACACGGTTTCCTGTTTTTCTCTTCTTTTGCCACTATAAACACGCTTTTAAATTCCAATTTTTCTAAAGATACACTTTTCTCATATGTTGCACATAGAGACATTTAAATAACTATGTATTATGGGTAAAATAGAATAACCTTAACATATCTGCCAGCTGGCAATGAAATGAACCTTCAAAATCATTGTTTTCCCTTTCCTGAAGGACTCCCTGAGGATAACATTGAAAACAACTCTGTCTCACTGTCTAACATAGTTCATGCATCAGCCCCAGCCTACAGTGACACTGAAGTACTCCTGGGGTGTATTACTCTGGACGACACATTGTATGCATTTAGAGGACAACATTAACATTCATATTCTACATATTACAACATGCATGTTGGGATCTAGACATTATGGATGTTTCAACAATACAAACTATGTTAGAAAAAAAGTGTAAGAAAATCTAACAAAGTTGACTAAATGTAGGACTATGTGTAATACAAATAGAACATTTGAGTAATTTAAACAATTGCATCAAAACTTGCAATGACACCTACGTTGCAATATAGTGTCACTTTTTTAAAGAAAATCGTCAACATATTGCGATTTTTAAAAATCATTGTTATATATCTGTTCTCTTTTGCCTTTTATGTCCAACTTAATATATTCCTTTTTATCATGTCTTCACTGCTTTATTTTTTCTGACACTATCACATAAATCAACTCTTATTCTCTGGATGCGTGCCATTAAAAACAATCAAATAACAATTACAAAAATAGTGTTGCAGTCCCCATAAAATAATTTTGAAACCACATACTCTTTTAAAAAACTCTAGTTTCCATCTAAACTATTTCTTTTGAAAGAGATGCAAAGAATACATTCTTTAACGTATTGAAAAGACTGTCATCTTCAGATAAAATATCACTTTTTTAAAAGTGGCAAAGTAATCAATTTTAGGTCCAAATATATAGATATATATTGATATACATATACATAGTATTTTCAATAACTTCATATGGATGTGAAAGCTGGACAGTGAATAAGGAAGATCGTAGAAGAATTGATGCCTTTGAGTTGTGGTGTTGGAGGAGAATACTGAAAGTGCCATGGACTGCCAAAAGAACCAATAGATCTGTTTTGGAAGAAGTGCAGCCAGAGTGCTCCTTGGAGGCCAAGATGGCTAGGCTTCCTCTCTCCTACTTTGGACACATTGTCTGGAGAGAACAGTCACTGGAGAAGGATGTCATGCTGGGTAAGGTGGAGGGTCAGAGAAAAAGAGGAAGACCCCCCAACGAGATGGATCAGCCAGGTGGCATCATTGATGGTGTCAAGTGTGGCAGCAGTAGTGAGGTTGGCCCAGGATTGAACATTGTTTCGTTCTGCTGTGCATGGGGTCGCTATGAGTCGGTTCCGACTCAATGGCACCTGACAACAACAACATACATAATATATGTATTTTGTAAGCTATCATCATCCATTTTAAATAGGCATGGATGAGCTACTCTTTATCAAACATGAGAGTTACATTGTACCTTTGCTTCCTGTTTTTCCAGTTAAATCCCCCAGCAGAATCCTATCTCAATGTAATATGTTAACTCATTAAAACTGATTACCCAAGTGCATGCCCGTGTGTATACATAATCATCTAATATATAAATTCCCTATCACTTGTTGCAGCTAGATGCTGTTGAGTCAGTTTCAACTCATAGTGACCTTATGCACAACAGAACAAAACACTGTAAAGTCCTGAACCATACTTACAATTGTTTTTATACTTGACCCATTGTTTCTGCCAGTGTGTCAATCCATCTCAATGGGGGCCTTCCTCTTTTTTAATGATCCTGCAATTTACCAAGCATGATATCTTTCTCAAAAGACTGGTCCCTCCTAATGATAGGTCCAAAGTTGTTGTTGTGTGCCGTGGAGTCGGTTCCGACTCATAGCGACCCTACACAGGGTTTCCGAGGCTGTAAATCTTTACGGGAGCAGACCGTCTCATCTTTCTCCAGCAGAACCGCTGGTAGTTTCGAACTGCTGACCTTGTGGCTCGTAGCCTGACTCGTAACCACTACGCTACCAGAGCTCCTTATGTCCAAAGTAGGAGAGACAAAGTTTAACTACTGTGATTTCTAAGGAATATTCTGACTGTATTTCTTCCAACACAGATTTCTTTGTATTTCTGGCAGTCTTTACTACCTTTAATATCCTTCTCCAACACTGTAATTCAAAGGCATTGATTCTTCTACAGTCTTTCTTATTCACTTTCCAACTTTCACATGCAAATTGTTGTTGTTAAGTGCTGTTGAGTTGGTTCCAACCTACAGTGACCCTGTATAGGGTTTCCAAGGAGAGACTTGTGAATTTGAAGTGCAAACCTTGCAGTTCAAACCAACTTTGCAGTACTGCGAATTAACTCACTTAGGTAATTGAAAATACTATTACCTGGATTAGGCTCACCTTATTACTAATCATATCTTTGCTCTTGAACACATTAAAGAGGTCTTTTGCTGCAGAGTTGCCTAATATAGTACATCATTTGATTTATTAACTGCTGTTTCCATGAGTGCTGATTGTGGATCCAAGAAAAACTAAATTTTTGACAACTTCAATCTGTTCTCCATTTATTATGATGTTATTTATTTATCTACTTTTGAGAATCTTTATTTTCTTTACTTTGTGGTATAATCCATACAGATGGTTTTTCACTAAAAATCTCAAAATATTGAAATATTTTCTCTTGATTCTCTGCACAATTATAATTAGTGCATAAGTAATAATATAATTATAACGTAGTTTTTGTTTTTAAAAGGTGCAACTATATTTTTATTGTGATCGATTGATTGATTGATTAAGTTGACTTATTAATTAGATGTGAAATGGTTCAACATTATTTCTGTTACTATTTTCCATTATGGCAACAACTCACTTACATTGGATCAATCCAGTTAATAGCAACATATACAGGATTTCTGAGACTGTGAATCTTTAGTGAGTTAGACAGACAGCCTCATCTGTCTACTGTTGCACTATTGGTGACTGTGAACTGGTAACCTTATGATTAACAGCCCAACACCACAGTGCCACCACAGCTACTTATTACTTGAAAATCTTTAAGGAAGAGATAAAAGCTTTGCATTGTGTTTTTCGGCTTGGAACAATTATCTTGGAGGATTGTAAGATATAATAAGTAACTAAAGAAGAATGTGTGAAAACAAAACAAACAAACCGCAGAGCCACCAGGGCTACTGATTGTGTCAATAAGAACTTTGACATTAAATTCACACGTGATTAATATAAGTGATGGATATAAAACATGTATACTGAATAACTATACGAAGATTGCGTATATATTGTTACAGAAGTGTCAGTGCTGTGATCTCTGTCTGAATTATTTAACAAAATACTATACAGAAGTGGTTGTTAGATGCCTTCATGTGAACTTCGACACATACCAACCCTCTGGATACCAGGATACAATTATGCTCTGAACCACCCTCTCCATCTTTGCTGTGATTAAGTCTATTCTTGTAGCTACTATGTGAATCCATCTATTTGAGGGACTTCATATTTACATTGAGGGACTTCCTTTTTTTTTTTTTTTGCTGACCCTCTACTCTACTAAGCATCATGACTTTCTTTAGAGAAGAGACAACATAAATGAATTTTAATGATTTATCAACTGGCAAAATGAATAGGATTTCCAATAGGCAGAATAGGAAATCACTTGACTTAAAAATTATTATTTTTACTCATTAAGACTTTTTTTTTTCAAAACCTACACTCATTTAAGTATTTAAGTATTTTGAATCACACCTTTGGTTCACTTTTGCTCCTGAGACATTCTTATACCTTAGAACATAAGGCTAAAATAATATTTGTGACATTTTTTTTTTTTTTTTTGAAGGGGAACATGGAAAGGAAAACCTATATTTATATTACTCAGGCAGATTAATTTTAGGTAAAAAGTACATTGTTATTGTTGTTGTTAGGTGCCATCAAGTTGGAACCAACTCAAAGTGGCCCTATGCACAACGGAAGGAAACACCGCCCGCTCCTAGGCCAAACTCACATTCATTGTTACGCCTGAGACCATTGCTGTAGCCACCGTGCCAATCAGTCTCATTGGACATCTTCTTTTTCTCCAACCCTCCCCTATACAAAACATGCTACCCCTCTCCAGTGACTGGTCCCTCCTGATGTTGTTGTTGTTGTTAAGTGCCGTCGAGTCGGTTCCGACCCATAGCGACCCTGTACAGGGTTTCCGAGGGTGTGAATCTTTACGGGAGTAGAAAGCCTCATCTTTCTCCCACGGAGTGGCTATATGAGAGATGAAGTCCAGCCATCCTTGTTTCCAAGGAGTACTGTGCCTGCATTTCATACATCTGTTTGTTCTTTTGGCAGCCCATGATACTTTTAATATTTTCCTCCAACATCATAACTCAAAATCCTTATGCTTGAGCCTGTTCCTATGACAACTGTATATCCATCTTGTTGGGGTTTATCCTCTTTTTCACTGACCCTCCATTTTATCATGCATGGTGTCTTTTTCCTGGGAGTTGTTCCTCCTGATTATAAGTCCTAAGTGTAAAAGACAGTCATACTATCCTTGCATCCAAGGAGTATTATGTCTATACATCTTCCACCAGATTTGTTTGTTCTTCTGGCACTCCACGGTACTTTTAATATACTTATCCAACACCGTATCTCAAATGTATCTACTCTTCTATGCTGTTGTTGTTAAGTGATGTCAAGGTGATTCGAACTCATAGCGACCATGTATAGGGTTTTCTTTCAACATACTGTTGCAATCATTTTTAAATTATTTTCCACACAATTTTACTTGCATGTGATATTAATGATATTCTTTCAATGGGTCACCTGTCTTTGCAATGGGCATAAATATGGATCATTTCAGTTTGTATTGCATCGGTTGCCAGGCACATTTTTCTGTGATAATGACTTCATTGCACCTTGGACTTCTTTCATTAGTACCATTGACTTTTGATCATAGGTTACATCTTGAAATGGTTGAACATTAGTTATTTCTTTTGGGTACAATTACTTGTGTATCCCCTTCCACTTTAGATGCTTTCTGCATCAATCGATATTTTCCCAATAAAATCTTGAATATTACAAGTATAGGCTTCAATTTGTTTTTCCAGTCCTTTCAATGTGAAAAATGTTGAGCTTGTTCTTCCCTTTTGATTTTCTTACTCCAGGTCTTTGCACATGTCATTATAATATTTGTCTTCTCAAGCTGCCCTTTGAGATGTTCTGTTTAGGTCTTTTGTTTCTTATTTTTTCCATTTTCTTTATCATCACTAAGCTGGAGAGCAATTTTCTGAGTCTCTTCTGACATCCTGTTTTGTCTTTTCCTTCTTTCTTGTTCAGTAATGGCTTATGCTTTCTTCCTGTTTGCTGTTACTGATGTCATTTCACAACTCTTCTAGGTTTTGGTCACTGGTGTCTAATGCATCAAATATTTTCTTGAGATTATCTCTAAATTCATGTGGGATATGTTCAAGGTAATATTTTGGCTCTCGTAGATTTTGTTTAATTTTCTTCAGCTTTTGCCTGAGCATGTTGTTGTTAGGTGCCAGTGAGTCTATACCGACTCATAACGACCCTATGGTCAATAAAATGAAACACTGGCTGGTCCTGGGCCAACCTCACAATTGTTGCGATGCTTGAGTCCATTGATGCTGTTACTTGGACAAGCCATCTTGCTGGTTGTCTTCCCCTTTTTCTCTGACCCTCCACCTTACCAAACATGATATCCTTTTCTAGCAACTGGTCATCCTTACAATATGTCCAAAGTATGAGAGACGAAGTTAGGCCATTCTGGCCTCCAAGGAACACTCTGGCTGCACTTCGTCCAGTACAGATCTGTTGGTTCCTTTGGCAGCCCATGACTCTTCAATATTCTTCTCCAACATCATAACTCAAAAGCATCAATTCTTCTACATACTTCCTTACTCACTGTCCAGCTTTCTCATGCATATGAGGTTATATGAAATATTGATGATCTGTTCCACAATCTACTCCTGGCATTGTTTGACTGATGATATTGTGCTTGTCCACCACCTCTTCTTACAAAAGTAGTCAATTTGATTTCTTTGTTTTCTGTCTGGTGAGGTCATGTGTATAGTCTACTTTTAAATTGTTTATAAAAAAAAGGTATTTGCATAAATAGGTAATTGGTCTTGCAAAATTCTATCATGCAATCTCCAGTATCTTTTCTTTCATCAAGGTCATATTTTCATACTACTGATCCTTTCTTTTTATTTCCAACTTTTGCATTCCACTATCCAGTAGTAATTAATACATGATGTTTGCATGTTTAATGAATTTCAGACTGAAGAAGCAGGTAGAATTCTTCAATTTCATCAACACTGGATACCGTGATTGGTGCATAAATGTAAAATCTAGAGAGCTAGTGGTCATCCTTGTAAGAGTATGGGTATTATCCTATCACAGACAGCATTATACTTCAAGATAGATATTAAAATGTTCCTTTTGATGATGATGAATGGAATGCCATTGCTCTTTAATTTATCATTTCTGGCATAGCAAACTTTTTATTGTTAGATTCAAAATGGCCAATAGCAGTCCATTTCAGCTCACTAATAGCTAGTATATCATATCAATCTTTATGCACATTCCATTTAATTTTTTATAATTTCAATTTTTTCTAGATTCACACTTCATGCATTCTATATTTCAATTATTACTGAGTGTTGCAACTGTTTTCTCCTAATTTTGTGTTCTGCCTCAAGAAAAAATAAATCTGTTTATAGGATGTCCAAATGGACTGTTATTTGAAAGCAAGGATGGTCAGATTTTCTCTCATTGACTTTGGCCATGTTTTCAAGAGGAAACAATCCCTGAAGAAGGACACCATACTTGGTTAAGTATGTCGTTGTTGTTGTTAAGTACAGTCAAGTCAATTCTGACTCATAGTGACCCTGTACAGGGTTTCTGAGAAATGATTGGTAAGTTTGAACTGTCGACCTTGAGGTTCAGTGTTTATTCTACAATGCCACATCAAGACTCAAGGTTAAGTACAGTGTCTGTGAAAAAAAGGAAGATTCCCCCAGGGGTTGGATTGACACTGTGATTTCAACAATGGCCTCAAACAGCAATGATTATGAGAATTGTGCAGAACTGGGCAGCGTTTTGTTCTGTTGTTCATAGGGTCACTATAAACCAAAAATGTTTGCACAGCATCTAATAGCAACAACAGCTTCTACTATTACTTATACTTCTATTGCTACCACCATTACTATCATTTAGCAGTAGTTAACACTTCCACTATCATCATTTTTGCTAATGTGCATAATCACTATTTTCAGCACAAACAAATCTGAATTACATAATGTAATAGGGTCTAGAAAGTGTATGTTGTTGTTGTGTCAGGTGCCATCAAGTTGGAACTGACTCATACTGACCCCATGCACAGCAGAAGGAAACAATGTCCAATCCTGGGTCAAGCCCACCACCGCTGCCACACTTGACGCCATCAATGATGCCACCTGGCTGATTCATCTTATTGGAGGTCTTTCTCTTTTTCTCTGACCCTCCATCTTACCCAGCATGACATCCTTCTCCAACAACTGTTCCCTCCTGACAGTACATCCAAAGTATGAGAGACGAAGTTTAGCCATCCTGGCCTCCAAGGAGCACTCTGGCTGCACTTCTTGCAAAACAGATCTATTGGTTCTTTTGGCAGTCCATGACACTTTTAGTATTCTCCTCCGACACCACAACTCAAAGGCATCAATTCTTCTGTGGTCTTCCTTATTCATTGTCCAGCTTTCGTATCCATATGAGGTTACTGAAAATACCATGGCTTGGGTCAGGCGCACCTTAGTCCTCAAGCTGACATCTCTGCTCTTCAACACTTTGAAAGTTCCTGTGCAGCAGATTTGCCCAATGCAATATGTCGTCTGATCTCTTGACTGCTGCTTCCATGAGTGTTGATAGTTGATCCAAGTTTTGCTAAACGTAATACAGAAACAGCTATAATCATACATTGACAGAGAATTTCCAGAGGTTCAAGCTGGATTCAGAAGAGGCCGTGGAACGAGAAATATCATCGCTGATGTCTGATGGATCTTGGCTGAAAGCAGAGAATATCAGAAAGATGTTTACCTATGCTTTATTGACTACGCAAAGTCTTACGATTGTGTGGATCATGACAAGCTATGGACAACATTGAGAAGTATGAGTATTCCAGAACACTTAACTGTACTTCTGAGGAATCTGTACCTGGACCAAGAAGCAGTTGTTCGAACACAGCATGGGAACACTAAATGTTTTAAAATTGGGAAAGGTGTGCAACAAGGTTATGTTCTTTCACCATACTTATTCAACCTGTATGCTGAGTAAATAATATGAGAAGCTGGGTTCTATGAAGAAAAATGTGGCGTCAAGATTGGAGGAAGACTCATTAACAACCTTCGATGTGCTTGCTGAAAGTGAAGAGGACTTGAAACATTTACTTATGAAGATCAAAGAACACAGTCTTCGGTATAGGTTGCATCTCAATGTCAAGAAAACAAAAATCCTCACCACTGGACCAATAAACAACATTCTTATCAACGGAGAAAAGATTGAACTTGTCAAGGATTTCATTCTTCTTGGATCAACTATCAAGAAAGTGTATAGGCACTAACAAAAAACTGGAGTCTTGGTGTGGCGTTGTGGGTTAATGCACCAGACTTCAAAGCTTCTTTAACTGCCTGGTCAGTGATTCAAGCTCACCAGCTGCTCCTTAGAAACCCTATACAGGATAGCTATGGGTTAGAACTGACTCGAAGACACTTACCAACAACAATAAACATAATAACAAAATTTCATAAATCATATAGTGAAAGTAGCGATAAAAATAAGGGCATCTAGAAATAAAAGGCAGGTTCAGTGAGTGAAAACTTGAGCAAGCAAATAGGCAGTTGTTGTTGCTGTTAAGTGTAGTCGAGTAGGTTCTGACTAATATTGACCCTGTATAGGGTTTCCCAGGAGCAGCTGGTGAATTTGAATCACTGACCTTGCTGCTCAACCCAACCTTATGGTCCAGTGTTTATCCTATAGCAACATACCAGGACTTGAAATAAAGTAGAGTAGGAGTTAAATCTTGAAGTAAAGCATTTTAGTGAATATCCATAATGTTCCCCATGCAATTATACTCTGAATCTTTTTATAATTATTCATGAAGTTGTAACAAGAATATAGAGAAAACATCCATTTTGTAGCACTTTTTTTATGGCTAAAATACTAAGGGTCTATTGGAGTGAATTCCTTTGGGTGCTCTTTTGCCTTGGTTCTTTAGGAAAACCTCTCAGACATATTTTTCCCTAAGCCCTGAGGAGTTACCTTGTTCCTAGCTTTCTTCCCTCGAGGGTTTGTTACTTTTGTCCAGGTTTACTGATGTTCCCTAGATAAGCTGTAAATGGTTTGGTTTTGATTTTTTCTGTCTGGTATTTGGCTGCCTTCTGCACTGGGATTGGTTTGCACCTTGCAGGAATTGGCTAATAAACTCTGAAAATAATGTTAATAGTAGCCTATCATGCAAATGAAGTGTCTATGGCCTACAGAAGTGGGATTGGTGCCATGCCTCAAAAATGCCAAGAAGTTTGTGTGTTTAAGCACCAGGCCTAGAGATTTTTGAGAAGATAGAAATAAGCAAGAAAAATAGCAGAAAGAAGAGTGAAGTAGCAGAGAGATCAAGGCAAGGATTCTTCAGATAGAACAGTTAACACTGGTCAATGGTTTTGCACTGGAAAAAGTGAGATTTCCTCAATGCTCCCAGTGGCAACAGAAGCCAGGGCCAAGTAAGTCTGTCCTCAGGGGACTGAGAGAAGGCCTGCCTATTTGTGAGCAGCTGACAGAGCTGTCCTTTCCTGAAGAGGGAGATTTTAAAAACATGCTTTCTAATCCGGACTCTTGTTGTACCCTGTTCCTTAATAAACTACATATCTGTGAGTTCTGTAAGACCTGGCAATGAATTGGTAAACTCAAATGGAAATGTGCAGCAGTTTCATGAGGATGCAAACCCGGGACACATTTAGCCTTCACTACAAAGGAATTGGCTTTGTGCTGGTTCTTATATTTGAAGTTATTTGTATAGTGTGAAGACTACTATGTTTTAATTTTTGCTTTTATTGAATGTGCCTTTTGAAGGAAGGATCATGAAACTGGATCGAGGGTGAATATGTGTACCCTATAGTGTATTATATCATATATCCTGAGCACTCACAACTCAGTTCCATTCTCTCTCTCCTTATTTGTGATTTATCACTTGTTTACTCCAGAAAGGTAGAGCTCAAAGATTTGAAAGCTCTATGATTGCTCCATTAGAGGAGAAGATTCATTTTGTTCCCTACATCCTCAGAACCTAGAAAAATGTCTGGCACATATGAAATATTCAATACATTTTTGTTGAATAAATAAATTATTATGTAATATTTTATTACATGTAGCTTGTTAATATTTAAAATATTAAATTTATTAAATAAATTGCTATGTCCAGAGCTTAATGTCTCTAAATAATCAATTAATTCACTGGTTCACTCATTTTCATCTATTTATTATTGAACTTACAATGATAATGTTACAACCTTTGTGATTAAATAACAAGGATTCATCAGTCTCAATTCAGCTCGTTGGCAATATCATTACTGCATAGGCATCATTTTTTCTTCCACAGAGCTTTCTCTAGGTTCATTCAAGGTATGGAAAGAACCAGAAATATTTTCCCAATTCAGAAAAATTCTGAGTCTATTCAAGAAATATTCCCTAGATATTTTCTTCCTTGGAGTCCTGGTGTGGTACTATGGGTTAATGCACTGGACTGCAAAGTCAGTTTTAACCACAAGGTAGGCAGTTCAAGTTCAATAACCGCTCCTTGGAAAATCTTATACAGGGTCACTATGGGTCAGAACCGACTAGATGGCACTTAACAACATTTTTCCTTAGTAGTAGTAGATCCCTCTTTCTCTGCTTACTTATTTGTCCTTTTGTCTTTGTAAAAGATGTTACAGGCCACACCACTGGGAACTTCCCTTGTATCTGATCATGGTTGCAATAGGATTAAGGATATTGAAGTCCAACCTTAATCTTTTCATTGTTCTATCACATTAGGTCTTTTCATGTGGAATCATCACTTAACTGCAACATTACATCATTGTGTAATTGTCAAACCACTGAGAATCATGACACAACCAAGCTGACAAATGTTTGAGGATGACACAATTCAGTCTGGAGAGTGCAGTTGCTCTGTAGGATAGTCCTTGGACTTTAAACCACAATTTGAGTTATGATGTTGGAGAAGATTATTAAAAGTACCATGGACTACCCAAAGAACAAACATCTGTTTTGGAAGAAGTACAGCCAGATTGCTCCTTGGAAGTCAGAATGGCCAAACTTTGTCTCTCATACTTTGGATATATTACCAGGAGGGACCAGTCACCAGAGAAGGATATCTATTTGGTAAAGTGGAGGGTCAGTGAAAGAGAGGAAGACTCCAATGAGATGAATTGGCACAGTGGCGACAGCAATGGGCTCAGGCATAGAAACAATGGTGAGGTTATTCTGTTGTACATAGGGTCTCTATGAATTGGTACTGATTCGATGGAACCTAACAACAACAACAACATGAAGCACAATGCGCTGGACTGTAAGGTCAGTTTGAACTGCAAGATTGGCTATTCAAGCTTACCAGCCACTTCTTGGAAACCCTATACAGGGTTGCTATGGGTCAGAATCGACTCAACAGTACTTAACAACAACAACACAAGGTCAGCAGTTCTACTATATCAGCTGCTTCTTTGGAAAAAGATGAGGCTTTCTGCTTCAGCTAAGATGTATAGCCTTAGGGTCACTAAGAGTTGGACTATACTGGATGGCGCTTACCAATAACAACATTCCAGATTGACACTAATTCAAGTACAGAAATCTCCCTTTGTTTTAGGTCAGCTATTTAAAAAGTAATTTAAAGAAAGAACATAGCAATAATTTATATAAATGTTGTTGTTAACAGAAGTCAAGTTAATTCCAACTCATGGTGACCCTGCACGTGATTTTAGAGGAGTGGCTGGTAGGATTGAACTTCCAACTTGCAGTTCAAATCTACTTAGTGACCTAGTATTTATTCTACAGGATAAGCCACAGCTTAAGCCACACCAGGACTTAAACTTATATAAATAAAGCACATAAACTAATGCTCAGCTGCATATTATTTTGAGAATCATATAAAAAAAATCAAGAAATACTTAAGTTTTAGAGGACTAATCACTGCTTTGTTATTTAAAATGTTATAACAAGGTCTAACTGAAATATGGAGTCCTGGTATGTCATTGTAGGATAAACACAGAACTAAACCACAAGGTTGGTTGTTCACACTCAAAAGCCACTTCATGAAAACTCTAATACAACTTTAATACACATTTAACTGTTATTGTTAATTGCCACCTAGCCAGTACTGCCTCATAGTGACCCTGTACACAACTACACAAACCATGTGGAGATCCGAAGGCTGATTCCTGTGAAGCTGCTTCCACCCTACAACCTTCTTTACCCTAATCTGAAATCAACCATTCCTCCCACACTTGCCTCCTCTGCTTTACATCTCGGTCTGATTCTCCATTGCAATAGCCACACAAAACTCGTAACAATACTCACGATTGTGGGGCTGAGTAGGGAACTGAACAGGACACAATTCAGGATCCAAACCAACTCAGGACTCAGCAGTTCTCCAGTCAGGAATGGCTAGAGTCTGCCTCCCTATTGTTTTCAGCCTCTCAGCCAAGTGATTCCTTGACCTGTGTCCTGCTCAAGCCTGTGTTACAAAGTTCTTTTAACAGTCTCTGACTGTATAAAAGGCCCATTCTTCAAGTCAGTCTCCTGCCAGTAGGCATTTAGCTTTATTCAGTCTTTAGGCCTAGAGCTGAAAGTGGTCCTGTCTCTCCATTCTACCATCTCTTGCCATAGTGGCTTCTATAGATAGGGCTCTTATGGGCCACTCATGCTCTTCCTTCTTTATGGTTCTTGAATCTTCTGTCTCTTCTTTTGAGATGGCTTCTTTTATACCTAGCTGGAGGGCAAAACTAACCAAATCCCAACCTTAGAATCTGTATACCTTATTTCTATGGTCCCATCCAATCACTTGTTGTGAATTAAGAAGACTTTGAATAGAAAAGCTATCAAGTAAATTCAAGGTACCCCAACAACAGACAGAAAAATTGCCAGGTCCTGCATCAACTTCACAATTGTTGCTATAGTTGAGCCTATTGCTGCTGCCACTATGCCAGCCCATCTCTTTGGGGTCTTCTTCTTTATTGGTATCCCTCTACTTTGTCAAGCGTGATGACCTTCTCCATCATGCTGCTCCCTCCTCATAATATGTCGGAAGTATGAGACAAGAAATCTGGCCATCTAAGGAGCATTCTAGCTGTACTTTTTAAAATGCATTTGTTTGTTCTTTTGGCAGTCCTGGGTACTTTTAATATTTTCCTCCAACACCATAACTCAAATGCATCAGTTCTTCTATGGTATTCTTTATTCTTTGTCCAACTTTCACATGCATATGAGGCTTTTGAAAACACCATAATTTAGATCAGGCACATGTTAGTCCTTAAACTGACAAGTTTTCTAAATCTTTTTTACTTTTAACAAGCAAGATGTATCATCTTCCTCCAATTTTGATGCCATATTCTTCTTCATATAATCTAACTTCTCAGATTATTTGCTCAACATGCAGATTGAATAAATATGCTGAAATAACCTAACCCTCATGCACACCTGTCCTGATTTTAAATCACATATTTCCGTTTTTCTTCTTGAACAACTAAGTGTTCCT
The DNA here is from genome assembly GCF_000296735.1 of Chrysochloris asiatica. NCBI lineage: Eukaryota > Metazoa > Chordata > Mammalia > Afrosoricida > Chrysochloridae > Chrysochloris > Chrysochloris asiatica. The sequence goes on from NW_006408531.1 coordinate 7,498,443, forward strand.
TGGTCTATATATACGTTCTTCATGAGCACAATTAAGTTTCCTGGTTTACTAGTTCTCCACAATGTTTTCCATAGTTTGTCATGATCCACATAATCAAAACCCTTTGTGTAGTTTATAAAGCACAGATAGACATCTTCTGGTATTCAGTGCTTTTAGCCATGATCCTTTGGATGTCAACAGTGATACCCCTCATTTCATACCCTCATCTGAATCCAGCCTGAACTTCTGGCAGCTCCCTGTCAATGCACTGCTGTAGTTGTTTTTTAATTATCTTTAACAAAATTTTACTTTCATGCAATAATAATGATATTGCCTGATGATTTCCACATTCAACAGGGTCACCTCCCTTTGAAATGGGCACAACTACGGATCTCTTCCAATTAATTACTCAGGTTATTTATCTTCCAAATTTCTTGGCATAGATGATTAAGTCTGTTAAATTTATCCACACAGTTGTGTTTAGAATTATTCTGTGATTTTATATTGATTTACAATATTCTATGGAGTCTTGGTGTGGTGCTGTAAAATAAACACTGGACTGCTAGCCACAAGTTTGGCAGCAAGTATCAATGCTATCCCCTCTGTATACAGGGTAAATAGTGATAGGCAACATAGACATTGGCTACCTAAAATGAGGGTGTGATAAAGGCACCGAGTGACTGATGTCAAGTTTTCAAGAAGGAGTGTAGTTTAAAAGTGTGCCGGGGAAGATAGAGTCACCAATGAATAGTTTTCATCTTGCCTAGATGGATCTGGTGAAAAGAGATGGGGATAAGATTCTTATGATTTATTAATGAGTAATTGTTACCATAACTAATTGCAACTGTCACAGCTGTAAAGGTAGAAGTTTTGTTAAAAACGGGGGAGTAGTTAATCTTGCAGTCCAGGAAAAAAGCACCCTAGCATCATCAAGGGAGAAGAGCATGAGAGGAATGTGGGAACCTATCCAGAGAAGCAGTGGCACCAGAGATGGTGACAGAGAAGGTGACATGGACTGAGGGAGCAGCTGAAGACTCTAGACTCATGGAAAGAGAAAGACTGAGTACTGGTGGCCAGGAGACAGGCTTACAGAATGTGCCCTTTGGTTGTTTAAATGGTTATATGTTCCTAAGTGTTTTTGTGTACATCCCCAAAAAATCAAACAAACACACAAATGAATAGAGGGAATATAAATAAATACTGTTGAATGATGATGCACAGAGGAGATTGGAATCATTGCAATGAAACAATAAGTATAAAATTCATGTTCTACCATGCAATCATTCAATTCACAATATCATTCAATTCACAATAAAAACTTAAAAAAAAAAAAGAATGGTGAGTTAATTGGGCTTCAAGACATGCTACACTATTCTAGTTTTTCAAATTGCTCTTGTAAATTTAATTCTATAAAAATAGATCTTTAAAGAACACAAGGTTCAAGGAAGATATTCTGTACTAGTTAATCCAAACTATTGTTTTGTTTTAAGAAGACTTCATAGGATGTTTCTGATTGAAACATTATGTCAGGGCAGTAGTTTCAAGAGTTCATCCTGCCTCCACGGCACCAGGAAATCTGGATTCTATGAGGATGTGAAATTGTGTTCTGGATTTTCTCCCTTTCGATCATAATTCTTCTACAGAATCTTTAATCAAAATATTTAGTAAAGAATAAAATACTTAGTAAAGGATTGCAACTTGAAATAAAACTTAGGGGTAGTGTGCTTATGTTAACTGGGGAAGAACAAGACAGAAAAGGGCGGTGAAAATCATTGTACAATTCAAAGAATGTAATTAATGTCATTGAGCTGTGCAATAAGAAATTGTTGAATTGGTATATGTTCTGCAGCATGTATGCTTAACAACAATAGACAACTAAGTAGATTATGAAAAATCCTTAAAAATTAAAAAGATATTTACCTTTATAAGAAATTAACAAATTGACTGTAAAATGTTTCATTTTGCTGATCAACTAGTTGTGAATGAGACCTTCATTGCTTCACATTCTAACCAGGGTTGGTATTAACAGTATATTTTATGTTTAATTTATGAATTTCAATAGTCCTAACACAGAACTTCACAACAACAACAACAGTTGCTCAAAAGGAGTCCTAGTATGGCACTGCTGGTTAATGTGCTGGAATGCAAGGTCAGTTTGAAGCACAAGATCTGTGATTCAAGCTCACCAATCACTCCTCAGAAACCCTGTATAGGGTCATTATGAGTCAAAACCGACTTGATGACACTTAAGAAGAAGAATAACAGTCACTCAAAGAGCCCTTGTGGCACAACTGTTAAGAGCTTAGCTGTTAACCTAAGGTGAACATTTGAATCCACAAGACTCTGCAGGATAAAAGACCTGCTTCTCTGCTCTCATAAATATTATAATTTAAGGAACCATTTGGGGGCAATTATGCCTTATAAGGTATTTATCAGTTATTATACGTTCAAGTTCTGGAATACTCATACTTCTCAATGTTGTCCATAGCTTGTCATGATCCACACAATCAAAAGCCTTTGCGTAGTCAATAAAGCACAGGTAAACA
>NW_006408531.1:7501067-7503450 GCF_000296735.1 Chrysochloris asiatica
TTTTTTTATGCTTTCTGAATGCCTCCAGGTAGATGTGATCAGGAAATGGGCTTCCCTTTTCACTCTTCTTCCTGAGAAATTTCAAGATACCACTGATGGTAGTTTTGACTTAAATTAAGATTTAATTTTTGGCCTATTTCCTCTTTTGTCTGCTTGTCCGACTCCACAATCCCCGTTCAGGCCTTTTTTCTAGTTGGAAACAGTTCAAGTCTGGCTGTGGCCATTTTGTTTTAATTGGAAACTGTCTCTTTAAATTTCTAGAAGATCTGTGTGCGTGAGTAGTAGAACCCTCAGAGGGTTTGGCTGGGGTGCCCACTAGCTCAAGCACCCCTATAGTCACCGGAATGGAGGTGCACAGATAGCAAGGAACCAATGAACAGCTACCAAAAGAAAATAATGTCCGCACCTTTATGTCGGCGGTTCTGCCAGGCGTCTGTGGCCATTTGGATCCTTCCCCTGCTTGGTCTCACCCAAGATGGCGGCTCCTGGAGCAGCCGAGTGTCCCGGACTAGAAAGCAATAGATTTCTTGCTTCTGCCACAAAGTCCCCCAGCTGTAAGCCTTCCAACCTTCTAAATATTCCTTTATATGTGGTTCAGAGTTCTAGGACCATCCCCTGAGCCTGCCTGGTCGGGTATTCTGTGTTGTTGTTGTTGGAGCTCTTTACTACACATCCACCCAATCCACCATCTTGTTTCTATGGATATGTTCTTTTTGACAATGAATGCAACACCATTCCTCTTCAATTTGTCATTCCCGTCATAGTAAACCATGTGTTTGTCTGATTCAAAATGGCCAATACCAGTTCATTTCAGTTCACTAATGCCTAAGATGTCAATGTTTATGCATTCCATTTCAATTTTGACAATTACTAATTTTCCTAGTTTTATACTTAGTATATTCCATGTGCTGATTATTAATGGATGTTTATAGAGGCTTTTCTTCATTTTGAGTTGTGCCTCATCAACATTACTCCATTCACATCATCACAGTCAACTTTACTTTGAGGTGGCAGCTTTTCCCCAGTTGCATTTTGGGTGCCTTCCAACCTGAGGAGCTCATTTTTGGCACTATATCTGACAATGTTTCTCTGCTATTCATAAGGTTTTCAGTGACTAAATATTCGGAAGTAGTTCATCTCTCCTTCTTCTTAGTCTGTCTTGGTCTTGAAGCTCCTCTGAAGCCTGTATACCATGGGTGTCCCTGCTGGTATTCAAAATACCAGTGGCATAGCTTCCAGAATCACAGCAACTCACAAGCCACCACAGTTTGACAAACTGACAGATGAGTGGTGGTTACTAAGCATACAGACTGAAGAAATTTGGTGAAAGAATAAAATGCTGTCATTGAACTTTCCTGAGTTTAAATCGTCAATTATCACTTTATTCTGCTCAAAGCACTGCCTTTTTTTCCTATCTTAAACCCTGGAAATTTGAATATGTTATCCAATTTAGAAATAGGGACTTTTTGGGTATAATTAAGTAAAAGCTTGAGATGGGAAGATTAACATGGATCATCCCAATGATTAGTTCTAGTAGGTTTTATGCAGATTTGTTGTCATTGTTTACAAACACAATGTTATTATTTGCATATAAATACAGTTGTAGTTCTTCCTTTTCAATCTATATGTGTGTTATTTCTCTTTCTATTGCAATACACTGTGGGTTAGTGCACCGTACTGCAAAACTATTGAACTGCAAGGTTGGCAGTTCAAACTCACCGGTTGCTCCTCAGAAACCCTATACTACAGGATCACTGTGGGTTGGAATTGACTCAATAACACTGAACAACAAAAACGACAACAAGGACTTCTAGTGTAATATAGAACTAAAGTAATGAAAGAGGACATTTGACTTGTTATTGATCTTAGGAGGAAGGCATTTTATCTCTCACCATTAAAGAGAATTGTACTTAAAAGTTTTAGGTACTTGTTCTTTATCAAGTTGAGAAAGTTCCCTTTATTATTAGTTTGCTGAGAATTTGTGTCATGATTGCTTAATTTTGTCAAATACTTTTTACGTTTTGATTAGTTGATCATTTAAGTTTTTCTTTAGCCTATAGATGTGTTGGATTGTATTTAAAATTTGAATACCTGGAATAAATCCAACTTGTAATCAATCTCACTTAAATAAGATCTCCAGCTGCTCCTCAGAAACCCTATACAGGGTCGCCATGGGTTGTGATCAACTCAACGGCACTTAACAACAACAACAACAAGTAAGATCTATAGCTATTATCCCACTTTCACTTTTTTGACAGTATAATTCCTGTCTTATTTTTTCTTGTATAAATTGGTTAGATTTTTGCAAATTTTATTGATCTATCCAAAAACTAATCTTGGTTTTGTTGATTTTCTTTATTGTTTTTGCTTGTTTTCTTTTGCA
>NW_006408531.1:7503550-7511579 GCF_000296735.1 Chrysochloris asiatica
TGCAGCAGATTCGCCTAATGCAATATATCCTCTGATCTCTTGACTGCTGCTTCCACGAGTGTTGATAGTTGATCTAAGAAGAATGAAGTCCTTGACAACTTCAATCTTTTCTCCGTTGATAAGAATGTTGTTTATTGGTCCAGTATACTTGGTAGTTCCTTATTGCTGGATTTGTTGCACTTCTCTAATAGAAAATGATGCTGCATATCTTTTCATATGCTTATGTGCTGTCTACATATCTGTTTCTGGTGAGATATCTGATCTTTTGCCCATTGTAGAAATTGAGTTGTCTGATAGACAAAAAATAGACTCCTCAAAAATATCTCTATATTATTGCAGGGTCGCTATGGGTCGGAACCGACTCGACGGCACTTAACAACAACAACAACATTGCTGCTGTTGTAAGGTGCTATCAAACTGGATCATATTCATAGCCTTTCTATGTACAACACAATGAAATATTGTCAGATTCTGCATTATACTCACAATCATTGTTATCTTTCAGCCCATTTGTTGTAGCCACTGTGTCAGTCCCTTGTTGCAGGTCTTCATTTTATCACTAAACTGGTCAAATATGATGTCCTTCTCCAAGGACTGGTCCCTCCTGATAACATATTCAAAGTGTATGAGAAAGGTCTTGCCATCTGCATTTCTAAGGAACATTTTGGCTTTACTTCTTCCAAGACAGATTTGTTTATTTTTTCTGGCAGTCCAGGGTAATTTCAATATTCTTAGTCAACATCATAAATGATTTACAAACATGAATTCTTCCTCTGTGCTCTTTATTCATTGTCCAGCTTTTGCATTAATATGAGGAAACTGAAAATACCATGGCTTGTGTCCTCAAATGGCATTATGTTTAAAAAGAACTTTTGTAGAAGATTTCTTTGCTCAATGAGATTGTCATTTGATTTTGTAAAAAACGACACCAACCATCCCTCTGATAGCGCTCTCTACTTCTCAGCTCGATTTTATAAGTCATTGCAATGGCTAGAAAACTCAGACACCCTACTCACAGTTTTGGGGATTATTAGAGATGTGCCTATGTTAAAATACAGGATTAGAAATGCTCAAAGCATAGTTCTTCATGTCAGGATAGCCCTTTCCCAGCTATGCCTGCAAGCACACGTCCCTCTGACCCTTGGCTTGTTGGTCATTAGCAACTTGGCCTCTGCTCTGTTCTAACAATGCCATAAAGCTATTTTAGCACCGTTGATAAATGCCCCAAAGATACAACATTATAACTCACCCTGACAGTGTTCAGCTTTAGCTCCATGGATCAGCAAACCTAGCTTCTTCAATTAAGTACCTGGATACATCCCATTTCACAAGCTAGCCTCCTATCCAAAGGCTCTATTTGCTCTGTGGGCCAAGAGGCCCATCATTCTGTCTCGTGTTCTTACTCTTAGTTCTGCTACTGATGTTCCTCTGCCACTTTGCTGATGTCACAGATTTTGGTCCCTGGGTCAAAGAGGCTCAATGTTCAGAGATCTTAGGGTACAAGGGTTGCTCTCCACTCCTGTCTCTTCTTCATTGATTGTACTGAGATCACCACTCCTGTTTCTGGGATAGTTCCAAGTTTAAAAGTCATTCACAGCTGAGTTATATAATCCATCATTATCTTCCCCACCTTCTCGTACCCAGACCATCATGAAAAAATCTTTTGGTGGAAGTTTCCAAAATACTATGATTATGGTGGTGACTGTGTGCCGTGGAGTCGATTCTGACCCATAGTGACACTGTACAGGGTTTCTGAGGCTGTAAATCTTTAAGGGAGCAGAATGCCTATCTTTCTCCCGCGGAACAGCTGGTAGTTTCGAACTGCTGACCTTGCGGTTCACAGACCGATTCGTAACCACAACGCTACCAGATTATAAGAGGCATTAAATGATTCATGGCACCTTAGATTTCTTGACTGTTGCTTCCTTGGACATTGATTATAGAGTCAAGTAAATTGAAATCGCTGACAACTTCAAGGTTTTCACCATTTATCATGATGAGCCACTTCTGAGGATTTTTGTTTTATTTATGTCAAGGTGTAATCCATTCTGAAGGCTGCATTATTTTCCATCTTCATCAGTAAGTGTTGAATTTCATTTTATTTTCAATAAGCAAGGTTTCATTATCTACAATTGGCAGGTTTTTAAAAAGCCTTCGTCTATTCCTGATATTAAATTCTTCTTCAAAGATTCCTACATTTGAGATTGTTTACTAAGCATTGTTGTTAGGTGCCATCAAGTCAGTACCAACTCATAGAGACCTTATGTACAGCAGAATGAAACACTGCCCATCCTGTGCCAACATCATTATTGTTGACACACTTCAGCCCATTGATGCTGCCACTCTGCAAATCCATCTCGCAGAGGGGGTCTTCCTCTTTTTCTCTGACCCCCCACCCAACCAAACATGATATCCTTCTCCAGCAACTGGTCCCTACTGATAATATGTCCGAAGTATGAGAGATGAAGTTTGGCCATCTTGGTCTCCAAGGAGCACTCGGGCTGCACTTCTTCCAACACAGATCTGTTGGTTCTTCAGCAGTACATGGCACTTTCAATATTCTCCTCCAACACCATAACTCAAAAGCATCAATTCTTCTATGGTCTTCCTTATTCATTGTCCAGCTTTCAGATGCATATAAGGTCATTGAAAATACCATGGCTTGGGTCAGGTGCACCTTAGTCTTCAAGCTGATATCTTAAAAGTGATTCAACACTTTAAAAAGTTTCTGTGCAGCAGATTTACCTAATGCAATACATTGTTTGATTTCCTGACTGCTGCTTCTGTGAGTGTTGATGGTTGATCCAAGAAGAACAAAGTCCTTGACAACTTCAATCGTTTCTCTGTTGATAAGAATGTTGTTTATTGGTCCAGTGGTGAGGATTTTTGTTTTCTTTACATTGAGATGCATTCCGTAATGAAGGCTGTGCTCTTTGATCTTCATAAGTCAATATTTTTAGTCCTCTTCACTTTCAGCAAGCAAGGTTGTATCATTTGTATATTACAGATTGTTAATGAGTCTTCCTGAAATCCTGATGCCACATTTTTCTTCATATAACCTAGCTTCTCAGATTATTTGCTCAGCATACAAGTTAAATAAGTGTGATGAAAGAATACAACCCTGTCACACAACTTTCTTATTTTTGAACCATGTGGTATTCCCATGTTCGAACAACTGCCTCTTGGTCCAGGTACAGATTCTTCATGAGCTCAATTAAGTGTTCTGGAATACTCATACTTCGTAATGTTGTTCATAGCTTGTCATGATCCACATAATTGGAAGTCTCTGCATAGTCAATAGAGCACTGGTAAACATTTTTCTGATATTCTCTGCTTTCAGGTAAGATCCATAGGACATCAGCAATGATATCCCTCATTCCACATCCTCTTCTGAATCCACCTTGAACATCTGTAAGCTCTCTGTCAGTGTATGCTTGCAGCCATTTCTGTATCACCTTTAGTAAAACTTTACTCATATGGGATATCAAAGAGATTGTCCAATGATTTCCATATTCTGTTGGATCATCTATCTTTGGAATGGGCACAAATACAGATCTCTTCCAGTCAGCCAGATAGTTGTCTTCCAAATTTCTTGGCAGAGATCAGTGAGTGCCTCCTGTGTTGCCTCACTTTCTTGAAAGATATCAATTTGTATTTCATCAATTCCTGGTACCGTGTTCTTTGCCAATTCCATCAATGCAACTTGGACTTCCTCCTTCACTATCATTGGCTCTTGATCATATGCTACTTCTTGAAATGGTTGAACATCAACCATTTCTTTTGGTTCAGTGACTCTGTATATTCCTTACATTTTCTTTTGATGCTTTCTGAATCATTCAATAATTTGCCTAGGTAATCCTTCAATAACAAAAGTTAAGGCTTGGGCTTTTTCTTAAATTCTCACAGGTTGAGAAATGCTGAGCGTGTTCTTCCTTTTTGGTTATCTGATTCCAGATCTTTGCACATTTTGTTATAATATTTGGCTTTATCTTTTTGAGCTGATCTTTGAAATTTTCTGTTCAGCTCTTGATCCTCCTCATTTCTTTCATTTGCTTTAGCATCTCTATGCTGGAGAGCAAGTTTCAGTGTCTCTTCTGACATCTATTTTGACCTTTTCCTTATTTCTTGTTTTCTCAATGACTTTTTGCTTTCTTCCTGCGTGATGTTCTTGATGTCATCCCACAACTCTTCTGGTCTTCAGTCTTTAGCGTTTAATGTATCAAATCTGTTCTTCAGATGATCTATAAATTCAGGTGAGATATATTCATGGTCATATTTTGGCTCGTGGTCTTGTTTTCATTTTCTTCAGCTTCAGTTTGAATTTTCATATGAGCAATTGATTATCTGTTCCACAATCTGCCCCTGGACTTGTTTTGACAGATGATATCAAACTTTTCCATTGTCTCTTTCCTCAGATGTAGTCAATTTGATTTCTATGTATTCCATCTCATGAGGTCCGTGTCTTTAGTCATCTCTTATGTTGTTTAAAGAAGGTATTTGAAATTAACAAACCATTGATTTTGCAGAATTCTATCATGCGATCTCTATCATCATTTCTATCACCAAGACCATATTTTCCAACCACTGATCCTTCTTCGTTGCTCCCAACCTTTGCATTCCAATCACCAGTAATGAGCAATACATCTTGATTGCATGTTTGATCAATTTCAGATTAAAGAAGTTGGTAGAATTCTTCTATTTCATCATCACTGTCTTTAATGGTTGGTGTGTAAATTTGAATAATAGTAATATTAACTGGGCTTCTGTGTAGGCGCATGAATATTTTCCTATTACAGACAGCGGTGTACCTCATGACTCATCTGGATATGTTTTTTGTTTTTTTTTTAATTTAAGGTTTTTATTATTGTGGATTGAGTGAAAGTTTACAGGGCACATCATCAGTTTCACATTCAACAATTCATATAACTTGTTTCATTACATTAATTATAATCCCCTCCATATACCATCGGTTAAAAGTATTTCTCTCTATCCACTTTAGCTTTTTAAAAAATGCACAAACAAACAAAAAAAAAAACACTCAGGCATGTATAATAATTTACATCTCCAAAGGGCACATTCTGCAGTCTGCTTCTGGCCACCAGTTCTTAGTCCTTCTCTTCTTAGTTGATGGATCTAGAGTCCTCAGCCGCTTCCCCTCTCCATGCCCCCATCTCTGCCTCCATCTCTGGCGCTGCTGCTTCTCTGGATAAGGTCCCGCATTCTATTTGTGCCTTCCTCTCTTAATGGTCCTAGGGTCCTCTGTTTCTGGACTATAAGATTAACCACTCTCCTTTTTTTGTTACAAAACTTCTACCTTTACAAGTGTGACAGTCACGATTAGTCATGATAACGATTATTCACTATTGAATCTTACGAATCTTATCCCCATCTCCTTTTACCAGACCCATCTAGACAAGATGATAGCTATTCAGTGGGGACTCTTTCCCCCCACACTCTTTTTTTTTTTTTTCGTTTTTGGAGAAGTACAGTTTTAATTTAGAAGTTTAAAAGCTTAGAAATTTTAGCTTTTTAAATATGAAGAAAATGTAGGACTTCATGGCTATTAATTTTACTACCAAAATATCTAAAGGATCAATCCATTTTAATAAGTTTACTTCTTTTAAATATCATTTGAAGAATTCTTTGTAGAGACTAGACTCAAAATTATACTATATCTAAAGACTGTACCTAATTTGGGCTTTGAAGTTTTCCACCTTAGGCACTTTTTCAATATGATGCTTTCACTCATGTTTTCTTCATTGACTAACCTGTCAGATTTTACGTTGGCTCTTCTCATGGATCTATCAGATAATTTTGTAAACATGCATTTACAGCCTCCAAACATCAACAGTTTAAACTGAGACTAATGCCTAGGCATTAACATTTCTTGTTAAAAGTCTGGCACTAAAGATTTACAGCTCTAGGGATTAACCTAATACTATCTGAAAAATTAGTTCCAGCAATTCCCATAAATCTTAAACCCCAAACAGGAATCCTAATGAAATTAAAAAATATATGTATCTCCACTGAAGAAAAAGCAACTTGTACTTATTACATCAAATGCTATTAAAGGATAAATGACAGCAACAAAGGGATTTATTCATATTTCTGAAGACCAAGATTTACTGTGGCAAAGTCAAAGGAGATGAGATACTAAATACCACTATCATAAAAATAATCTATTTCTATCTTTCTGCTGCTTGAGGAACAACGAAGTCAAATAGAGAATATTCTGTCTGGGCCACCATATATTCTGTAAGAACAAATAGATATATTCTCTGCTATTCTTTCAGGGCATTATTTTATATACGTTAAAAAAAACAAACTTCAAAAATAAAGATGAGTTATTTACCCTTGTGATTATTTTCAAATAAATTTCTTGAATTTCTGTGACAAGCTCTTCAAGCAATTCAGCTTTTCAGACATAGTTGTCACTCAATAGTCCTTTTGACAAGGGATCTATCCCACAGTTACAAAGCGGCTTCCTCCTTTGTTGAAGGTCAGAGTGGCTCTTTGTTCCTTCAGGATCCCAAACCCCTCATTCAAAGTCATCCCTGTTTGCTTTCCAACACTATTTATGTCAAATTGTAGAGAAATACTTTTAGGAACTTTCTTTACATCGGATTACTCCCGTTTGGCCAAGAATGAGGGCACAGAAGTACGAGTTAATCGTGGTTGGTGAGTTACTGGGCACTGAACTGCTCCAGGATTGTCAATGGATACAGTCAAAATTTCTCCATTTGTGGTGGAAGTGCTCCATTGACGAGTTCTCTTTGCTACTACATAGTCTAGCAGTTGTTCTGTGTTCAATTGGGCCTGAACCTTCAGGCCTCTTCTGAAAAGAAAAGTTGACTGATGAGTATCTTTCTGATAGCTTAATTTACTTCCACTCCTGGTAAAGTTGGCTGGAATATTATTTTTTCTGTTTAATTGGTTAGGTCTCTTGAGAACAGCAACTGGTTTTCTCTGCACTTCATTTTGTCTCAGAAGGTCTGTCTTCCATTTCAGCACTTGAAAGTATCGTTCTATATTCTTGTCACTTAAAAGTGGCGATTCATCGGCCTAATTCCTTTCCGAATTCCAGTTGCTTTTCTGGCTGCAAGGCCAGTGATAAGTCCATAAAGACGTCTCTTTCCAGGCATTACTCTTCCTCTACGGCTCAGACTATTTTTACCAAAACCAGATTTCTGTTGGATTCCCTACCGCTTTGCTGGAGTCTTCTGTTTAGTCTTGGAAAATTCTGCTTCTTTTCTTCTTTTTGATTCAATTTGATGATATCATCCAAAGACATGTCAATTTTGTCAAGCTTTTCATTGCTGCGGGCTTTCGAACGTGGCGATGGGTTCACAGTGGCTCCCACTAACCGGGTACTAAACCGGCTCATGGCTGGAGACATCGCGCTGGAAGAATCAGTGTGGAAAGCCAGAGACTGAGGCCAACCACCTCCCACTCACGCATGCAGACTGGCTGCACCAAGGGAACACGCATCCCCCCCACACTCTTAAACGAAGCTCCCTCTTGAAACCTTGTAAGCCAGTCACATCTTGCCTTTATTGTCCCCTCATTTTAGATAGCCAATGTCTAAGTTGTCAGTCCCTGCCTACCCTGTGCACAGAGCGGATAGCATTGATACTTGATTTGAAGACTCTGTTGGTATTTAGAGTAACTACCGCTCTGAGTATAGGTCAGGTTCATCATAAACGTGTTTCTTCTGTCACTGTAGCTGTTCCAGTCTGCTTGTCCTTTCTAGTGGGAATGTCTCACCTCACAAGGTTGTGGATGGGACTTAGGATTCCATCTAAGGTCCTATACTCTGTAAAGGCTTTGTACAAGGCCTATTTCACTGGGCAAGTTGTAGAACCCCTTTCAGGTATTCCAATCAGTTATAGGCTGAAGACAGGCTTATATATTTTCTCTAATCATGTTTCCCAACATTTCTTTCTATCCCACTCAAGTGTCTATTTTACAATAGTAGGCAAGGGAAACTAATATTCATAAGGCCATCAAGGATTTTAGTATTATTTACCCT
>NW_006408531.1:7515442-7542023 GCF_000296735.1 Chrysochloris asiatica
TACTCCCGTAAAGATTTACATCCTCGGAAACCCTATACAGGGTCGCTATGGGTCGGAACCGACTCGATGGCACATAACAACAACAACAATCTGCTTTTCTTTCTCTACATACCAAAGTGGAAGCTCAGATTACTTGTTTTAGATTTTCCCCTTATTTAATATATGTATTTAATGCTATAGATTTTTCCCTAAGCACTACTTTTGATTTATCCAACAACTCTTGGTAAGGTTTATTTTTATTTTATACAATTAAAATATTCTCTGGAGACTTTTTATTTAATCTATATATTATTTAAAATATAATGTTTGATTTCCAAATATATTGGAAATTTGTCTGGCTAATGTTATGCTACTGTCTTCTACTTTCTTTTTATTATGGTCTGAGAATATACAAGTATTTTGAATGATTTCTCTTAATGGCATAGAACACGGTCAATATTAGTGATTGTTGCAAGTGAGCTAAAAAAGAATGTGTATTCTACTATTGATTGATGGAGTCTTCTATAAATGTCAATTAGATCAAATTGATTAATAGTGCTGTTCAGTTCATTTGTATCACTACTTATTTTTGGCTGACCTGATCTATTACTGGAAGAAGATATTTTGAAGTTTTCAGTTGTAATAGTAAATTTGTTTATTTCCTTTTGAAGTTCTTTCAGCTTTTCCTTCATGTATTTTGATGCTCTGTTTTTATATGCATGCACATTAAGGATTATTATGTCTTCTTCATCAATTACATTCTCTGTCATTATGCAATGTCCTTCTTTATCTTGGCTATCAACCAAATAAAAATTAAACCTAGTAGCTGTTCTAAGATTACAGTCTTAGAAATCCTATAGGACATTTTGAGCCTGCTCTACAGAGTTGCTATGAGTTGGACTAGATTCAACAGCAATGGGTTTTATCTCTAATAATATTTCTTGCTATAAAATCTGTTCAGTGTGAATTTATTGTAGTTGGTTCTGCTTTTCTTTGATTAATGTTATCACTATATCTTCCTTCATGCCTTAATTTTTCATTCAACTGGGTCTATATAATTACGTTTTCTTGTTATATACAACATAGAGTTGGGTTTTATTGTTGTCTCCACTCTAAAAACCATTTATTTTATGTTGTACATTTAAACCATTCACATTTAAAGTGGTTTTAGATACCGTTGGATTAATATGTTTTTAGCTGATTCCTTTTGGTTAACATTGTTGTTTGTTTATATAATAAGCTCTGGACTGTGAACCACAAGGTCTGTGGTTGAGCCCACCAGCTTCTCTGAGGGAGGAAGAAGAGATTTTCTGCTGCTGGAACAACTTGAAGGTCTTGGAAACTCTATGTTGTAGTGTTTAAGTGCTGTGGAGTCAGTTCTGACTCAAAGCAACCCTGTGTAGGGTTCCGAAGCCGTAGCTGGTGAGTTTGAACTGCTGACATTGCAATTCAAACCAACCTTGCAGTCCAGCGCATTATTCTACAGCACCACACCAGGACTCCTGGAAACCTTATACAGGGTTACTATTTGTCAGCACCAACTTGACAGCACTTAAAAACAACACCAATTATATATCTTGTTTTGACTCCTGTAGTTTTTATTAAATATTTTTATGACCCTCATTTAATATCTTGTTGTGGTTAGGTGTTATTATCACTTCCACCTCATAGCGACCCTATGCACAACAGAATGAAAGCAGTGCCTGTTCTTGCACCATCCTCACAATTGTTACACTTTAGCCAGTTGCTGCTCTAACTGTGTTAGTCCATCTCATTGGGACTCATTCTTCTTGTTTGATGATCTTCATGCTACCAAACATGATGTCCTTCTGTAGGGACACGTCCCTCTTGATAACATGTCCAAAGTATGTGATGAAGTCTCACCATCCTGGCTTCTAAGGAACATTCTGGTTGTACTTCTTCCAACACAGATTTGTTTGTTCCTCTGGCAGTTGATGGTACTTTTAATATTCTCTAACACCATAATTCCAATGCATTAGTTCTTTAATAGTCTTACTTATTCATTGTTCAACTTTCACATGCATATGAGGAGATTGAAAATACTATGGCTTGGGTCAGTCATACCTTAGTCCTCAAACTGACAGCTTTGATCTTGAATATTTCAGAGGTCTTGTGCACTAAGTTTGCCTAATGTAATACATCATTTGATTTCTTGACTGCTGCTTCCAGGAATGTTGATTGTGGATCCAAGCAAAATGAAGTCTTTGGTAACTTCAATCTTTTCTATATTTGCTTATATTCATATGGGTTGTGAGAAACATTGTCCATACTGACCAATGCTCAAGTAATCCAATAAGTACTAATTTTAGCAAGAGTGAGATTTTCTTTGTTTGATTTTGGAAAATCAGGCTTCCAACCCAGTAGACAGGGGCAGATGCTAAGCATGGCCAGTCCACAAATATTTTATTCCCCTGTCTTGAAAAAGCCTCTCTTCCAGTTCCAATGTCCCATTTACAATTCTACCCAGAACATTCCACTTTTCCTTCACCTAGAATAGCCAGAATCTTGGCCTGGATTTTAATGATTGTATTCTTATTTAAAGTTCATAGTCTTAGAAAACATTTATTTCCTCCCTTCCCCCAATACATCCTGCTTACATATCCCTAGGTGTAAATTAACAGCCTATGTCTGGTCTAGCAATCTCATGAGCTCTTTATTCCTGAAGATGGGCCATCTTGAGAATTTCTTACATGGGCTAATCGTTGTTTTTTTACTTCTTTCTTTTTTTATGCTTTTGTCTCTCTTTGACGTAAGATAATTCAAGTCTATTTTGCCTATACCAATAAATAAGAAGTGCCTTTTCCCCTTATCTTCTAGGAAAGTTGATAATATACTGTTCTTATGTTTTGTTTGAATGTTTAATAAAATTCAGCAAAACTATTTGATGTAACTTGCAGAGAAGTCTTCTCACCTGGACTATTTTTAGTGAGAATAAGGAATCACATTGGGGTGATGGATGGAAGTGTTCTAAAATTGATTTGTGTCAATGGCTTCTGTACTAAACAAATTTTCTAAAACTCATTGAATTATACAATTGATAGCAGTGAATTATATACAAAATATGATTTGAGAAAACTGTGAAAGACAAGGGAGGATAAAAATGAACTGTGATAATTACTGCACATGCAAAGATGAATAAAATATGATTACTTTCTATACTAGCTGATAATCTAGTGAGACTAGTTAGTGACATAGTTAGGGAGAACATACTTCCACCTGCCACCAAAAAAAGAAAAGGAAAAAAAAAAAGAACAGAAAATACTCAAAGGAGGGCAATGGTGTTTTTCTGGAAACAACAAAGTTGAGTATTGGAGCTACAGATGGTTATGTTAGATGAACTGAAAGAAGTTGCGTCTTGTTGAACTCTAGAGTAAGATGTAGGGGATTGCATGAGTAGTAAGTCAATTAATAAATTTAAAGCAGAATATTAACTTTTGTGCAATGCATAGAACATGATAAAACATACCAATATGGAAATCTTTACAAAAGGCATATGTTGTTGTTGTTAGTTTTCATCAACAATTACTGAACTAAGATAGTAGCAGTGAGGACTCTAACAGCAGAAGTAATTAAATGATATTTAAATGATTCACTAGCCAAAATTTAGCCTGAAATGACATAATGATTAATTAAGAATAAATTCAAGAAATTTATCATATTCATATGTCTAATGAAAGATAATTCCAGACAAACTTCTATTTTCAAAATATCTTTAGATTATAAGTCAAGTATAATGTTTATTAAACAGAGTTGTTGTTGTTGTTGTGAAGTGCCTTTGAATATCTATTCCTTTATCTTAATACCTTCATATACATTACCTTCATCTACATTACATACCTTTATCTACATTACAATACTAATGCTGGTTGCCCTTCCTTAGAAGGGGAGGGTTGGATATAAATAGTATTTTGCACAGAAAAATTTTCATCAACTAACACAAATGTAAAGTCCATGAAGTTAGAGATATTTGTCTTTTTGTTCATTTATGTATCCCCATTCATGAGGTACAACATTGTCTGTGATAGGATAATATTCATGTGGGCCAGTTAATACCACTATTATTCAAATTTATGAACCAACCACTAAAGCCAGTGAGGATGTAATAGAAGAATTCTACCAACTTCTTCAATCTGAAATTGATCAAACATGCAATCAAGATAGAGTGATCATTACTAGTGATTGGAATGCAAAGGTTGGAAACAAAGGGAAGGATCAGTAGTTGGAAAATTTGGCCTTGGTGATAGAAATGATGCTGGAGATCACATGATAGAATTATGTAAAATCAATCATTTGTTCATTTCAAATATCTTCTTTAGACAGCATAAGAGATGACTAAACACATGGACCTCGTGAGATGGAATCTATAGAAATCAAGTTGACTACATCTGTGTAAACAGATGATGGAAAAGATCCATATCATCAGTCAAAACAAGGCCAGGGGCAGACTGTGGAACAGACAATCAACTGCTCATATGCAAATTCAAACAGAAGATGAAGAAAATGAAAACAAGTTCACGACAGCCTAAATATGACCTTACATATATCCCACTTGAATTTAGAGATCATCAGAAGAACAAATTTGATACAATAGACACTAAAGACCGAAGACCAGAAGAGTTGTGGGATGACATCAAGAGCATCATACAGAAAAAAAGCAAAAAGTCATTAAGAAGACAAGAAAGAAGGAAAAGTTCAACATGGATGACAGAAGAGACAATGAAACTTGCTCTCCAGTGTAAAGATGCTAAAGCAAATGGAAGAAATGAGGGAGTACAGCAGCTGAACAGAAAATTTCAAAGGTCAGCTTGAGAAGACAAGTTCAAATATTACAACAAAATGTTCAAAGATTTGGAATCAGAAAACCAAAAGGGAAGAACATGCTCAGCATTTCTCTAATCGGGGGAACTGAAGAAAACATTTAAGCCTCGACTTTTGTTATTGAAGGATTCTTTGGGCAAATTATTGAATGATTCAGAAAGCATCAAAAGAAGATGGAAGGAATACACAGAGTCACTGCACCAGAAGGAAATGGTTGATGTTCAGCTGTTTCAAGATATAGCATATGAACAAGAGCCTATGATACTGAAGGAGGAAGTCCAAGGTGCATTGAAGGAATTGGCAAAGAACAAGGAACCAGGAATTTATTGAATAAGAGGTGACCCAATGGAAATCAGAAGTCATCAGACAATATCATGTCATATAATATTTGGTAGGGTGAAGGGTCAGCGAAAAAGAGCGAGATGGATTGGCAAATTGGCAGCATCAATGGGCTCTTTTGTGGAAATAATTGTGAGGTTGGACCAGGATCAGGCAGAGTTCCTTTCTTTTGTGCATAGGGTCGCTATGAGTCAGTAACAACAACAACAATTACTGAGGGCAGTTATTGAACAAAACAGTCCCCGAATATATATCTATTGAATTGATGAATATGTAAAGGCTAGCAGAGGAAATCCTTCAAGAAAGAAGTTGTCATACAAGGTATCCATATTGAAGACATTGATTCAATAGGGATATCACAATTTTGAAACTATGCCTTCTAGAAATTCTTAACATCCAGGAGGGGTCAGTACTAGTCTACCTTGAAGTCAAATATAAAGAACTATACCCCCAAAACTAGAAAGATATTCCCTCTCCCCAATAGAAATACAAATTTTTAAAAATATTTTTTCATATTATTTACAGAAGCTCAATGACTCCTATAATTGTAGTAGTAATGAAGGTAAATATTTAGTAAGAATTTGTGAAATAATGCTATTACTTGTGAGTAAAATACTTAGGTAGCAGTCTTATAGTTGTCTAACGACACCTTACTCATTTATAATTATAGGGGAGATTTTCTAAAATATAGTCTATCTGCTTTTATAGACACATTTTATTATTATAATTCTAATAGTTTGTTAGAGCCCTGGTGTGGCACAGTTGAATAAGCGCAGGATCACAAGGTCAGTTTGAACCACAAGGTCGATGGTTCAAACTCACCAGCAACTCTTTGGACATCCTATTCTGAGTCATTATTAGTCAGAACACACTCAATTACACTTAACTACAACAATGATCTTTTATTGAGACTTGTTATGTTTCCAAACTATCTTAATTGCTTTCAATCTAATGTTGATCTCTTGACCTTTATTTACAATCCAGTTGTTTTCTATGGAACATTATAAAACAGAGTCCTGATTTGGAGCTGTAGGATCAGCACTAGACTGCAAACCACAAAGTCAACAGTTCAAACCCACCAGCTGTGCCTTGAAAACCCTATACAGGATCTCTATGAGTCAGAACTGACTCAAAGGCACTTACCAACAATAGAACAAATGACACAACTAAAATATTGATACACTTTCTTAACCACAAAAATAATACATATTTAAAATTATTCAAGGAAGTGAACTGTTGCTAGAGGCAATCTCTTTTTTACAGTTAAATTCAAATCTGAAAGTCCAGAAAATTTCGTAAGCCAGATGTCATATTTCATTCTATAGAAGTTCTCTTGGAGAGCAAACCTACTCCAAATGGATCACAGAATTACCTCAGATCCCTGGAAGTACAGAAGGTGGTTGCAAAACTCAACTAAACAGCAACTGATGAAACACAAGTAAACAGAAAAACTAAAATTGTAGTGACAGTGTTTACTGTAGTTGAAGCTACATAGTCAGGTCCAGATACTAGAAACATTAAAAATAAATGAAATAAAGAAAGCTCAGGATGGTTATTGCTTGAGTTTATTACTAATGTAGGAGGTTTGACACTTTTTCCCCACATAAAGAATTAAAGATCAACTCACATTTTTTAGTAGAAAGCTGTAGGCCATAGTCAATATTTATTCCCACTTGTGAATTGCAATCACACTTTCATATTATATTAAGTTCACATCAGGGATTTTCAACAGTGAAGATATAATTGTGTGCGTCTTGCAAATCAAAATAGCTTCTTAAATGGGACTACTGAATAACATGTGAGTTAAATTAGGTAACAAGGATCGTTTACTATAAAATGTATTGTTGCTTTAGTGGATTACAGTGCAAATATATTAAAGGAGTTTATGACCAGCAAAATCTGTCACTAATGAAAGTATCTCTCTCTTTCTCTCTCACTCTGTGTGTGTGTGTCTTCTTTGCGTCTAGTAGCAACCTACCTGTCTGATGTGCTGCAGCAGCCTTGTGATTCCTATAAATAGCTTGCCAAAAGCTCAGATTCTATTATTAGCAATTAGATAGATGACAACTAATCAGCATTCACTATTCTAATTGCATTTCATCGGGGTTCTTCAAAGCCCCCTGAAAGTTTGTCTTTTAAGGGTGAAAAATTGGAAGAGCGAAATTTACCACTCTTATTTGTACTTTTTGCCAAAATTATGATTTAATATCAATCAAATTTTCAACAGCTAGGCAATTTCCCCCTGTTTTTTATCCTAAAGTCACATCAAGTGGACCTGAGTCCATGATGAATGTCTACATTAAAGCTATCATTGCTAATAGTATTCCATATCATTTGTCTTTGGTTCCGTGGGACCAAATTACAATCACCACATGACTGTAGCTTATCTTGTGATTAATGAAGGTTTTACTAAGTCACTGACAGTGAAGCTTATGGGAGGAAAATGGTAATATGGTTTGAAATTTTAAATTGCACATTTAAAAAATCATTACCTAGTTTTCACAGAGATGGTTAATTTGTGCATGATAGGGGGTAAAAATCTAGTCCTTTTAGCCACTAGAGAGACAAATTTCTCAAGACAATTATACCAATTGTTAAGGTCTTAAGTAAGATGTTATAAATAACAAAATGTTTCCAAGGGAGAGTCAAACTCTCTTAGAAAGTATGCTGATTTTTTTTTTTTTCAGATGACTAAAGTTTTAGTAAATAAAAAACAGAAAAGACTCAGGAAACAGCCTAATAGAAAATTAGGTTGGGTAATATATTGACGAGTATTCTGTGTGATATATTGTAGGTTCAGAAAACTGCACTGCACCATTTCCCTGCGAGTCATCAGTGCACATCTAAGTCATTAGTGAGGGAATATTACTAGCATCCATTGGACTTTTGATGTTTCCTTCTAAATTACCTCAGCCTCAAAACTAATATGAACTTACATTATAACTACTAGGACTAATTGGCATTGGTTCAGTTTAAGCAATGCAAGATTTCTAAATTCATATTGCATCAGGAAATGGGTGGCTAATATCAGGCACACTTGTTTTGATTACAACATTAACTCTTTTCCCATATGAAAGTCAAAACCCTTTTTTAAAAATGTAGCCTCAGTTCACTTTCATGATAATAGACTCTTTGCGGCTTAAATGCCCACAAAATAAGCTCACAGCTCTAAAGAAAAGTCATAAAGGGCTTTGTTGTTCTATCCTCTGTTAAAAATAGAATAACGAAATCTGAGACTCCATTTCTAGTCTTTCTACAAGTCAATTGACCATATCTTCTATGATGGAAATGGTCAAAATATGTCTATCTTTCAAATGCCTATAATCATCCAAGTGACTGCAGTCAGCTCAGATTGTTATTTTATTTCTGTTCTTTGCATGCTATGTTAGCTACAGAAAATATTTTTTCTGGCATTGAGCTTATTTTCTGTGTTCTTTGCTTGAAATGTTTCATCTAATGTTGATGTGATATTGTCTGACATACTAAAAGTATCCAAGAATTGATATTCTCTAGAGATTACTTTTTTCTATGTAACAGGGTATATGATGATGGTTTCTGATTTTAGTGATACTCATGAAAATGTTGGAGGTTGCATTATTAAATCTGGGCAAGTGACCAACCCTACTTGTGCTCACTCTGCTGTTTATAAGATGATTCTAATGTGCTAAGAGAGCTTAATGAAGATGGTTAAACATTTGTTAGAAACATATTTGTCTCAATGAACCTCTAAAACAAGAGTACCATATTTTAACTAGCTATTCTTAGTAATGATGGTAATTTGAATTTTTTAGTTCTTATAAAGCTATTTCATTTTCTTGATTAATAGAATCATTTGGTGAGTTCCAAATAAAGAAGATGGAACTAATGATATAGTATATATACTTGATAACATGCAATTCATATATTGCATTGTTGTTGTTAAGTGCTGTCAAGTCAGTTCCTACTCATAGCAACCTGGTATAAGATTTCTGAGGAGTGGCTGGCAAACTTGAAAAGCCACCCTTGGGGTTCAAACAAAACTTGTAGTGGAGTGCATTAACCCACAGTGCCACAGCAGGACTCCATATTGCATTAACAACAACTAAAAAAGCGAGTTGAAGAGATAGTTGGGAGAATTGCTAAGAAAACAAAAAACAAGATTATTTTCTAAAAGTAAAAATTAATAAAATAACTAATTAGAATAATTTCTGGCATGGCATTATAGGGAGTTCCATAAATTTATTCTATGAGAAAATGATGAAAATCATAAAACACAAAACCAAAGCAACAATCATGTAAAGTCTCTAGAAATGGTTCAAAGAGAATGTAGCAGATGAAGAAATACTTTTGTTGTTGTTAGTTGCCATCAAGTCAATTCCAACTCATGGTGACCCCTGGTGTGCATGTTTGAACTTTTTCATAAGATTTTCAGGGATTCAAGGAGCTCTGGCAGCTTAGTGGTTACAAGTTGGACGGCTAAAACCTCAAGGACAGAGTTTGAATCTATTAGCAGTTTTGTAGGAGAAAGATGAGACTTTCTGCTCCCTTAAAGATTTGCTGTTGTTGTTGATAAGTGCCTTCGATTCATTTCCGACCCATAGCGACCCTGTACAGGGTTTCTGAGGAGTAGCTGGTGAGCTTGAACCATTGGCTTTGAGGTTCAAGCGGATTTATAGTCCAGCGCGTTAACCCACAACGCCACACCAGGACTCCTTTTGGGCTCTGATGTAGTTCTGGCGCACATGTTGTTAAATTCTGCTGAGTCGATTCCGACCCATAGTGACCCTGGATAGGGTTTCCAAGGAGCAGTTGGTGAGCTTGAACCACCGACCTTACGGTTCAAACGACTTTGAAGTCTGAGGCATTCGCCCACAGCGCCATACCAGGAATCCTCAGAAATCCTATACATAGTAAGTTGGAACTGACTCCACAGCATGTAAGCAAGCAAGCAAGCAACCAAGATAATATGCTAACATTTAGTACAACTGATGAGATTCTGTGGTATATGAACAAAGACTCTTCCCATTTGTTTAACCTTACCAAAGGTCAGGCATTTGCTAATTAGGTGAATTATTAATATTCTCTTCCAATATCTTATTTGCGTTTTATTTATATTTTTCAAAATAAAAGTTTCATTTTAATGAAATTCAATTTATCAATTTTTATATTATCGTTGAATGTCCTGTTTAATAAAGATACTCCAAGGTCATGAACATTTTCTTCTAGATTTCATTAAGAAGCTAGATAGTTTTATCTTTTATATGAGGGTGAGTCAAAAATTATCCACACTCTGGCTATAGAATTTATTTTAATCAAATTTTAGACAAGACAAATACATCATTTTTAGATATACTTTCCTTGCTTTCTAATACACTCTGTTCATCTGTCAACAAACTTTCATATTCCCTTATTAAAAAAAATGTTTTAGGTTTAGCCTCAAGCCAAAAATGCACCACTGTCTTCACTTTTTCTTCAGAGGTGAATCTTCACCCTGGAATGGCTACTTTCAGGGAACCAAACAAGTGAAAGGGAGGATTCTTGGACACTTCAGGACAAAGTTTTTGCAGAGTGTCAACATTGTGGGCAGAGGTGTGTGTATGCATATTGTCATGCAAGATCATAAGGCCCTAGGATAGCAACCATCTGCATTTAATTAAAAGTTTAGACTTCAGTTCTTCAGTGAACATTACACTGTAATGATTACTGTTGATGGTTGAATATTTTTTTTCTGGTGCTGTTCCAGTATTGGCCCTTAATTGTCCCATAAAACTGTAATTTCCAACTGATGGTTGACTTTCTTTTTTTTTTTTTTTTTTTGGTTTTTAGCATGGGTATCTTTTCTTAAGCATTTATAATAATGGTCTTATGCAATATTTGTACTTTTGTGACTAACAAATTTCACTCAGCATAATGTCCTCAAGGTTCATCCATGTTATGCGTTAATTTGCAGCTTCATTGTTATTCTTCAAGGTAGCAGAGGATTCCATTTTGTGTATATACCAAAGTTTGTTTATCCATTCTTCCATTGATGGGCACTTAGGCTGTCTTCACCTTTTTGCTATTGCAAATAGTGCTGTGATAAACATTGGTGTGCATATATCTCCTAGTGTTCTGGTTCATGTTTCTTGTAGATATATGCCAAGTAGAAGAACTGCTAGATCATAAGTTATTTCTATTTCCAACTTTCTGAGGAAGTTCCATACCATTTTCTAGAAGGCTGGACCATTTTATATTCCCATCAGCAATGTAGGAGGGTCCCAGCCTCTCCACATCCTTACCAGCATATATAGTCCTCTGCTTTTTGAACTTCATTGTTGATGCTGGTGTGAGATGATATCTCATTGTAGTTTTGATTTGCATCTCTCTATTGGCTAATGAAGAAAAAAGTGGCATCAAGATTGGAGGAAGACTCATTAACAAGCTGCAATATGCAGATGATACAACCTTGCTTGCTCAAAGTGAAGAGGACTTAAAATATTTACAGATGAAGATCAAAGACCACAGCATTTGGTGTTGAGTGCATTTCAATATAAAGAAAATAAAAGTCCTCACCCCTGGACCAATAAACAACATTATTATCACAGAGAAAAGATTGACGTTGTCAAGGACTTCATTCTTCTTGAATCAACTATCACCAGTCATGGAAGCAGCAGTCAAGAAATCAAACAATGTATTGCATTAGGCAAATCTGCTATACAAGACTTTTTAAAAGTGTTTAAGAGCAAAGATGTCAGCTTGAATGCTAAGGTGTGCCTGACCCAAGCCATGGTATTTTCATAACTTCATATGCATGCAAAAGCATATGAAGTGAATAAGGAAGACTGTAGAATTGATGCTTTTGAGTTAAGGTGTTGGAGGAGAATATTGAAAGTGCCATGGGCTGCTAAAAGAACTAATAGATCCTTTTTGGAAGAACTGCAGCCAGAGTGCTCCTTGGAGACCAAGATAGCCAAACTTCGTCTCTCATAATTAGGGTATATTGCCAGGAGGGACAAGTCACTGGAGAAGGATATCATGTTTGGTAGGATGGAGGGTTAGAGAAAAAGAGGAAGAACACAGCGAGATGGATTAGCCAAGTGGCAGCATCAGTGGGCTCAAGCGTGGCAAAAATAGTGAAGTTGGCCGAGGATCGGGCAGTATTTCATTCTGCTGTGCATAAGGTCGCTATGAGTTGGTACCGACTTGATGGCACCTAACAACAACAATAATTGACTAATGATTGTGAACATTTCTTCATATATTTGTTGGCTGCCTGAATTTCTTCCTTGGTGAAGTGTCTGTTAAAAAAAAACAAAAACATTTTAAATTGGGTTATTTATCTTTTTCTTAGAGAGGTGTAGTAGTTTCCTATAGACTTTAGAGATTAGTCCCTTGTCTGTTGTTACAAAATATTTTTTTCCCATTCTGTGGGCTGCCTTTTTACTCTTTGGTGAAATCTTTTAATGCACACTAGTTTCTAATTTTTAGTGTTCCAATCATCTATATTGTCGTCTTTTGTTCTTGTAATTCTCACTATGTTTCCTAATCTATGTGTGCCCTGTCTTAGAGCACTAAACTTTTTTCCAATTTTTTCACTGATGATCTTTATAGTTCTGGAATTTACATTTAGGTCTTTAATACATGTGGAGCTGGGTTTTGTACATGGTGTGAGATAAAGGTCTAGTTTCATTCTTTTGCATACTGATTTCCAGTTTTGTCATCATCATATGTTGAGGAGACCATCTTCTCCTGATGGCTGACTTTAGAACTTTTTCTTGGTCAGTGATTGAGGATGTTTTCATTCCATACTCTGTCATTTACTACAAAGCTCATAGTGATGAATCCATGTCTCATCACCAGTTAACATTTTTTTTTTTTAAGAAACGTGCATTTTCTTTTGAGTGTCAATACAATTTTGTTTGCAGATAATGATCAAAGGCTTCTGTTTGTGGTCTTCCATGAATTAGTTCAGTATACATCTTTTTATTTTATTAAAATTTTGTATTGTAAATTATGTGATCGTTTACACGGGAGAACATTATTTACATTCATCCTATCATATATCATTTCATTGCCATGGTTACAATCCCCTCTATACATCATCAACCAACCAAAGGGTATACCCCAGCAAGCCTGCCCCCTGATCGTCAACACACGACCCCTTTCCCTCTCTGGGTCTACAGTCCTCAGCCACTCCATCTCTCCACATCATCGTCTCTGTCTCCATCTCAAGCGTCACTGTTTCTCTGTGTAGGGTCCTCCACTCTGCTCTTCTCCCTTGATGATCCCAGGGAACCCCATTCCTGGACTGCAAAGTCAATCACTCCCCTCCTTTTGCTACAAAACATCTGCCTTTACATTTCCAACCGTCATAGTCAGTCCTGATAACAATTATTCACTATTGGATCACAAGAGACCTATCCCTTTCTCCTTTCATCAGCCCTACCTAGACAGATTGGATACAACCTAGTGGGGATTCTACGTTTTCCAGTCCCTCTGGATCTAGGTTTCCTCCTGAAAGCTTGTAAGCCAGTCACTTCTTGCCTTTGAAGCCCCCCTCCCCACCCCCCATTTGGGGTAGCCAATTTCCAAGTTGCCCATACCTGTCTACTCTGTGTATGGAGGCGGTGGGAATGATCCTTGCTGTAATGATTTGTTCTCTCTTTTGAGCTACTGCAATCCATAGGAAAAGGTCATTTTAATAAAATTGTATCAGATTACTCTTTTTTTCCTCTTCTTTCTTCTTCTAGTTGAGCTCTGATCATTCCGTCATTGAAGCCAGATCAAGTGTGTATTGTCTGCAAGTGTGGGTGTTCTTAAGCATATGCCCTCTCTTATTATCAGCTGGATGCTTCACTCTCCACTCTAGTCCTCTGTGGCTATGTCACTGACTCTGGATCAGGAGTCCCCAGGTGTTGCCACACTTCTGACCAACCAGGTCTCCAGCTGTGTTCACAGGAGTCTACTGAATGTTGTAGGGTTTAGCTCACAGCTTCATTGCTGTTTTTCCCTCACTTCTCCTTATTGGGTGACGAATGTGGTCACCAACCAGAGGGCATGTCTGCTTATGTATTCCCATTGAGTCTTAGTATTGGAAGGGGGTTGGCTGAAGGGACCCGACCACTTGCCATGTCTCCTGGGTGAGCAACTTGCTTGTTTTTGTAGTAATCCATCTGACTGCCATTATTGTTTTTTGTTTTTCCTGTAGGTCTTTCTTTAAAGAAGTATCTTCTGTTCTTCTAGCTGCTCCAGGCTGGTCTGCTTGGTGTTTTAAGTGGAAATTTCACACCTAAGAAGATTCTGGATGGGCTTCAGGATTCCACCTATGGTCTTATGTAATGCAGAGACTCCACAGGAAGCCTTTTTCACTGGACACATTATAGCCCCATTTTAGGTATTCCAATCAGTTATAGACAGAAGTCAGATTACAAGTTTTCTATGGTGATATTTCTGGATATTCCTTTCTATCTCCCTCAAGAGTCTATTTTATAATGGTATGCCAGGGAAACCGAGATTCAAAAATAGCCATTTATCATTATTTCCTTCCTTTTGCCCATTCCAACCATGTCTCAATCCCTGTATCCCAGAGCCCTATTTTTCTAAGATTGTGCATGCATCATTATTTACCTCTGTTCCACTTCGCCCATGCAAACTTGCCTAATTGTTTTCTTATTTGCCAAATTCCATCATTCCCCTTCCACTTCTTGTGTATTGCACCCCTACCTAGTATCTAAACTATCCTGTGTCTATTTCCTACCCTGTGTCCCACCTTCCTCTCCCTTCCCTCACCCCACACCTCACATCCTGGTAACCAGCAAAGAATACCCCAGCCCCTTTTGTATGGGTTCTTTTCCTTAATCTTTTGCACTAGTGGTCCTATACAAAATTTCTGTTTTGTGACTAATTAATTTCACTCAACATAATGTCCTCAAGGTTCATACATGTTATGCGGTGGCTTACAGCTTCCTTGTTTTTCTTCAAGGTAGCATAATATTCCATTGTGTGTATGTACCACAGTTTGTTTATCCATTCTTCAGTTGATGGGTACTTAGGCTGTCTCCATTTTTTTTGCTATTGTAAATAGTGATGCTGTGAATATTGGTATGCATATATCTACTCATGTTATGGCTCATATTTCTTGTGGGTAAATGCCAAGTAGAGGAATTGCTGGATCATAAGGTATTTCTATTTCCAACCTTCTGAGGAAGTGCCATATTGTTTTCCAGAGAGGGTGGACCATTTTGCAATTCCATGAGCAATGCCAAAGGATCCCAGTCTATCCACATCCTCGCCACCATTTATTGTTCTCTACTTTTTTGATCTTTGATGTTATTGCTGGTGTGAAATGATATCTCATTGGTGTTTTGATTTGCAGCTCTCTTATGGGTAGTGATCATGAACATTTCTTCATATGTTTGTTGGCTGCCTGGATCTCCTCCTTGGAGGAGATGTCCTGTTTCCATTTTTCAATTCTGTTATTTGTTTTTTTCTTGTAGAGATGTTGTAGCTGCCTATATATTTTAGAAATAAGTCCCTTCTCTGACGTGTCATTGCAAAAGATTTCTTTCAATTCTATGGGTTTCCTTTTTACTCTTCTGGTGAAGTCATTTCATGCCCTTAAGTTTTTAATTATTAGTATGTATTAATCATCTATTTTGTCTACTTTTGTTTCTGCAGTTTTCAAAATGTTTGGTAGTCTGTGTATTACCTGAATTAGCGCCCTCACATTTTCTTTATTTTTTCATTGATGGCCTTCATAATTTTGGGATTCACATTTAGTTCTTTAACCCATGCTGAGTAGATTTTTTTATAAAGCATGTGGTAAAGTTCTTGTTTCAATCTTTTGCATATCACTTTCCAGTTCTGCCAGTACCATCTGCTGAAGAGACCATCCCCACCCCCTGTTATATGTTTAGGTACTTTTTAAAAAAATCAGCTGGTTGCATGTAGATGGGTTAATTTCTGAATTCTCAATTCTGTTTCATTGATCGATGTATCTTTCATTGTACCAGTACCAAGCTATTTTGACCACTATAGCCATGTAATAAATTTTGAAGTCTGGAAGTGAGAGGTTTCCAACCTTATTCTTCTTCTTAAGCAGTGCTTTGCTTATCCTGGGTCTCTTTCCTATCCATATAAAATTTGTAATTGCTTTTTCCATCTCTTTGAAGAATGTCATTACAATCTAGATTGGGATTGAATTATATGGATAAATTCCTTTGGGCAGTATTGACATTTTCACAATGTTAAGTCTTTCTATCTAGAAGCATGTTACATTCTTCCATTTTTGTAGGTCTCTTTTGGTTTCTTATAGTAGTGTTTTGTAGTTTTCTTTGTATCCGTCTTTTGTTTCTCCAGTTACATTTATTCCTAGATATTTCATCTTTTGGGTGGCTATTGTAAATGGCATTTCTTTCCTATTTCTATCACCAAGGCCATATTTTCCAACTCCTGATTATTCCTCTTTGATCCCAGCCCTTGCATTCCAATCACCAGTAAGGATCAATATGTCTTGATTGCATGTTTGATCAATGTCAGATTGAAGAAGTTGGTAGAATTATTTTATTTCCTCCTCACTGGCTTTAATGGTTGGTGCGTAAATTTGAATAATAGTGGTATTAACTGGGCTTCCCTGTAGGTGCATGGATATTATCCTATCACAGACAGTGTTGTACCTCATGACTGATCTGGATATGTTCTTTTTGACAATGAATGCAATACCATTCATCTTCAATTTGTCTTTTCTGGCATAGTAAACCACGTGGTCATCAGATTCAAAATGGCCAATACCAGTCAATTTGAGTTCACTGATGTGTAAGAAATTGATGTTTATGCATTCCATTTCATTTTTGACAACTTCCAATTTTCCCAGATTCATGCTTAATACATTTGATGTTCTAATTTTCAATGGATGTTTACAGCTGTTTCTCTTCATTTTGAGTTGTTCCCCATCAGCAAATGAAGGTTCTGCAGGCTTTTCTCCCATGGGCTTTACTCTATTTGTGTCATCATGGTCAACTCTACTTAGAGGAGGCAGCTCTTTTGAGTCACATTTTGAGTGACTTGGAACCTGATAGTGTTTCTCTGCTAATCATAACATTTTCAGTGACTAAATATTTGGAAGTAGTTTGTCACTCCTTCTTCCTAGTCTGTCTTTGTCTGGAAGCTCACCTGAAACCTGTCCACCATCGGTGACCCTGCTGGTATTTAAAATACCTGTGGCATATCTTTCAGAATCACAGCAACTCACAAGCCACCACAGTAAGACAAACTGACAGACGAATGGTGGTATTTATCCATAGTAATAGATAATTAAGAAAATAGAAACATTAAAACTATGAGGAAATTCACAAGAAAGAACACAAAAATCATGAACTCAGCCAAGGAAGATACACAGAACAAAGAAAGTAGCAACACCACACAAAAAAACACAAACATAATGGTAGCAATTAGTCCATATGTAATTATCCATAGATGTTTACATTCTTTCACATTGTAATTGTATTGATCATGGACTGACCTCCCAGATTCTCTGAGTTTCTTCTTATAGTTTTGTTCTGTTCTCGATTCTTCCTTCTGTCAGTTTAGTTCTGGGAGGTGCTGCCATGTATGTCAATCTCTGATTGTTGTCTGTTCTTGTTGGTTCTCAGTCCACAATACTCCCTGTAGTGTGTTTTATAATGCAGGTTTGGCTTTGGAAATATCCCTTAGCTTTTGTTTATTACAGAATGTTTTGATTACACCATTGTATTTGACTGATAGCTTTGCTGGATAAAGGATTCTTGATTGACAGTTTTTTTTCTTCCAGGGTTTTATATATGTGTCTCCCCATTTTCTTCTTGCTTGCAAGGCTTCTGCTGAGAGATCCGAGCTTACTCTGACTTGCTTGCCTTTGTATGAAATGCTTCTCTTTTCCCTAGCTGCTTTCAGGATTGTCTCCTTTTCTTTGCTTTTGGAGAGCTTCCTTAGGATAAGTCACAGTGATTTTATTTTGGAGTCTATCCTTCCTGGGATTCATTAAGCTTCTTGAATTTTTATTTTTTTTACTTTTCAAGATGTTAGAGAAATTTTCTTCCAGCAGTTCTTCAACTATTCCCTCTGTGGACTTGTGTGATTCTTCCTATTCTGGAATGCCAATAATTCTTTTTTTTTTTTTTCCTCTTTTACTTGTTTATTATATCAATACATTCACAATAACAATAAGAGGTTCTGCATTAGTTTACCAGAACTGCCAAAGTATCACAAATTAGAAGGCTGAAAACATGTATTCTTCCACAATTCTGTAGGCTAGAAGTCCAAATTAAGATACCAGCGATGTTGACCCCTTCTAAAGAGTGCATCCTTACACTTTGTCCCACTCTGGTAACAATCCTTGGAATGCCAATACTTCTTAAGTTATTCCTCTTCATGTTGTCCAACATGAATCTTAGAACTTCTTCAGATTATTTTTATCCTTTTTCTGTTTGCTCTTCTATCTTAGTGGTATTGAGAGATTTGTCTTCCAGCTCACTAGTTCTGCCTTCCATCCCTTCTATTCTACTCCTTTGCCATTTCATTGTATTGTGTATTTCTGATATTCTATTATTGATCATTTGGACCTCTTTCTGTAGGTTTTGAATTTTATCTACTTCTGTATCTATCTTATTTGATTGTTCCTGTAGTACTTTCCTGACTTCTTCCTTATTTAACTCAACTCCATTGTAAATGTTTTGAAGAATTTTATAATCATTTTTCTTAATTCCTTCTCAGGGATTTCCAAGGCCTCCCTTCCTTCCGTAATGGAGTCCAGGTCTATCACTAGGTCATTTGTCTCAAACATTTTATCTTTTTTCTGGACATGTGCTGATATGGTCATCTGCTTTTGCTTCTTGGACATGTTTAGTGAATATCTGTGTCTTTAATACTTGATTGTGTTTTATGGTATTTTTTATGCTTTCTGATTGCCTCCAGGTATTTGTGATAAGGATGTGGGATTCTCTTTTCACTCTTCTTATTGATTAACTCAGAGTAACTTTCACAGGTGTTGTCTGCCTCCCTGGTGTATGGCATTTGGTATTGGTTCTTGCCTGGGTTTTGGTGTTTTATAGAGTGTGATTGTAGCTTGACTGTATGGAAACAGTTGTGGTCTCTTCTTGGGTAATATAGGAAAAGAAAGACTCCCCTAAAGGTAGAAGGAGGAGCATAAAACAGCAAATCAGCAACAGAAAAAAAAAAAAAAAGACAAAAACACCAAAACAATGACAAGAACAACAAAACTAGATTGGATGCTGTAGTCTATATTCGCAGAAAATAGAAAGGAGGGAAAGAAGAAAAAAATTCTGTAACCTAATATGAGTATGACTTTAATGTCCTCTTTGAGCTTCTTGCCTTCAAAGCTGCTTGATAGATTTCAAGATACCACTGTTGGTTGTTATGCTGTATTTCAGAATTTAATTTAATTTATGGCCTGCTTTTTTTCTATACTCTCTTTCCATATCCACACCCTTGTGCTGGCCTTTTTCCTATTAAAAAACAGTTCAGGGCTTACTCTTGGACTAGAGTATCTGTGTGCATGCATGGCAGAAGAACCCACCAGTGGTGGTGGTGGTGGTGTTAACTCACTCAGTTACCCATGCTAGTCACCAGAATGTCAGTGTGCAAGCAGTGGTGTTCCAATGAACAAATATCACCAAAAAAAAAAAAAAAAAAACATATCAGAACAAAGCAAAACTGATGAAGTGTATTGTCCACCTTTGCTCTGAGGTTCCTGTGGTGTTATTCCATGGTAGGTTTTCTCCCCCACTTGGTCTTGCCATTTGGTCTCACCCAAGTTGTTGGCTCCAGGCCGCCAAGCCCGTCAGATTCAAAAGTATGTGATTTTTTTTTTTTACTTCCGCTACAAGTTCCACTAGCTATAAGCCTTCAAACTTTAAAAATTTTTCTACCTATGTGGTTCAGAGTTTTGGAGCTCTGCCCTGAATCCAGTTCACCTGATATTCTGTGGTATTGCTGATAGTGAACTTCACTGCACCTCTACCCTATCCTTCATCAAGCCCCACCTCCTCAGTATGCATCTTGCACAAACTTTTTGAAACCCAAATCTGTCATGGATTATTTTACTGGCAGAACCATGGCTGCTTTCAAAATGATTTGCCACATAATCCATGGTCACTCATCCATTCAATAGAATAATTTCATGTGCACCATTAGTGTTATTAGCCATGAATGTAGACCTTGTTTTAATATAACCAAAGTGTGTATAATTTTTGATGCATTCTCATATATATAGATGATTCATAGTGAGTAATGTACGCAGTAGGATATCTTTAAAGGTTAGGATTAATTCATCATGCAGGTATTTATGAAGTCACCATGTGTCAAAAAGATTATGATTTTTCCGTTGAGTTGTTTCACCACTTTTATTTTAAAAATGTAAGCTTCTATTATATGTGGGCATACTTCTGAGATCTCTGTTTTGTTGAATTAATCTATTTACCTATCCTACAGTCAGTAGTTCATAGCTTTACATTACATTATGAAATTATGTGTTGAATTCTTTATCTTTATTCATCTTCATAAAACTGTATCATTTTGAAGAATTTATCTGCTAATGCTATTATCTTTAATATTTCTGAGAAGGATTATTGTATTGATCTCTTATTCCTACTTCTTTTTTTTATAGTTTTTTTTTGTTTGTTTGTTTAGGTATGGTGCCTACTGATTTTATATTATTTAACATTTGAATTTTGTCATCTACCATTTTGTGTTGTTAAATGCCATCGAGTCAATTCCAGCAGATAGTGACTCTCTGTAGGGTTTCTGATGAACCACTGGTGGGTTTGAACTGCCATTAGCAGTGTTAACATTTTATTTTGGCAGACAGTTAAATCACATTATAATAAGCTTTGTGCTTTTGAAACTTACTGCTAAATCTTGTCACTGTGTCTATTATAGACATTGTTGTTGTTGTTAAGTTTTATTGAGTAGTTTCAACTCACACAGACTGTATAGTGTTTCTGAGGATCAAATCCACCGACCTTGCAGGTCAAATGAAACTTGCAGTCCACTGTTTATCCTACAGTGAAACACCAAGACTCCAATATAGACAGTACTTGTAGAATAATTTAACTTTGTAATATTCTTCCTTTATGGATTGTCTACCAGATTTCCAAGGTATTTAACAAAAATCCACAAAACTGGACAAATAAGCAATATTATGTTAAATGCAGAAAAGATTGAAGGTGTCAATGATTTCATTTTACTTGAATCCACAATTAGCACTAATGGAAGTAGCAGTCAAGAAATATGCAAGCAGAAGCTGAACAATGAATAAAGAATATTGAAGAAAACGTATGCCTTTGAATTATGATGTTGTTGAAGAATGTGAAATATACCATAGAGTCCAGGAAAGGAAAAATCTGCCTTGGGAAAAATACTGTCAGAATGTTACTTAGAAGTGAAAATGGTGAGAATTTGTTTCACAAAATTTGGGGAAGGTCATTCAACTTGGTAAAATAGAGGGTCAGCAAAATAGAGGAAGACCCCCAATTGTTATAGTGACTGCAACAAAGACCTCAAACAGCAACACTTGAGAAGCCAATGCAGGACTAGGATATTTTAGGTTCTATTGAAAATGGAACATCACAAGCAAGTAAAATTTTGCTAGACATAATTTAAAAGTTGCTGCAGCAGTACATTGAAAGGGAACTGCCAGAGGTCCAGGCCAGATGCAGACCAGTACATTAAAACAAGGAAGTCGTTACTGATGTCAGATGGATCTTGGATGAAAACAGAGAGTACCAGGAAGAGATTTATCTATGGTTTATTGACTATGTAAAGGCTTTCAATTGTGTGGATCATGACTAGCTGTGAACACCTAATTGTGCTTAGGAGGAACCTAAACATAGGCCAAGAGGCAGTTGTTTGAACAAAACAATAGAACATTGAAAGGTTTAAAATTAGAAAAGGTGTGTGCCAGGGTTGTTTTCTTTCATCATACTTATTTAGTCTGTATGTTGAACAAATAATTGGAGAAGCTCGATTATATGACAAGCATGGCACCAGGATTGGAGGAAGATTAATTATCAGCCAGGGATATGCAGATGATACAACTTTGTTCACTAAAAGCAAAGAAGACTTAAAATACTTACTGATGAAGATCAGAGACACAGCCTTTGGTATGGGTTGCAACTCAGTGTAAAGAAAACAAAAATCCTCACCACTGGACCAATAAGTAACATTAAGATAAATGGAGAAAAGACTTCATTTTGCTAAGATTATCCATAAACACTTGTGGAAGCAGCAGTCAAGAAATCAAATGACATATTGCATTGGACAAATCTGCTGCATAAGATTTTTAAAATGTTCAAGAGCAAAGAGGTCAATTTGAGGACTACAGTGCACCTGACCCAACCATGGCATTTTCAATAACCTCATATGCACGTGAAAGTTGGACAATGAGTTAAGAAGACTGTAGAATAATTGATGCATTTGAGTTATAGTATTGTAAGAGACTCTTAAAAGTACCATGGAATGATGAAAGAACAAACAAATTTGAGTTGGAAGAAGTATAGCCAGAATGCTCCTTAGCAGCCAGTATGACCAGACAGTGTCTCTTATACTTCAGCCATATTATCAGGAGGTATCAGGTCCTGGAGAAGGATATCATGTTTGGAGACCCCCAATGAAATGGATTGTCACAGTGGTAGCAGTAATGTGTTCAAGTGTAGCAATGATTATGACTTTGAGCAGTGTTTTGTTCTATTGTGCATAGGGATGCTATGAGTTGGTACTTACTCAAAAGGTCCTAACAACATTAGTCAAACCAAACAGCACATACAATAACAACAGCAAATCTACTTTGTCAATTGCTCAAATAATTTTTAGCTATGTGTTGTTCTGGAGTCCTGGTATAGTGTTGCAGCATAAATATTGGATTGCAAGATCTGTTTGAATGACAAGGTCAGTTGTTCAAACCCACCAGCTTCTCCTTGGAAACCTTAAAGAGGGTCACTATGAGTCAGAAGAGACTCTATGACACTTAATAACAACAATGTGTTGTTCTAGAAACGCCTCAAAGTACAATTGTCTAGTAATTGTTTCTTGTTAAATCTGTGAACCTTTAACTGTTTGCTGTAGAGGTTAAACATTCAACAGAAGGTTCTAGGAGACTACTAGGCTGATCTTTCAGAGTACCTATAATTGCATACTGCCTAGACTAATTTCCAAGGAAATGCAATGACAAATTTAGTTTTGTAGTTTTGTAGTTTTTTTTCTTCTGTATAGCTCTCTGTGCTTTGAGACTGATCTACAAAATTGAGCTGACACATCTTTCTCAAACTTTGATACTTTCCTCTTCAGGTTAGTGAAACCACTATGCTTTGGTTTTCCTTTCATGTTTTTAGGTCCAGAAAATTCTTCCAGGAAGAATTCTAGGTTGTTTGCTCTTCTCAAGAAATAGAATGCTTTACAATCTATGGTCCGATGAGTGAAAAATGTTTGTTTCTTCCTTTTATTTTCTACTTCTTTACTATAGAAAGAAAAATATAGTGCTAATTATCTCATTATAGCCAAAGTGAAAATCACAACAATTTATTTTAAAAAGTTAGTATAACACTGTCAAATTCCAATGATAAAGTTCAAAGATAAATAAGACCTGAATTTTATTTGTGAATAGGGATCCACTCTTATTAAATAAATTATTGAAAATCAGGATAAGCACTGGACTAAAAGGTTGGTTTGAACTGAAAGGTGAGTTTGAACTACAAGATCAGTGGTCAAACTTACCAGCTGTTTTTCTGAAACTATATAGAGTCATTATTATTTGGAACTGACTTGACAACACTTAACGGCAACATCATATAGTTTACTATGCTGTGAATAACAAAATGAAGAGAAATGGTGTTATATGAATCAATATAAGGTGCATTTTAATATTTATCCTGAAGTTTAACACTGAGAATTATAGGGTTATATCCAAGTACCTACACAGAAGACCTGTTAATATGGTTGTTAATTAAACTACAAGGCAATTACTAAAGTAAAACTTGAAGAAATTGAAGCTTTTCCCAAATTCTGCAATCTGAAATTGATCAAAGATATGAAAGAATTCCATCAATAAATACTAGCTATTTGAATGTGAAAGTTGAAAACAAAGAAAAAAGCTTAGTGAGTGAAATACACAGCTCTGGTGATAGAAACAGAATGGAGATTATCATCTCTGGTGTCAGATTGAGTTTAGTTGAAAGCCGAAAATCCAGAAAGCTATTTACTTGTATTTTGTTGACTCTGAAAAGACGTTCAACTGTGTGGATCTTAACAAACTGTGAATAACATTATGAAGAATGAGGCTTCTAGAAGACTTGCTTGTACTCATACAGGATCTAGACATAGACACAGAGGCAATTGTTTAAATACACTAAGGGGATACTGCAGGGTTTAAAATCAGGAAAGATGTATGTCAGGGCTGTATTCTTTCACCACACTATACAGTCTGTGTGCTGAGCAAATCAATCAGAAGGTGGATTATATGCAGAAGAACATGGCATCAGGATTGGAGGAAGACTCATTAAAAACTTGAAGATGAAATAACCTTGTTTTCTGAAAGTGAACATTACTTGAAACACTTACTGATGAATATCAAAGACTACAAACTTCAATATGGATTACATCTCAACATAAAGGAGCAAAATTCCTCACAACCAGCAAGCAATCTCATGAAAAATGGAGAAAGGTTGAAATTGGCAAGGATTTCATTTAACTTACATCAACAACCAACATCTGTGGAAATGTTGTTGTTGTTAAGTGCCATTGAATTGGTTCCCACTCATTGCAGTCCATAAAGGGCTTCTAAGGAGCAATTGGTAGGTTGGAACCACCAACTTTGGGTAAATATCTTGCAAAAGACCTCTTGAAGTGTTAAAGAGCAAATATGTCACTTCAGGGACTAAGATGAGTCTACACCAAGCCATCATATTTTCAATTGCCTTATATTCTTGTGAAAACTTATATATGGACAATGAATAGGAAGACAGAACAATCATTGATAAACTTGAACTTTGAGGTTGACAAACATTATTACATATACCACACAATACCTGAAGAATAACCAAATCAGCTTTGGAAGAATTATAACCAGAATGCCCCTTAGAAATGAAGCTCTCACATACTCTGCGCTTGTTATTAGGAGGGAGCAACCCCTGGAGAATGACATAATTCTTAGTAAAGTAGGTCAGATAAAAAGTGACAGACCACCAACAAATGAATTGACACCGGCTACAACAATGAGCTCAAACATAACAACAATTGTAAGGATGGTGCTGAACCAGGCACAGTTTTGTTCTGTTGTGTGTAAAGCTGCTATAAGTCAGAAACAACTAGACTTAACTTAGTCCTTAACAATAATAATGCAACCGGAATATCAATGAATTTTATTTTTAAATTATTCTAAACTTCATCTGGAATGCTAACAGAAAAGAATGGATGAAAACATTTTGAAATGAATTATTAATTAGTAACATCTTTCCTAAATAGATTAAATAATTTAAATTTTAAACATACCATATATAATATTATTGATATTCTAATAGACAAAGCTATGAATGGAACAAAATAGAGATGGCGATATTCTCATTGTAATATATAAGAACAAATGGTAGATTATTTTTAAAAGTAGATTATAATATGCTATGTATATATAAAAAGTTCAGATGAATTGAATAAAATAATATAAGGATATAGATCATAGCTGTACATTGACCAAGAGGCAATTGTTTAAATAATTATGGGATGCATTTATGTAATTTTATCATATCTATATTTTAACATTACAGAATTTACAGCTTTAATTAGCAATCTAAAATTTTTAAATTATTATATACCAAAAGAGAACCATTACATTTTTTTAAGTGCAAATGAAAAAGCAGAAAATGTATTTGTAGCCTCATATTGCAACTTAATTTTTATACATAAGCAATATTGCTAATCAAGAATAATTCAAACATTTTAATGAAAAATGGCCCAGAGACAAATTAGCAAGTAAGAAAAAATTCAAATGTATTTGAATAATAAAGAAAATGTTCAATATTACCAGTCATCAAGAAATTCAGATAGCATAATGGGTCAGTGAATTGATTTTATAAATGAACCATCATGATCATGAATTCCAGATTTGACACTTACTAGATGCATGATCTTAAATGAATTACTTTGTCTCTTTGAGCATTAGTTTCCTCAACTGTTTTTATAAAGATTAAATGAGAAAATGCAATGGGGTACTTAATATACTCCTTTGCCTATTGCAAACTTACACTTAATTTTATCATATATTAACATATTTTTATCATACATTAATATAGTATAGCCAATTAATGATATATAATTTTCATTTGTCAAATGCATAAATATTTTAACTATGAGACATAATGTTAATATAAATACAAAATGCATATAAGAAACAGAATATTATCTTATAGTAAGGAGAATCTCC
>NW_006408531.1:7542173-7561134 GCF_000296735.1 Chrysochloris asiatica
ATATATGTTTAATTGAGTAGAAGGAGATCATGATAATGGTTATCATGAGATTAATAAGTGATAAAGAAACATTAGGTATAATATAATTTTTCAATAATGTTGACAGTTGCTACTTGTTCTATTATGCCAATTCCCCAAAATAATGATTTTGGTTAAAAATAATGGTTGGTTAAAAAATTAAAAAAAATTAAATTTAGGGGCTAAGCAACTAGGTAGAAGGACATCATTAAACAAAATGGTGAATAAGAATTTACAAAAAATGCAGCATGGAAATCCAGTTTCACAGAGAGTGTGTACTGAGCCCCGGGAGTACTGTGATGAACAGCAAATTAGGCAAATACTTGTAAGACTTCAACAAGACCAAAACTATATCTACAGTGTTAACTTTTGTACCTCCTCTCTAGAGTTGTTTGTACCTATATTCTACCACTAAACTGTAAAAGTCACT
The DNA here is from genome assembly GCF_000296735.1 of Chrysochloris asiatica. Taxonomy (NCBI): domain Eukaryota; kingdom Metazoa; phylum Chordata; class Mammalia; order Afrosoricida; family Chrysochloridae; genus Chrysochloris; species Chrysochloris asiatica. The sequence continues at coordinate 7,542,622 of NW_006408531.1, forward strand.
CTTTTAGAATATGTTGCTGCTGTCGTAAAGCTAAAATATTAGCAAAGTTCACAAATTGGTATAAGGAAAAGAAGAGAGAATAAAATTACCAATATGTAGTTTAAGAGAAGGAATATAATTGTAGGCCCTTTTGTTGTTGCTAAGTGCCATTGAGTTGGTTCACACTCAGAGATCCTATATAGAGTTTCCGAGGAGCAGCTGGTGAGTCTGAGCTGCCAACCTTGTGGTTAGCAGTCCAATGAATGATCATAACATGTTGGAAAAATAAAAAGAGCATATCACACAAAAATTCCCTGGTTGTAGAAAATAGATGCCATGGCTGTTAGTTGAATTTATAGTCATAATCATTTTTTCCTTTTGGTCATTGTGGAATCTGTGATGAGTATATTATAAGAATAAAATATGCCTAAAGTTGTTCAAATCCATGCAGTGGTTCAATAAAAAGAAAATACCTGATACTCTATTCATGGAATACTTAGCTTAGGCAACACATAGGGAAGTTTTACTCTGTTAAATAGTGTTGCTGTGAGTTGGAATTGACTTGATTGTACACAAGAGAGTAAAAGAAATGCAAGTAAATTCTCTGGAAAATAATGTCACCTTTCTTTTAAATGTTGAAAAATTATTCAATGTTACAGTAAGAAATAAGAAAGGAAGAGACAAGGAGAAAGACTTGGCTTCAACATCAGGCAGTTTTATTGAGAGTAAACCTGGGAAGGGTTACTCTAAGTCACCAAAAGAGACCAAGAGCTCACCTGTTTCTTACAGACTGGGGTATTTAAGGAGGTGTGGTCCTGGGTACAGTTCTGGTGTTTCCAATGGATGGGGTTATGGAGATGTTCTTGAAACCTGAAATTACCAAGGGATGGTCTCTTGGTGTACTAAAGACTTAAATTTTCTAGAGACCAGAAGCTTAAGCAGGACTTTTCCAGTGCTACTTGGGGGGTAGCTGTAATGCCAGTTTGTTGATCAGATGCAGTGTCCTTCAGTTACCAACAAAGATTTATATAAGGATTTGTAAACTTAGTTCTTATTTTGATCAATATTGGACAAAAATAAATAAATATAGGTTATATTTTAAGCAGCAATATATATTGGAATTAATATTTTATTGCTGCAAATATGATGTCTAATTCTATAAATATACTGAAAGAAGCAAAAGTCCTCACAACTGGAACAATAATAAACATCATGATAAATAGAGAAAAGATTGAAGTTTTCAAGGATTTCATTTTACTTGGATCCACAATCAACAGTTATGTAAGCAGCTGACAAGAAATCAAATGATGTATATTGTTATTAGGTACTGTTGAATCAGCTCCAACACATAGCAACGGCATACATAGCAGAATGAAACACTGCCCTGGCCTGAGCCATCCTCACAATTGTTATTACACTTGAGCCCATTGCGGCTGCAACTGTGCCAATCAATTTTGTTGGGAGTCTTTCTCTTTTACACCAGCCCTCTGCTTTACCAAGCATGATGTTCTTCTCCAGAGAGTGACCCCTCCTGATAACATGTCTGAAATATGAGAGATTAAGTTTTGCCATCCTGCCTTTTAAAGAAAGCATTCTGGCTGTACTTCTTCCAACACAGATTTGTTTGTTCCTATGGAAGTCTATGGTATTTCACTTTTAATGTGTTGTTAAAAAGCACACTTAAACTCAATACATTATGATGTCAGTTTGATAAAGGAAAACGTAATTTTTAAAATGTTAGGATCTCATAAGCAGCTACTGCTGATTTAAATGAATTTTCCTTTTCTGTTCAACCTCTTTCTTCTAGAAAACCTGTCTGTATTACTAAAAGATTGCTGTTTGCATTTAGTATAGATTTGTTCTTGTTAATATTTTATTAGTTTCTAATTTTAATTTTAATAAAAGTCTATTTCTAGCCCTTCTCTCTCCAGGCTTTTGTAAGTGGATGGTACTGCAATTTGAAGTGCTTAGGAAATCTATTGGCTGTGCATATTTTAAAAAAAACAAAAAACTTTTTGTGAAATAAAGTGCTGGGGCTAATCTTTCAAGTGGCCATCAGCCTGCAGCAAAGCATTCTGGCAGAGACTTAGACACCTGTTTGGCTCTCTCATTCCATGTTTGTCTTGTTGGCTACTCCAGCTGAATGTAGGTAGCCAATGTCTAAGTTGTCCATCCTTAACAATCCTGTATACTGAGGGGATAGGTTTGATCCTAGATGTGAAGACTTCTTCCCTGGTGTTTGGTATTTTGAGCTACTACATCAACGCTGTGGGTTAATGTGCCAGGCTGCAAAGTTGTTTGAACTGCAAGGTCAGTGGTTCAAGCTCACCAGCTGCTCCTCAGAAACCTGAGACAGGGTTGTTATGGGTCGGAATCGACTCCACAGCACTTCACAAAAACAACAACACCCATAGGTATCGGTCAAGTTCATCAAATTGTAGCAATGTATACTTGCTACCTTTATCAAATTTCTTTATCTTCCTCTAGTCAAGCTCTGGTCATCAAGCTAACAAAGCTAGGTCAAATGGGTACTATCTGCAAGTTTAGGTATTCTTGTGCATCTTCCCCCAAAATTCTTATCAGCTGGACACTTCACTCTCAGCTCTAACCCTCCATGATAAGTCAATGTTCATGGGCTCAGCTCCTCCTATGATTTCAACCCTTAAGTTAAAAAAATATGCATTTCCAGAGTAGTTCCCAACAACTTTCACCAAAATGAATTGTATTTGAAATTTGTACATACCATAAATAATATTGGTCAACTATAAAATATTCTGGTAGTGTAGTGGTTACGAATCGGGCTGCGAACCTTAAGGTCAGCGGTTCGAAACTACCAGCCGCTCCGCGGGAGAAAGATGAGGCTTTCTACTCCCGTAAGGATTTACACCCTCGGAAACCCTGTACAGGGTCGCTATGGGTCGGAACCGACTCGACGGCACTTAACAACAACAACAACATAAAATATTCTAGCAGATATTTGTTCCATTAATGATCATTTCCTGTAACTGACCTAACATTCACTAGTTGGCAGGTACTTGGCTGACATCTTTATAGAATAAGATATATTAAGTTACATAACTTAGCTATTGGTTGCACAGATGGTAACAAACAGAATTTGAATTTAATTCAACATTTATTATTGTTGTTGTTAGCTGTCATCGATTTGGTTCTGACATCCTCACAATAGTTGTTGTTTGAGCCCATTGTTGCTGTCACTGTATCAATCCATCACTTTGAGAGATTCCACTTTACCATTGACCTTTCTTCTTTTCCAAGAATGCTGTCCTTCTCCAGGGACTGATCCCTCCTGACAACATACCCAAAGAATGAAAAATGAAGTTTAACTATCCTTACTTTTACAAGACATTCTGGAGATACTCCAGGAGAGATTTATTTGTTCTTCTAGATCATGGTACGTTCCATATTCTTCTCTAACATCATCACTCAAAATCATCGATTCTTCAGTGGTCTTTCTTATGCATGTCCAACTTTCACATGCATAGGAGGTGATTGAAAATACTATGTCTTGGGTTAGGAGCACCTGATAGCTTTGATATTCAACACTTTAAAGAGGTCATGTACAGAAGATTTGCCTAATGCAATATTTCTTTGACTTCTTAACTTCTGCTTTTAAGAGCGCTGATAGTAAATTCAAGAAAAAATGAAATCTTTGACAACTTCAATCTTTACTCTTATTTATGAAGATGGTATGTACTGATCCAGTTTTAAGGATTCTTCTTTACTTTGAGGTGCAATCCATATTGAAGGCTGTAGTCTTTGATCTTCATCATTAAGATTTCCAAATCCTCTTCATTTCCATGAAGCAAGGTTGTGTCATCTGCAAATCAGTTTTATGAGTTCTTCTCCAATCCTAATGACACATTCTTCATCAGATAATCCAGTTTGATAGATTATTTATTCAACATACAGAATGAATACGTGTGGTGAAAGTATGCAACCGTGGCACACACCTTTCCTGATTTTAAAGCATTCAGTATCTCTTGGTTATTTTTAAACAACTGTGTCTTGATCTAAGTGCATTTCCTCATGAGCACAATTAAGTGTTTGGGAACACCCATTCTTCTCAAAGATATCCATACTTTGTTATAATCCATACAATTGAATGCCTTTGTATAATAAATAAAACACAAGTAAACATCTTTCAGGTATTCTGTACTTTCAACCAAGATCCATCTGATATCAGCAATAATATAGTTTCATGTCCTGTTCTGAACAAGCTTGAATTTCTGACAGCCCTCTGTCATTGTCTTTCTGCACATAAAATCCTTAAATATTGCAACATTTAGGTCTTCGTTTCAGAATTGCTGAATTTGCCCTTGTCTTTTGGTTTTCTAGTCTTTTCATATTTCATTAAAATAATTTACAATGTCTTCTAAAACTCTCTTTTGAAATTTTCTGGGCAGTTATTTTACTTTATCATTTCTTCAAGTCAGTTTAGTTTCTCTACATTGACGAGCAAATAGAGTCTATTTTGACATCCATTTTGGTCTTTTCTTTCTTTCCTGTATTTTATATATCCTTTTTGTTTTCTTTCTGTACAGTGTTCTTTATGTCATTCCACAACTCTTCTGGTCTTATGTTCTTAGTGTCTAATGCATCAAATTTGTTCTTGAGATGTTCTCTAAATTCAGGTGAGATATACTTGAGATTAATTTTATCTTTCGTGGGCTTATTTAAATTTTCTTTAGTTTCAGTATGAAGTTGCAAATGAGCAATGGGTGGTCTGTTTTACATTTGACCCCTGTTTTTTTGTTTTGTTTTGTTTTGTTTTTTGCTACAAATGTAGTCAATTTGATTACTATGTATTCCACTTGTTGATTTTTCATGTGACTGCTAACCAGAAGGTCAGAGGATCAAACCCACCTGCCAGTCCTTGGAAATCCTATATGGGATCACCATGAGTCAGAACTGACTCCACTGCACTAAACAATAATGTTGTTGTTGTTAAGTGCCATCGAGTCGGTTCTGACCCATAGCGACCCTGTATAGGGTTTCCGAGGAGCAGCTGATGAGCTTGAACTGCCGACCTTGAAGTTCAGATGGCTGTGCAGTCTGGCGCATTAACCCACAGCACCACACCAGGACTCCAAACAATAATAGTCACCACTAATGTTGAAAAAAATATGATTGTTGCAACATTCTATATTCCAGCATCTTTTCTATCACTAACGCCATATTTTCCAACTAATAATCTTTCTTCTTTGTTTCCAACTTTTGCTTTCCAATCACCAGTAACTATCAATGCATCTTAATTGTGTGTTTGATCAATTTCAGCCTAATGAAGTTGGCATAATTCTTCAATTTAATTACTCTTGTCTTCAGTGGTTAGTGTGTAAATTTGATAGTACTGACATTAACTTTTCTTCCTTGTGGTAGTGGAGGTTGTATGTGGTCAAGTCCTTTCTGACACATACAGACCCTGCATAGGGTCTCTAAGGCTATAAATCTTTTTAAGAATAGAAAGTCTCATCTTTCTCTAGTGGAGTGACTGATAGATTGGAAAAGCTTATCTTGTTAACAGCCCAACTTGTAATGAACTACACTATCAGAAATCCTTTGTCTTTCTTGTAGGCATACAGATATCACAGTCAGCATTGTACTTCAAGATAGATTTTGATATTAGCTTTGTTTCCCACTTACTTTGGACATGTCATCAAGAGGGAGAAATTACTTGAGGGAGACACCATGCTTGGTAAAATAGAGGGTCAGTGAACAGGAAGAGACTCTTTGCAATGTGGCTGCAAACAGTTTGTTTAAAAATAGCAATGACAATGAGCATGGCATAAGACCATGTTTCCTTCTTTTATACATTTATAAAATGAAGCCAGCTCAACAGCACCTATCAAGAACAATAATCAAACCAATTGGAACACTGATTAAACTTATCAAACTCTAAAATGTTTTAAAGTCAAAGTACTCTAATTAATGAAACAGTAACTCTTTATACCTCAAAGTTCAGAAGTGACATGTTTTTCATTTGCCACCCTTCCTTGACTTGTAATGATAAGAATTTGTGTTATTGATGATTTTCATCCAAATGTTCCCAAAACATGTGCCTTTTGGGGAATTAATTTTAATAATAGGACTAAAAATGATTTACCATTATAAAGGGATAGGAAGTCTATTTCAAAATAGAAATACTCAAGATGTCTAAAAGATAATTAAACTTGTTTGCTTCTCTACAGCTTCTCTCCGCATCTCTTACTACAGAGATGTGCAGAGATGTGCTAGTGCCCCAAGATGTGGTGCTGGAAATGGCAGCAGCTGCTTATCATCTGCATTCTGGACTCAATGAGATACCAAAAGTCATTTTTTTAAAATGCTGGATTGTGTTTACATTTTTTGTTTTTTTAAAAACATCCAGCCCTCATAATTTGGCACAGTACTGCAGAGTGCTACACAGTTAACTAAATAAAGAAGAGGAAGTTAAGTTATGCTTGTTAGTGAAACACTGAAATTCTGAAGTCTATTTTAGCTCTACAACTGTCATTGTCTATCCTTCAAACTAGAATATGATTAGTTACTACCAAATTTAGTGAGTTTTGCAATCATTACTAAAATTACATTTAAAAAATCCTTTCCTCTCTTGAAAGCAATGATCTGTATAATGTGATTTGGGTATTACATACGCAAATGTCAAATTGCTTAAAAAAAAAAAAAGGTAAAAAGAGACAACTACTTAAATAATCTAGTTTGCAAAGAAAAGAATTTGGTTTTGGGTAAAATAGTGTGTGGTGAACTATAACACTTGCAGTTCTGTGACTTTCAATAAAAGCAATTATTAAGAGTTTTATTGACTCCTGACAACAAAGCTGTTATATTGTGTTTACGTTCAATTAGCCATACTGCAAGGTTCATTATATTGATTCACTTCAACTGCACTAGTTTTGCAGTGTGAAAAGGTGAAAGTTGCTTTTTTTTTTACCTATCTTTTTTTAATTCTATCAGGTTAAGCTAAAACAAATATTGGCATGAGTTTTAAAAATTGAGTTTTGTACCTTGGTCTAATTTACATAAAAGTTGATTTGTTATTAGGTGCCATCGAATCAGTACCAAGCCATAGTGACCTTATACACAGCAGAAGGAAACATTGCCCCATCCCGGGCCAACCTCTCTAGTATTGCCACGCACTTGGCAAATCCATGTCTTTTTATCTAACTTTCCACTTACCAAACATGATATTCTTCTCCAGTGATTGGTCCCTCCTGACAATATGTCCAAAGTATGAGAGATGAGGTTTGGCCATCTTGCCTCTAAGGAGCACTTTGGCTGCACTTCTTCCAAAACAGATCTATTCGTTCTTTTAGAAGCCCTAGGCACTTTGAATATTCTCCTCCAACACCATAACTAAAAGGCATCAGTTCTTCTGTGGTCTTCCTTATTCACCATCCAGATTTTGCATGCTTATGAGGTTATTGAAAATACCATGTCTTTGGTCAGGCACACCTTAATCCTCAAGCGGACATCTTTGTGATTCAACGCTTTAAAAAGATTTTGTGCAGCAGATTTGCCTAAAGCAATACATTGTTTGATCTCTTGACTGATGCTTCCTTGAGTGTTGATAGTTGATCCAAGAAGAATGAAGTCCTTGACAACTTCAGTCCTTTCTCTGTTGAGAATAATGTTGTTTATTAATCCAGTGGTGAGTATTTTTGTTTTCTTGACATTGAGATGAAATCCATACCAAAGGCTGTGCTCTTTGATCTTCATCAGTAAATGTTTTAAGTCTTCTTCACTTTCAGCAATCAAGGTTGTATTATCTAAATATTTCAGGTTGTTAATGAGTCTTCCTCCAGTCCTGATGCCACATTTTTCTTCATATAACCCAGCTTCTCGGATTATTTGCTCAGCATACAGGTTGAATAAGTACGGTGAAAACATACAACCTTGTCACACACCTTTCTTAATTTTAAAACATTCAGTGTCCCCATGATCTGTTTGAACAACTGCCTCTTTGTCCAGGTACAGATTCCTTCTGAGCATACTTAACTGTTCTGGAATACTCATACTTCACAATGTTGTCCATAGATTGTCATGAACCACACAATCAAATGCCTTTGCATAGTCAATAAATCACAGTAAACATCCTCCTGATATTCTCTGCTTTCAGCCAAGATCCATCGGACATCAGCAATGATATCCCTAGTTCCACAGCCTCTTCTGAATCCAGCTTGAACCTCTGGAAGTTCTCTGTCAATGTATGATTGTAAACATTTCTGTATTATCTTTAGCAAAACTTTACTTGCATAGGATATCAAAGAGATTGTCCAATGGTTTCCACATTCTGTTGGGTCACCTCTCTTTGGAATGGGCACAAATATGGGTCTCTTTCAATCAGTAGGCCACATAGTTGTCTTCCAAATTTCTTGGCAGCGTTGAGTGAGTGCCTCCTGTGCTGCCTTACTTTCTTGAAAGATTTCAATTTTTATTCCATCAATTTCTGATGCCTTGTTCTTTGCCAATTCCTTCAGTGCACCTTGGACTTCCTCCCTGAGTATCATTGTCTCTTGATCATATGCTACCTCTTGAAACATTTGAACATTAACCACTTCCTTTTGGTGCAGTGACTCTGTGTATTGCTTCCATCTTCTCTTGATGCTTTCTGCATCATTCAAAAATTTGCCCAGAGGATCTTTCATTAACAAAAGTTGAGGCTTGAATTTTTTCTTCAGTTCCCCCAGCTTGAGAAATGTTGAGAGTGTTCTTCATTTTTGGTTTTCTTATTCCAGATCTTTGCACATTTTGTTGTAATATTTGGCTTTATCTTCTCAAGCTGATCTTTGAAAGTTTCTGTTCAGCTCTTGTATCTCCTCATTTCTTCCATTTGCTTTAGCATCTCTACACTGGAGAGCAGCGTACAGTGTCTCTTCTGACATCCATTTTGACCTTTTCCTTTTTTCTTGTCTTCTCAATGACTTTTTGCTTTCTTCATGTATGATGTTATTGATGTCATCCCACAACTCTTCTGGTCTTCAGTCCTTAGTGTTTAATGTATCAAATCTGTTCTTCAGATGATCTCTAAATTCAGGTGGGATATATTCAAGGTCATATTTTGGCTCTCGTGGACTTGTTTTCATTTTCTTCAGCTTCAGTTTGAATTTGCATATGAGTAATTGATGGTCTGTTCCACAGTCTGCCCATGGCCTTGTTTTCACTGATGATATGGAGCTTTTCCATCGTCTCTTTCTGCAGATGTAGTGAATTTGATTTCTATGTAGTCCATCTGGTGAGGTCCATGTGTATAGTCATCTGTTATGCTGTCTAAAGAAGGTATTTGAAATGAACAAATCATTGATTTTGCAGAATTCTATCATGCGTTCTCCAGCATCATTTCTACCACCAAGGCCATATTTTCCATCTATAGGTGCATGGATATTATCCTATCACAGACAGCATCGTACCTCATGACTGATCTGGATATGTTCTTTTTGGCAATGTATGCAACACCATTCCTCTTCAATTTTTCATTCCCAGTATAGTAAACCATGTGGTCATCAGATTCAAAATGGCCAATATCAGTCCATTTCAGCTCACTAATGCCTAAGATGTCAATGTTTATGCGTTCCATTTCATTTTTGGCAACTTCCAGTTTTCCCGGATTCATACTTTGTACATGTCATGTTCTAATTTTCAATGGATGTTTACAGCTGTTTCTCTTTATTTTCAGTTGTGCCCCATCAGCAAATGAAGGTCCCACTGGCTTTTCTCCCACGGGCTTTACTCCTTTTGTGTTATCATGGTGAACTCTGCTTTGAGGAGGCAGCTCTTCCCTAGTCGCATTTGAGTGCCTTCCAATCTGAAGGGCTCAATTTCTGGCACTATATCTGACAGTGTTTCTCTGCTAGTCATAAGGTTTTCAGTGACTAAATATTCAGAAGTAGTTCGTCACTCTTCCTAGTCTGGCATCATCGGGAAGCTCATCTGAAACGTGTCTACCATGGGTAACCCTGCTAGTATTTAAAATACTGGTAGCATAGCTTTCAGAATCACAGAAACTCACAAGCTGCCACAGTACGACAAACTGACAGACGAGAGGAGGCCATTTAGATTTAAATGAAAACTGTCACTTTAAATGTTTAGGAGATCTGTGCACTTGCATAGTAGAACCCTCAAGGATTGGGGGTAGGGTGTCCATTCCTTCAGGCATCCTCTCTAGTTACCAGAATGGATGTGCACAGACAGCGAGAGACCAATGAGCAGATACAAAAAAAAAGAATGTCCACACCTGCATCTCCACAGTTCTGTCAGGCATTCTTGGCTATCTGATCCTTCCTCCACTTGGTCTCTCTCAAGATGGCAGCTCCAGGAGTAGCTGAGTGTCTTGAATTAGAAAGCAATGGATATCTTGATTCTACTATAAATTCCCCTAGCTATAAGCCTTCCAGTCTTCTAAATATTCCTTTATATGTGATTCAGAGTTCTAGCACCATTCCCTGAGCCTGTTTGGACCAGTATAATGTGTTGTTGGTGACGGAGCTCCTCATTACACGTCTACCCGATCTGCCATCTTAGAAGCTGAAAGTTGATAAGTCTTCCTATTTCATTGCAAGATTATAATGATATATGTGTTTACTTACATTATTCCCTAAAGACATTGCTGTTGTTTTTAGGTGCTGTGAAGTCAGTACCAACTCGTAGCACAACAGAATGAAACACTGTCCTGTCCTGCAACAACTTCACAATTATTGGTAAGCGTGACCCCATTGGCCCCTCCTGATAATATGTCAGATGTATGACCAATGGTCCTGGCTTCTAAGAAGCATTCTGGATATATTTCTTCTAAAACAGATTTGCTTGTTCTTCTGGCAGTGCATGGTAATTTATATATTCTCCTCCAACACCAAACTCAAATGCATCAATTCTTCATGGCCTTCTTTAGTCATTATATAACTTTCACATGCATATGAGATTACTGAAAATACCATGGCTTGGGTCAGGCAGACCCTAGTTATCATACTACTATCCTTGTTGTTGAAAACTTTAAAGTGGTCTTGTGCAGCAGATTTGTCTAATGCAATACTTCAATTGATTTCTTGACTACTTCTCTGAGTGTTGGTGGTTGATTTGAGCAAAATGAAGTGTTTGACAACTTCAATCTTTTCTCCATTTATCTTGATGTTTTTTATTGGTCCAGTAGTAAGGATTTTTGTTTTCTTGGAATTCCATACAGGATGCTGTGGTCTTTGATATTCATCAGCAAGTATCTATTTAGAAGAGACATAATCTTGAGTTTATAAAATATGCATGAATCTGGAAATCTGACAAACATTTGTAAATCAAGTTGTTTATTTGAATAAAGCTGCTTCAGAGCATTGGGGAGAGAATAGATACAGTATTTATAACAGTCAGTTCAATTGATTACTTATTAATATGTTTGAAATGTTTAAATAATATGGAGAATGTCTTTCACCTCTAACTTTGCATTTGCTTGTAAATGTTAATGTCAATGTAAAGCTATTGGTCAAATTGAATTTTAAGTTTTATTTTTAGCAGATCAATGAAACTAAACTATATAAAGGCCTGAGCAAAGCAGACAAGAAAAATTTTAAGTGATAGCCCAAATTTTAAAAGGATATAGGGAAAAGTAGCAAAGTGGAAAGTAGTGGTAATCAAGAAAGTCTCATTAATTCATTTGGAGATGAAAAACTCTAGTATGTGTAACAGATTGACTTCTTGTTCAGTTATATCTCTCATGCCTCACCTCCATTTTCAAAGACAGACTTTCAAGATAATTATAAAGTAAGAGCTTGCTTTTAAAAGCCAGCCATTTGTCAGTGACAAAGCTTGCAAGTACCAATCATGTGTTTCCTTTATTAGGATAAAGTAGGCTACAAAAGGAATCTGAGATTTCTAGACTCCAACTATACACTTGGTTTTTTTTTTTGTTTTTTTTTTTTATCACCTAAAAATTGATTATGTTTCATAACTGGTTAAATCTTCATTTCAATTTTCATAGCTATTTACAAATCCTATTAAAATCGTATTATTGAATAGACAGTGAATAACAAAGGTGTGTGTTTTTTTTAAAACAAATTATTAAAACCTTCCTATTCTTATAAATAAGACCTACAATACACTAGATTAAACATGCTTGAGAAAGAATTCTATGAATTCTCTTTCAATACTACTTTTTAAACATTTTACTTATAGGAATTTCTAAAATGAATAATTATAATAAAAGTTAATTTTAAATTCATTTTAGCAAATTTATGTTATTTTTACCTGGCCCTGAATACTAGGATTAACAATTCATGCCTTATTTTGCAGCATTTCTACATGTAACCTTAGAATATAAGAATTTTTATCATGCTTAATAATGTATGCCATCTTGCTTTTGTCTTGAAAATGTGATGAATAAAATACAATACCAAAATATAGTTTGACAACAATGTTAAAATCTTTGACGTTTATAGTGTGAAATTGTTTAAGCTAAAATGAATTACCATGAAAATATAAGCCATTGAACATCATAATTTTTCATTGCATTTTGGCATAGTAAGGTATTGTCTATAGGACTACTTTACTTTACTCATTTTGTTGTACTGTGGTGGCTTGTGTGTTACTGTGACTCTGGAAGCTATGTCACAGTTGTTTTGAGTACCAGAAGTGTCACCCATGATGGACAGGTTTCAGCTGGACTGCCAGATTAAGATAGATTAGGGAGACGGAGAGATATTTTCTAATAATCTGAACATGGAATGCACAAACTATGAATGTAGGAAAATTAGAAGTCATCAAAAATGAAATGGAACCCATAAACATTGATATCTTGAGATTTAGTGAGCTGAAGCAGGATGATGTTGGCCATTTTGAATCTGACATTTACATGGTTTACTATGCTTGGAATGACAAAATGAAGAGGATGGCATTTCATTTATCAACAAAAAGGACATTTCAAGATCTCTCTTGAAATACAGTGCAGTCTGTGATAGGATAATAAGCTAATCAGGAAGATAAGTTAATATAACTATTATTCAAATTGATGCCCCAACTGATAAAGCCAGTGATGATGAAAGTAGAGAATTCTATCAACTTCTTCAGTCTGAAATTGATCAAACATGTAATCAAGATGTATTGATGCTTACTGGTGATTGAATACAAAGTTTGAAATAAAAGAGGAAGGATCAGTAGTTGGAAAGTATGACTTTTATGATAGAAATAATGCTGGAGATTATATCATAAAATTTTGCAATATCTTCTGTGCAAATACCTTTTGCAACAGTATAAAAGAACACTATACACATGGACCTCCCCAGATGGAATGCACAGAAATCAAATTCAATACATCTGTGAAAAGAGGTGATAGAAAATCTCCATAGCATCATGCAAACAAGGCATGGGGACAGACAGCGGAGCAGACAATTGTTTATACAAGTTTAGATTGAAGCTGGAGAAAATGAAAAGAAGTCTATGAGAGCAAAAATATGACCTTGAACATATTTCACCTGAATTTAGGAGTCATCTGAAGAACATATTGGATGCATTAGACACTAAAAATTGAAGAACAAAAGAGTTTGGGGACGATATCAAGAACATACAGGAAGAAAGCAAAAGGTCATTAAGAAGATAAGAAAGAAGGAAAAGACCAAAATGGATGTTAGAAGAAACTCTAAAATTTGCTTTCCAACATACAGAAGCTAAAGCAAATGGACAATTTGAAGGTAGAACATCTGAGTGGAAAACTTCAAAAGGCAGCTCAAGAAGATAACATCAAATATTATAATGAAACGTGCAAATACCTGGAGTTAAAAACCAAATGAGAAGACCATGTTCAGCCATTCTCAAGCTGAGTAAACTGAAGAAAAATTCAGGCCTTGGCTTGCAATATTGAAGGATTCCATGAACAAAATACTGAATGATGCAGAATGCATCAAAAAAAGACGTAAAGAATTCATAGTCATATACAATAGGAAATGTCCAATGTTCAAACATTTCAAGAAGTAGCATATTATCAAGAGACAATGGTATTGAAGGAAGAAGTTCAAGCTACACTGAAGGCATTGTCTAAGAACAATGAACTGGGAATTGATGGAATATAAACTACAGTTTTTTTAAAAAAACTGATGCCACACAGGGGCACTCATTTAACCAAGTCAAGAAATTTGGAAGACAGCTATCTGGCCAACTAACTGGAAGAGATTCATATTTTTATCCATTACAAACAAGGGTGGTCCAATGGAATTCAGAAATTGTCAGACAATATCATTAATGTCACATGCCCCTCAGGTATGAAGTCACTCAAAATGTGACTGAGGAAGAGCAGCCTCCTCAAAGTAAAATTGACTGTGATGACATGAATGGATTAAAGCCCATGGGAGTAAAGCCCGTGGAGTGTTCATTTAATGATAGGGTACATCTCAATGTGAAGAGAAACAGCTATAAACATCCATTAGTAATCAGAACATGGAATGTATGAAGTATGAATCTAGAAAAACTGAAAATTGTCAAAAATGAAACGGAACACATAAACATTGATATCTTAGCATTAGTGAGCTGAAATGGACTAGTATTGGCCATTTTGAATCTAACAACCACATGGTTTACTATGCAGGGAATGACAAATTGAAGACGAATGGTGTTGCATTCATTATAAAAATGAACATATCCAAATCAATCATGAAGTACAACTCTGTCTGTGATAGGATAATATCCATGCACCTACAGGAAAGACCAGTTGATACCACTATTATTCAAATTTACGCACCAACCACTAAAGCCAGTGAGGATGAAATAAATAGAAGAATTCTACCAACTTCTTTAATCTGAAATTGATCAAACATGGAATCAAGTTGTTTTGATCATTAGTGCTGCTTGTAATGCAAAGGTTGAAACAAAGAGGAAGGATCAGTAGTTGGAAAATATGGCCTTGGTGATAGAAATGCTGGATATCACATGATAGAATTCTGCAAAATCAATGATTTGTTCATTTCAATTACCTTATAAAGACATCATAAGAGATGATTATGCACAAGGACCCCACCAGATGGAATACACAGAAATCAAGTTGACGATATCTGTGGGAAGAGACAATGGAACAGCTCCATATCATGCGTGAAAACAAGGCCAGGGGCAGATGATGGAACAGACCATCAATTGCTGATATGCAAATTCAAACTAAAGCTGAGGAAAATGAAAACAAGTCCAAGAGAATCAATTATGATCTTGAATATATTCAACCTAAATTTAGAGATCATCTGAAGAACAGATTTTGTACATTAAATACTAAAGACCGAAGACCAGAAGAGTTGTGGGACGACATCAAGAACATCATACAGGAAAAAAGCAAAAAGTAGTTAAGAAGACAAGAAAGAAAGAAAAGGCCAACATGAATGTCAGAAGAGATACTAAAACTTGCTCTCCAGTGTAGAGATGCTATAGCAAATGGAAGAAATGAAGAGGTAATAAGAGCTGAACAGAGAATTTCAAAGGTCAACTCGAGAAGACAAAGTCAAATATTACAACAAAATGTGCAAAGGTCTGGAATCAGAAAACCAAAAAGGATGAACACACTCAGCATTGCTCAAGGTGGGGGAGCTGAAGAAAAAAATTCAAGCCTTGATATTCTTTATTGAAGGATTCTCTGGACAAATAATTGGACATTGCAGAAAGAATCAAGAGAAGATGGAAGTGATACACAGAGTCACTGTACCAAAGGGAAATGGTTGATGTTCAATCATTTAAGAGGTAACATGATGAAGAGCCCGTGATATTGAAGAAAGAAGTCCAAGGTGCATTGAAGGAATTGGCAAAGAACAAGGCACCAAGAATTGATGGAATAAAAATGGACATATTTCACAAAAGTGAGGCGGCACAGAAGGCCCTCACTCATCTATGCCAAGAAATTCGGAAGTCTATCTGGCTGACTGATTGGAAGAGATCTGTATTTGTGCCCATTCCAAATAGAAGTGACCCAATGGAATGTGGAAATCATCAGACTGTATCTTTGATATTCCACACAAGTAAAGTTTTACTAAAGGTAATGCAAAAATGGCTGTAAGCAAATGTTAACGGAAAACTTTCATATGTTCAAGCCAAGTTTAGAGGAGGCCGTGGAACAAGGGATATCATTGCTGATGTTTGATGGATCTTGCTGAAAGCAGAGAATATCAGAAAGATATTTACCTGTGCTACACAAAGGCTTTTGATTGTTTGGATCATGACAAGTTATGGATAACATTGCGAAGTATGAGGATTCTGCAGTACTTAATTATTCTCATGAGGAATCTGTACATGGACCAACAGGCAGTTGTTTGGACAGAGTTTGGGAACACTGAATGGTTTAAAATTAAGAAAGGTGTGCAACAGGGTTGTATTCATTCATTATACTTATTCAACCTGTATGCTGAGCAAATAATATGAGACATTGGGTTCTATGAAGAAAAATGTGGTGTCAGGATTGGAGGAAGACTCATTAACAACCTGCAGTATGCAGATGATACAAAATTGCTTGCTGAAACTGAAGTGGACTTAAAACATTTATTGATGAAGATCAAAGACCACAGCCTTTGTTATGGATTGCATCTCAATGTAAAGAAAAAAAATCCTCACTAATGGATCAATAAACAACATTCTTATCAACGGAGAACAGATTGATTATCAACGACTTCATTCTTCTTGGATCAACTATCAACACCCATTGAAAGAGCAGTCAAGAAATCAAACAATGTATTGCTCTAGCCAAATCTGCTGCACAAGACCTTTTTAAAGTGTTGAAGATCAAAGATGTCAGCTTGAGGACTAAGGTGTGCCTGACCCAAGACATGGTATTTTCAATAACCTTATATGCATGCAAAAGCTGGACAATAAATAAGGAAGACTAGAGAAGAATCAGTGCACTTGAGTTATGGTGTTGGAGGAGAATATTGAAAGTGCCATGGGCTGCCAAAAGAACCAACAGATCTGTGTTGGACTAAGTGCAACCAGAATGCTCCTTGTAGGCCAGGATGGCCCAATTTTGTCTCTCATACTTCACACATATTGTCAGGAGGGGCCAGTCACTGGAGAAGGATATCATGTTTGGTAAGGTGGAGGGTCAGAGAAAAAGAGGAAGACTCCCAGCAAGATGGATTGTCAAAGTAGCAACATCAATGGGCTCAAGCATGGCACAAGTGTCAGGTTGGCCCTGGACTGGGCAGGGTTTCTTTCTGTTGACATAGGATCATTATGAGTAGGTACCAACTCAATGGCACCACACAACCTGAAAAAATTGAAAGGGGCCCTCATAATGTAGTGAATTATGAGTTAGGCTGTTAAATGCAAGGTCATTAGTTCGAATCTTCTAGTAGCTCCAAAGGAGAAAGATGAGACTTTCTGCTCTTGTAAAGGCTTACAGCATCAGAACTTCTACACAGTCTTGCCATGAGTTGGAAACAATTGGTTAACCAGCCACCACCACTACGACCACCATGAGGGAACTGAATGTACCATGGCTTAGATAAGGTGCAATTTAGTTCTCAAAAAATATTTTTGCTTGTTAATGCTTTAAAAAGGTCTTTTGAAACATATTAGCCTAACACAATAAATTATTTGATTTCTTGCTTTCTGTTTCTGTGAACACTGATTGTGGATAAAAGCAAAATGAAATCCTTAACAGCTTCGATCTTTTCTCTGTTTTTCATGATGTTATTATTGGTCCAGTGGTGAGGATTTTAGTTTTCTTTACCTTGAGGTGCAATCCATATTTATTGTTGTAGTTTTAGATCTTCATCAGTAAGTATTTCCTTTTTGTTTTTTTGCAAGCAAGATTGTTAATGAGTCTTCCTTCAATCCTCATGCCATTTCTCAGCATATAATCCAATTTCTCAGATTATATGCTTAGCACGCAGATTGAATAAATATGGTGAAAGGATATAATCCTGGAAAACATGTTTCCCAATTTTAAATTATTCAGTATCCCCTTGTTATCTTCAAAGAGCTGCCTCTTGGTCTATGTATAGGTTCCTTAAGAGCACAATTAAATGTTTGGGAATACTCATTTTTTATAATGTTATGCATACATTGTTATATTCCACCCAGTCAAAAACCTTTGCATCATCAATAAAGTGCAATTAAATTTATTTCTACTATTCTATGCTTTATGCAAGCTCCACTTGACATCACTAATAATATCCTTTGTTCTATGTCTTTTTCTGAATCCAGCTTGAATTTATGGCAACTTCTTGTCAAGTGTTCTGGAATACCCATTCTTTGCAATATTATCCATAATTTGCCAAGATGTACGCAGTGAAAACGCTTTGCATAGTCAATAAAGCACAATTCACTAATGTCTAGTATATTCATCTTTATGTGTTCCATTTCATTTTTGATTAATTACAATTTTCCTAGGATCATACTTCATACTTTCCATGTCCCACTTTTTAATGGATGTTTGCAGATATTTCTTCCTAGTTTGAGTGTGCTATATCATTCACTCATTCTTTAGACAGCATAAGAGATGACTATACACATGGACCTCGCCAGATGGAACACATAGAAATCAAATTGACTACATCTGTGGAAAGAGAAGATGGAAAA
>NW_006408531.1:7565439-7581645 GCF_000296735.1 Chrysochloris asiatica
CTCCTACTTTGGACATATTGTCCGGAGGAAACAGTCGCTGGAGAAGGATGTCATGCTGGGTAAGGTGGAGGGTCAGAGAAAAAGAGGAAGACCCCTAACAAAATGGATTGGCCAGGTGGCATCATTGATGAACTCAAGTGTGGCAGCAGTAGTGAGGTTGGCCCAGGATCGGACATTGTTTCATTCTGCTGTGCATGGTTCACTATGAGTCGGTTCTGACTCGATGGAACCTGACAAGAACAACATATCATTCACTCCAGGAATCCTGGTATAGTAATGTGGGTTTTTGCAGTGGACTGCAAGGTTGGTTTGAACCCCAAAGTTGGGAGTTCAAGCTCACCAGTCCCTCCCTGGAAACCATATACAGGGTTGCTGAGTCCGAATGAACTCTACTGCACTTAACAAAAACAACATACCTGTAAATGAAGTCTCTGAGAGTTTTGTTCCATTCACCTTAAGGTCAATTCTACTTTGAGAATGCAGCTCTGTTCCAGTCTTTTTTTTGAATGCCTTCTTACCTGAGGAGTGCATCTTCTAGCACCATATCTGACAATGTCTTGCTGTTATTCACACAGTTTTTAGTGGATATCCATTCAAAATTGGTCTGCCTCTTCTTTTTGCCTTAGTCTGTCTTAGACTGCCAGCTCTGACAAAACCTGTCCACTATCAATGAACTTACTGGTATTTAAAATACCAGCTGTGAAGCTTTTAGTGTCACGGCAACACCAAAGTCACCACAGTACGACAAACTGAAAGAAAGGGGGTGTAGAATTCATAGAAATTAGCTATTTTTGCTTCCAACTTCTAATATTTTATAAAGGGGGAAAATGATACAATTCCAGCTTAAATAGAATTTTAGAAGGTAGAATTTGAAGAGAGCTTAGACATCATCTATCTCCACTGGCTTATTTTTGTTTTTAGATAAGACTTCCAGAGAAATGAAATTAAAGTACACAAGTTCCATAGCGGTAAGGCTACCCCAGTACCCTATTGTAATGTTGTATGCCTGTGGCACTATAGGATAAATCACTGGACTGCAAGGTTGGTTTAAACCCTAAGGTTGGTGGTTGATCCTCACCGACCGCTCCTCAGAAACATTACACAGGTCACTGTGAGTCAGAATACACTCAGTGACACTTAACAACAACAATCATAAGAATTTCTAAATGAATTCTAGGTTTTCTATAAGTCTTACATTTTCCCCTTTCTAACAATAAGACTTCTTTTCAAATATTTAGTACATATTCAGTTTACTCTAGACTTTGTGGCTGTTCAGAAATGACCTAAGTTGCTATTTCCTGTGTAAAACAGTAAAGCTCTCATTTTAGTTTGGATATACTCTGAACTGTAAATGATGTTTGAAACCCATAAGTTTAGCATTTTGCTTTTTTTCTTTCTTTTTCTTTTTTTCTAAGCCTTAATAGGACTAAAAAAGTGTATTTTAAAAAGTGTTATAGCACTTATTATTACTCGAGTTTTAATTAATATGTTTAAGGGTATTATTTTAATATTTTGCATTTATTTTGGTATTCTTAGAGTATATATATACACAAAATGTTCTTTAAGTGTATGAGCAATTTATAACCATGTTCTGCTGTTTCATGACAGTTCTGAAGTTTGAATTTGCATTGGCCCCAAATGAAGGATAAATTACCTCATGGCAAGCTGTACAAATAAAGGTATTACAGTCATTTACGTAAGGAAGAGTTGTGGGTAAATGAAGTCATTAAATGCACATAATATTTGAGTTCTGTAGCACTCAGCAGAACCTTTTCTTTGGCGGTCAATACAATAATCATTCAGTAGCAGATGTGCTATATAGATGTGCTGTATAAGTAATTATTATACTAAATATTTATTAAAGAACTTCACATTTTATATTATTTTTATTGTATCTTTGAACACTTTGAATAAGTTAGTCTTTAAAATAATGAAGTGGGGGCTAAAATTGTTAGATTATTTTAGACAAAAATGGCAGTGATAAAAAATTAATTCCATTGACAGTCAATCATAATCAAAATATAAAGATTCAATTTGAGTAAAAAGAAACATGATCATTTTAAACTTTCAGATTTGTTGACTTTGCATTCCACCCCTCTTCCTATCACTTCTCAACTTTGTTCTTAGGAAAATGTTGCCCTTTTGATCTTGAATGATTTTCCATCCCATTATGAGCATACCTGACTAGTGCTGTTTTCTTCCCCTACAAACCTATCTATTGGAGTCCTGGTATGGTGCTGCAGGTTAATGTGCCAAACTGCAAAGTCATTTGAACTGCAAGGTTGGCAGTTCAAACCCTATATGGGGTCACTATGAGTCAGAATTGACTTGATGGCACTTAAAAATAACAACAGCAAACCTATCTATTGATTGGCTGAAAATCAGGCCACAAGGGTGAGTTCTTTTCCAGAACTGATGGCTAGTCAAGGGTCACAGTCTCAGGTTCTTCTTATTTCCTGATCATCAAATCAGGGCTATTATTGATTTATTAAATAAACCTGAGTCTTGTTCCACATTTTTCTCCCACACTATCCAAGTCACTCTAATGTGATCCATATCAGAATAGTTGGTAGTGGTAGTTGGTCACCATCTAGTTCTTCCAGTCTCAGAGCTGTGGAGACTGATGTTCACATGTTCTATCAATGAGCAGTGTCTACAACCTTGAAAGTTCATAGGTGGCTTTCTATTGGTCTCTCCATGTGTGGAAGAAAGAAGAATGAATAAAATTTGAACAAGCGTGGAATCAATTAGTCCAATAGACTAATGGAAAATGCATGTTATTTTTTTTAAAAAGGAATTCCTAGAAAATGAAGACATCTCCCTATGTGATCTGAAATAAAGTGTTTTGATTGAACCAGAGAAGGTCTCTGTAAGACAAATCCATGACAACTTCATTAGTATCTTCCTTTGTAGTCAACATAGGCAATCATGGTAACTCATAAGCTTTTCTGTTTGAAATAGACATTTCTCATTCAACTTATGGAATTATAATATTCCTTTATTCTTATTTTATTATTACTATCACTCTATTATCAAATCCTTCATACAAATTCGTGCATGTACACACCACAAAATTTATAATAATGAAAATTACAGCCTACTCTAGAATAGTTGCAGACTTTTTAGACTAGATAATTCCTTTTGAGTTCTATCTCTCAGATTCAGTATTGTTTCTAGATAATAGTTTTATCTTTTTAATTAACACAGGTGAATAAACTATTAATATGGCTTTCTTCCAAGATTCAATTCAATGTGTGATATTAGATGCTGTGTCTAATAATAAAGTCCATGAAAATGCATGTGTATATGTGATAGCACTCAATACTATTGGGAGAAGGATATAAAGACATTGTATCCTTGACAAAAGCAGAGTACCATTTGCCTCACTGATACCACTCAAAATGAGTAAATGGTTTTTGTATATGTACTAAAGGTAGCATTCTTTGCTTTATGCTGAGGTAATAAGTACAATGCTGGTATAAAATATAAGCATTTTTGTTATTGTTGCTAAGTGCCATCTTGTCAGATCTGACTCATAGCAACTCTAAATAGTGTTTCCAAGGCTGTAACTCTTTGTAGGAACAGAAAGTTATATCATTCACCTGAAGTGTGAATCTTGTGGTTCACGGTCTAGTGCTTATTCTACAGAGCCATCACTCTCTGTATTTAATACTGCTTTATTCATCTTTTCAACCTCTGAATTTCATGTTACACGTAATATATGTAGGTTCAGACTCCTGGTGTGAGTTGTAGGGTTAATATTGGGCTTTAAACCACAACATCTGTGATGCAAGCCCACTAGTATCTCCTAGGAAACCTTATAAAGGGCCGCCATGAGTCAGAACCAACTTAACAGCACTTAATGACAACAAATACATAAGTTATATTGTAATCTTTATGATATTAATGAGGAGATTGATGATGACTAAAATATTATAATTTAAATACAACAAATTAAATTGATAATTACATATTTGGGAAAGACTGAAACCAGTTAAGTGGCTAACAAGACATGCAGACATTTCTCATAGAGAATTTCAGTCTAGTAAAGCTAAAATGACTCCATAAAAATAGATAACTTCAAAATTAAATTTTGACACTTTGACAGGGCTTTGACAGATAAATAAGAAGAGAGGAAATTCCATATAGAATGAATACAAATAAAATCAGAGGAGGCAACATATGGACTCTTTTGGGTATTGCTAAATTGTCCAGTTAGACTAAAGAATAAAAACCTTAACTAAAGGAAATTTATATTAAGACATATTTGGAAAGCTTTGGGTATAAGAAAAGAGCATGGTTTTTAACTTATGGACATTAGATTAATATCAAATGATATTAAAATATAGTTGTGTTTACTTTTGAGACAGTGTATCTTAAGGGAATGCAGGAGAAATTAGACGGAAAAAGAGTGCAGAAAAATGGAAGCTATGCATAATTTTAGAACTATGATGAGATTATAAATCCATGAAATATCAATGAAAATGCCAAGGACTAAATTAATAGGTAAGACTTTGTAATAGCAAATTCAGTATAATTTGGAAACCTTCCCTAAATGGTGATTGAAATTGAGTCACTTCCGATAGCTCTTCAGTTTTTAAGACAAAGAAAAATAATGAGCAAATCATGAACCATTTGAGATGAAAAAGGTAGCATTTGCCCACAGACAGAGTTTAGGAGGATTGAGAAAGAATGAGAAATGGAAACAAGAAATACAGGGAGGAAGTAGTATAAGTGAAGTTACATTGAGGTGATTGCAATCAATAAGATTAAATGAAATGTGTATGATTGCTGAATGTAAAACTGATAATCTACTCTTTAAATCTTCATTCAATTCATAATGAAACATTTTAAAAAGAAAAATACTGGGCAAATTACACTGCCATTAATGTAAATAGGTGAAAGAAGTCACATACAGTGCTAGGTGGCAAATTTCCTTTTACACAACTATGAAAGGTCTATTCGTAAGCTGTGTGAAAATGTATAACAGGAATTTTGATATTAATTTATAGAAAATTCAATAAATGTTTAGGGTTACAACACTACATCAAGGAATAATTTGCTTATATATGATTCCTGAAGATGGATTAATATTTATGCTTCCTAACAAAATTACTGATGAATATCCCAAGTATAATGAATATCCTTGCTTAATGTTTGCTTTATTTCAAATTCATTATGAAGAGCTATATCACACACCTCTCCCATACTCCTTTGTTCATACTTGCAATTCCTCCCAAAACACACACACGCACAACTACTTATTCATACTTCCATACTCACTTGTTGTTGCTATTAGGTATTCTGGAGTAAGTTTCAGGTAAATGTGACTATATACAACAGAATAAAATACTGCTTATTTTGTGCCATCATCACAATTGTGTCTGTGATTGAGCCCATTGTGTCAATCCATCTCATTGGGGTCTTTTGCAGAAACTGGTCCCTCCTGAGAGCATGTCCAAAATACCTATGAGAAATATCACCATTTTCACTCTAAGAAGCCTGCAGATTATACTTCTTCCAAGATTTGTTCAATCATCTGTCTAGCTATAATATATTCACTATTCTTCATGAGCACCATTATTGAAAGGAATCAATTTTTCAATGTTTGCAACATTTGAGCCCATTGCTGCTGCCACTGAGCCATTCCATGTTAGTTTAAGTCTACTTTCAGCAAGTAAGGTTGTATCATCTGCATATCGCAGGTTGTATTATCAGCATATCGCAGGTTGTTAATGAATCTTCCTCCAATCCTGATGCTACATTTTCTTCATATAGTCTAGCTTCTTGGATTATCTGCTCAACATACTTATTGAATAAGTATGGTGAAAAAATACAACCATAGCACAAACCTTTGTTAATGTTAATATATGTTCGGTTCAAGCAACTACTTATTAGTCTGTGTACAGGTTCCTCATGAGCACAATTAAGTGTTCTGGAATATTCATACTTTGCAATATTGTCCATAGCTTTTCATGGTGCACACAACCAAAAGCCTTTGTATAGTCAATAAAGCACAGGTAAACATCAGTCTGGTATACTCTGCTTTCAGATAAGATCCATTTGACATTAGCAATGATATCCCTCATTCCAAGTCCTCATTTGATCTGGTTTGACTTTTTGTCAGTTACAGTTAATGTATACTTGCAACAAGTTTGCAGATTATCTTTAGCAAAAGTTCGCTTGTATGAGATATTAATGATATTATCCAATGATTTCCACATTCCTTTGGGTCACTTCTTTTTGAAATGGTCACAAATATGTATCTCTCCCAGTCAGTTGGCCAGTTTGTTGTCTTCCAAATTTCTTGGCATAGATGAAGGAGTGTTTCTTCAGTTTGTTGAAAGATTTCAATTTGTATTTCATCAATTCCCAGAGTCCTATTTTTTGTCAATGACTTTAATGCACCTTGTACTTCTTTGTTCAGTATCATTGACTTTTGGTCATATGCTACATCTTGAAATGTTTGAGCATCGACCATTTCTTTTTAGTACAGAAATGTGTAATCTCTGTGTAATCCTTCCATTTTCTTTTGATGCTTTCATTGTTGTTGTTAGGTGTCATCGAGTCAGTACAAAATCATAGTGATCCTATGCACAACAGAATGAAACAATGCCTGGTCCATAATTATTGCCACTCTTGAGTCCATTGATGCTGCCATCTTTCCAATCCATCTCACTGGGGGGGTCTTCCTCTTTTTCTCTGACTCTCCACCTTACCAAACATGATATACTTCTCCAGTGACTGGTCTCTCCTGACAATATGTCCGAAATATGAAGAGACAAAGTTTGGCCATCCTGGCCTCCAAGGAGCACTCTGACTGCACTTCTTCCAACACAGATCTGTTGATTCTTTTGGCAGCCTGTGGCACTTTCAATATTCTCCTCCAACACCAGCATCTTCTTAATGATCTTTTGCTTTCTTTTTGCATAATATTCTTGATGTCTTCCCACAATTCTTCTGGTCTTTAGTCTTTCCTATCTAATGTATTAAATCTATTCTTCAGATGATCTCTAAATTAATGTAGGGTATGTTCAGGGTCTTGTTTTGTCTTTGATAGACTTGTTTAATTTTCTTCAGCTTCAGCCTGAATTTGCATATCAGCAATTGGTGGTCTGTTCCATAGTCCGCCTCTGGCCTTGTTTTGGCTGATGATATGGAACTTTTCCACAATGTTTTTCCAAAGATGTAGTCAATTTGACTTCTGTGTATTCTGTTTGGTGAAGTCCATGTGTTTTGTTATCTTTTGTGTTGTTTAAAAAAGGTATTTGCAATGAACAAGTCATTGGTCTTGAAAAATTCTATCATGCAATCTCTAGCATCATTTGTATTACAAAGGCCATATGTTCCAATGACTGAGCCTCCTTTTTTGTGTACAACTTTTGCATTACAATCACCAGTTGTTGTTGTTGTTACATGCCGTCCAGTCAATTCAGACCCATAGCAACCCTGTATAGGGTTTCCAATGAGCAGCTGGTGAGGTTGAACCGCTGACCTTGCAGTTCAAATGGCTTTGCAGTCTGGCTCATTAACCCAGAGTGCCACGCCAGGACTCCCAGTAGTTACCAATAATTGAATTTTTATCCATTTCAGACTGAAGAAAGTGGTAGAATTCTTCAATTTCATCATCATTGGCTTTAGTGGTTGGTGCATAAATTGGAATGATAGTGGTATTAACTGGTCTTCCTTGTGCTGTTGTTGTTAGGTGCCATTGAGTCAGTACCGACCAATATCAACCTTATGCAGAGCAAAACAAAACACTGCCCAATCCTGGGCACAACCGTTGCCACGCCTGAGTCCATCGATGGTGCCAATTGGCCAATCTGTCTCACTGGGGGTCTTCCTCTTTTTCTCTGACCCTCCACCTTACAAAAATGATATTCTTCTCTAGCAACTGGTCCCTCCTGACAATATGTCTGAAGTACGAGAGATGAAGTTTGGCCATCTTGGCCTCCAAGGAGCACTCTGGCTGCACTTCTTCCAACACAGATCTGTTGGTTCTATTGGCAGCCCATGGCACTTTCAACATTCTCCTCCAACACCATAACTCAAAAGCATCAATTATTCTATGGTCTTCCTTATACACTGTCCAGCTTTTGCATGTGTAAGAGGTTGTTGAAAATAGCATGACTTGGTCAGGAACACTTTAGTCCTCAAACTGACAATCTTTGCTCTTCAACACTTTAAAAAGATCTTGTGCAGAAGATTTGCCTAACGCAATACGTCATTTGATTTCTTGACTGCTGCTTCCTGACTGTTGATAGTTGATCCAAGAAGAATGAAGTATCTATATTATCCTATTACTGATCGTGTTGCCTATTAGTGCTGTCCTTCAAGACAAACCTTGATATGTTCACTTTCATGATGAATATGATAGCGTTCCTCTTCATTGTTTTGATCCTGGCGTACTAAAACCATGTGATTGTCAGATTCAAAATGGCTAATACCATTCCATTTCAGCTCACTAATGTGATATCGATGTTTATGCATTCCATTTAGTTTTTTACAATTTCCAAATGTTTTAGACTCATACCTCATACATTGCATGTTCTGATCATTAATGGATATCTATAGCTGTTTGTCTTCATTTTGAGTTATACCCCATCAGTAAATGAAGGTCCTGAAGGCTTTACTCCATTCCCATCACCATGGTTAACTCTACTTTGAGGAGGCAGTTGTATTTTGAGTGCTTTTCCATCTGAGTGACTCATTTTTCAGCACTTTACCTGACAATATTCTGGTGCTCTCTATCCTATTTCAACACTCAATATTCTGGTGCTTTCTAACAGTGTTCTTCTGCTATCATAATGTTTTCAGTGACTAAATATTCTATGTAGTACTTTCTCCCCTTCTTCCTAGTCTGTCTTCGCTTGGAAGCTCATTTGAAATGTTTCCACCATGGTTGACCCTACTGGTATTTAAAATACTGGTGGCATAGCTTTTAGAATCACAGCATTCACAAGCCACCATAGTGCAACAAACTGACTGATACGTGGTGATCTCAAGGTATTAGTTTGCTTTTTTAACACTATAAAGATTTTTGCAGCAGATTTGCCCTTCTAGTGTATCATTTGATTCCTTGACTACTGCTTCAAGAAATGGGCATTGATTGTGGATCCAAGTAAAACCGAAATTCTTACCTTATTTTTATTTTTTTTTTTCATTTATCATGTTGTTGCTTATTGATTCTGTAATGAAGATTTTTCTATCTTCATGCTAAAGTACCATAATACTTAAGGGTATAGTCTTTGATCTTAATCAGTAAGTACTTCATTTCTGCTTCATTTTCAGCAAGCAGTGATCTGTCATCTACAGTGATCTGTTAACAAATCTTCCTCTAATCCTAATGTGTTCATTTTCATGCAGTCTAGCTTCTCAGAATATTTCCCCAGTTTACAGATTAAATAAGCATGGTGAAAGTATGTAACAATGCTGAGGCACCTTTTCTGTTTTTGAATCACACACCATACCCCTCTTCTTTTTGTATGAATGTCTCATGGTCTGTATACAGCTTATGCACGAGCACAACTAAGTGTTTTTTGAAAAGTTACTCATAATTTGCTTTAATCCACTCAGCCTTTGCATAGTTATTATAACATAGTTAAACATCCTTATGGTATTTTCTGCATTCAGTAAAGACCCATCTAACATCAGCAATGATATCATTGTTATATGCCCTCTTTTTTTTTTTTAATGTTATATTGTGAATTATGTGATAGTTTACATGGAAGAACAATGGTTTTACATTCATTCTATCGTCTATCGTCTCATTGACATAGTTACAATCCCTTCCATGCAATCCTTTCCCTGTGCCCCCAGGTCTTCAGCACACAGTTGCTCTCCCTCTCTGGATCTAAAGTCTCCAGTGGCTCCATTGCTCCACGTCATTATCTCTGGCTCCATTTCAGGCATCACTGCTTCTCTGGGTAGGATCCTGCTCTCTGCTCTTCTCCCTTGATGGTCCTAGGGACCTCCGCTCCTAGACTGAAAAGTTAATCACTCCCCTCCTTGCTATAAAACGGCTACCTTTACATTTCCAACCCTCACAATCAGTCCTGATAACAATTATTCACTATTGTATCACAAGAGACCTGTCTGTATTTCATTGCATCAGCCCCGGCTAGTCAGATTGAATACTACTCACTGGAGATTCTACCTTCCTCCAGGCCCTCTGGATCTAAGTTCCCTCTTGAAAGCTTGTAAGCCAGTCACTTCTTGCCTTTGTAGCCCCCCACCCCCCATTTTGAGTAGCCAATGTCCAAGTTGCCCATCCCTGTCTACTTTGTGTGTGGAGGGGGTGGGAATGATTCTTGCTGTTAGGACTTATTCCCTCTTTTGAGCTACTGCTTCCATAGGTGTAGGTCAAGTTCTCAAATTGTATGAGAATACTTTTTTTGTTGTTGTTTTCCTCTTCTTTTTACTTCTGTTTGAGCTCTGATCATCTAGTCATTGAAGCCAGGACAAGTGGGTATTATCTGCAAGTGTGGGTGTCCTTATGCATATGCCCTCTCTTCTTATCAGCTGGACACTTCACTCTCTACTCTAGTCCTCTGTGGCTATGTCACTGACTCTGGGCCCAAGAGTCCCCAGGTCTTGCCACACTGCTTACCAACCAGGTCTTCACCCGGGTTCACAGAAGTCTATTAAACGTTGTAGGAATATATGCCCTCTTTTGAATCTGACTTGAATTTCTGGCACTTGTCTGTTAATGTACTGCTGCATTCATTTTTTGAATTATCTTCAGGCCAAATTTTACTTGTGTGAGATATTAATGACACTGATAGATAATGTTCGCATTCTTTTGGATCATCATTCTTTGGAAAGGGCATAAATATATATTTCTCCCATCAATAAGTCAGATGACTGCCATCCAAATTACTTGACATAGATAGGTGAGCATTTCCAACATTGCAGTCATTTCTTGAAACATTTCAATTGGCATTCTGTCCATTCCTGGAAACTTATTTTTCTCCAATGTTTTCAATGTGGCTGAGACTTCTACCTACAATACCACTGGTTCTGATCATATGTTTAAATGGTTGAATACTGGCCAATTATATTTGGTGCCATAACTGTATTCCTCCCATCTTCTTTAGGTACTTCCTTCAGCATTCAGTATTTTACCCATTGTATCTTTTCCATGTTATTGTTGTTGTTAAGTGCCATCTATTCTGTTTCAACTCGGTGATCCTGTGCACAACAGAACAAAACAGAATCTAATCCTTCAGTATTGCAACTCAAGGACTTGGGTTTTTTATTTAATGCTTTCAACTTGAGGAATGGCTGAATGTGTTCTTATTTCTTGGTTTTCTAGCTCCACAGTTTTGCATATTTCATTATAATACTTCACTTTCTCTTTTTGATTCTCACTTAAAAGTAATTTATTCAGTTCTTTTACATCATTTCTTTTGTTTACTTCAACTATTTGTTCAAGGATAAGTTTCAGATAAGTTTCTCTTCTGGTATTCATTTTCATCATTTCTTCCTTTCCTGTCTTCATGTCTTTTTGTTTTTTTTCATGTAAAATATCCTTGATGTTATATTACTACTTGCCTGGTCTTCAAGCATTAGTATTTTTCTTAGTTACCTAGTGCTGTTATAACAGAAATACCACAAGTAGATGGCTTTAACAAACAGAAATTTATCCTCTTACAGTTTAAGTGGCTACAAGTCTGAATTCAGAGCACTGACTCTGGAGTAGAATCCTTGTCTTTTTTCAGAATGAGTAGGCCCAGTATTTCTTAGAGTTTCCCTTGTGTCTTATAATCAATCTTTCCTGGATCTAGGAGCTTCACAGTGCAGTGACCGCAGGTTCAAACTCCACTCCCAGTTTTTTCTTAGTCCCTCCAAACATAGGTCATTTTTCTCTTCCTTTTATGTCTCAAAAAAGATTAACTCAAGATACACCTAATCCTGTAGATGGAATCTGTAAAGGAAGGATTTACAACACAGGATAAATGTATCACATCAAGGCTAATAATATCAAATCATATAATGGGTTTGTTATATTATATTATATCTCATTATGGAAATAACTATATCTCAACTGCCAAAACACTGAGAATCTTAGCCCAGTTAAATTGACACAGAACCTTAACTATCAAAATTTTCAATGTTTCCAATTTATTCAAGAGGTAATCTCTAAATTCAGACAGGATATCCTGGTATGGTGCTTTGGCTTAATGTAGCAGACTGCAAAGCTGTTTGAACTGCAAGGTCGGTGGTTCAAGCTCACCAGCTGCTCCTTGCAAGCCCTATACAGGGTTGTATGGGTCAGAATTGACTTAACGGCACTTAGCAACAACAATATTCAAGATTGTACTCTGACTCTTATAGACTTGTTTAAATTTTTTTCACCATCAACCTGAACTAGGTAGAAGCAATATATGGTCTATTCCATGGTTGGTTTCAGCCACATTTTAAGTGATCAGATTGAGTTTCTCCATTGTATCTTTCCACAGATGTAGTCACTTTGATTGCTGTATTTTCCATTGGTGAGGTTCACATGTATTGTCGCTGTTTATGCAGTTGAACGAAGGTATTTGCAGTGAATACGCCTTATAAAATTCTAGCATGAGATTTCCGCCATTGTTTCTATCACCAAATCCTTATTTTCCTACTAACAGACCTTTTTTGGAGTCCTGGTGTGGTACTGTAGAATAAGCACTAGACTGCTAACTGCAAGGTCAGTGGTTCAAACCAGGGTCGCTGTAAGTAAGAAAGTTATATATTTAATATAACTTAACAGTTAACAGGGATCCCTTTCATTCTCAACTTTCACTTCCAATCAGCTGTAATTATCAATACATCTTGATCATATATCTGAGCAACTTCAGACGGCAGAAATTGGTAAAATTCTTCATTTTGCTAATTTTGAGCATCTACTGGTGGTGCATAAATTTGAAAAACAGTCATTTTAACTGGTTGTCCTTCTAGGCATATGGATGTTATATTATTATTGATAGCAGTACTTCAGGAAAGATCTAGAACCACTAATTTTTAGGATGAATGTGACTCCAAAACGTTGATTTGTCATACGAGGGCATATTCTTATAATTGTATGATTGTTCCAAAATGGTAAATATCAGTCCACTTCAGCTCACTAATGCTTTGATTAGGGATGTTTATGCATTCCACTTCATTTTTGATGGCATTTAGTTTTTATTTTTTGCTTTTTTAATTGAAATAATTTATTATTCAAACAAAAGTACAAAGTATGGAAAATTAGTGTATTTGAATCGTTTCAGAGAGCAGAAAAAACTTTGCCTGGTGGTTACGAATCGGGCTGCGAACCGCAAGGTCAGCAAAACTACCAGCTATTCCATGGGAGAAAGAGGAGATTTCTGCTCATTTCTATGTCCGGTTCCACCTTCTAGCAGCAAGCGCTAGATGCACAGCCCGAAGGTGCTGAAGATGCAGTGCAAGGTCTTGTTCTCCCACCACACCGTGCAGCTCCGGTCCATGGAGTTGTCCCAGAAGCAAGAGCTGGCTGTGTGCTACCCGGCCCCGTTCTTCTGCATGATGACACAGGTCACAATGTCTTTAAATGGCTTTCACAACTTGGTAAATTGACTAAGCGCTTGCTCCATAACGTTTGTGGTCCACTGATTCACCTTGCTGTGTTGGTAAGCGTTACCACTAGTGGCAGTTTCGATAGCCTCTTTTACAATGTTGCTCACTTCATCGACAACAAACGCGGTTTCATCGCCAGCCTGGTAGTCCTCCATTTTTACTCGACGGCATTCAGTATTATCAGATTTGTACTATGTACATTCTGTCTTTCAATTATGAATGATGTCTATTTTCCCTTTGAGTTATGCCACATCCATAAATACTAGTCCTTTAGGTCATCCATGTCATTAAACAATTTGAGGAGACAGGTCTTTCTAGTCATATTTTGAGTGTCTTCAAACCTTAAGGAAGCCATCTTCTGGCATTGTATCAGGCAAGGTTGCATTGCTATTATTGTTTTGTTGGAAATGGATCTACAAATCCTTCTTCCTAGTCTGTCCTAGTCAGGAAGCTCTACTGAATCCTATCCAACATGGGTGATTCTGATGGTATTTGAAATTCCAAACACATAGCTACCAGCATCACAGCAAAGCACAAATCACCAGAGTATGATAAACTGAAAGAAGCAATATGAAACATGTTGCATGCCTGAACTTATGACATTACTAAACTCCTTCATTATTACATTGGGTCAGGATGTCAATCTATGTTAAACTCACAGATAAGATGAAGGACACCACACCATCTGTCTCAGGGAAGTATTTTACTTCACCAGAGAGAATATGACAGCTGTTGTTTGAAAGAAGAAGAAGCCTCACTTCCGCTGGTTTCCTTATTGTGACATTTCAATTTCCTTCCCAAGATATTCATCCAAGTTCTTGATCCCACTGTAGACATTTGCATACAAAGTTCCCCCAGGCAACTGTAGTATTGAAACAGCTGCATTATTACCCCAGCCATCATTTTCCTACTCTCAACTCTTATAACACCTGCATGTTTGCTCCTCAAACAGCACTCGTTTCATACTGCCTTACAAAAGAGCTGCCTTGGACTTATCTTATTTCTGCTACTAAAACTGTAAACAATTAAAGGGCAATAACCTTTTTCATGCTTAACATAAGGAAATGACTTAAAAGTAATACATAATTGACAGGTGAATAAATTGCAATATAAAAGAACAAGTTTATTTGTGAAGTTTTTTTTTGTTGTTGTTGTTGTTGTTTAATTGTTTGACATTGTTAAAATGAATACAGCTACTTGGCTGTGCTCTGGGCTCTATCAAGGGCATGCAAAAGTTAAATGAGATTCACACTTCCTGGAAACTTAAATAGACAATAAATTGCAAAAACTTGCATAACTCTATGTCAGACTATTAAGAGTGTAGTATTTTCTTTTAAATTTTACAATTGATGTTGAAGGATAAATACTTTCCAGATTATTAAATATTGAGTAGAAATTTATAGGCTATGTGTAATGAGATATCAAGAATAAGGACAGAATGACCTTAATGGTTGTGAGATAAATGTTGAAAAATAAGAACAGTAGTTTCACCCACCACCGTATTCATCTGTGAACCATCACCAACCTCATTTTTTCTCCCTCCCAGTAACCTAAACTTTTGCTCATCACTTAATTTTATTCCCAGGTTTTTACCACAAGAATTTTATTACTAAGCAAAATATTTTTTTTGTTTTGAGCTGTGAATAAATGAATTATGTAGTATGTTTTCTGCTGCAATGATTTTTTCACTCAAATATTTTGTTTTCAAGATTTATCCACATTATTGCATATATATACTTTTATTTTCTAATTTGTGATTTTAGCAGACTGAATTTTTTAATTCTGGTACTTCTGGTGTTGCTTGGTCCACTCAGCATTGAACTGTGAACCACAAGGTTGACAGGTAAAACCCACCAGCTGCTCCTCAGAAACGCTGTACAGGGTTTCTGTGGGTTGGAACTGACTTGACAGCACTTAACAACAACATTTTAAATTCTAATATTGATAAGCATAATGACTGTTTTATAATTTTTGTTATTATATATGTTGCTAAGAATTTCACTTACTTGGCCTCTGGAATATGTTGTTGTTGTTAAGTGCCATTGAGTTAATTCTAACCAATAGCGACCCTTTATAGGGTTTCCAAGGAGCATCTGGTGAGCTTGAACTGCCAGCCTTGCAGTTCAAATGGCTTTGTAGTCTGGCGTATTAACCCACAGTGCCACATCTGAACTATGTTGTTGTTGTTGTCAGGTGCCATCAAGTTGGAACCAACTCATAGCGACCCCATGCACAGCAGAACGAAACAATGTTCGATCCTAGGCCAACCTCACTACCGCTGCCACACTTGAGTCCATCAATGATGCCACCTGGCCAATTCATCTCGTTAGGGGTCTTCCTCTTTTTCTCTGACCCTCCACCTTACCGAACATGACATCCTTCTCCAGCGACTGTTCTCTCCGGACAATGTGTCCAAAGTAGGAGAGACAAAGCCTAGCCATCTTGGCCTCCAAAGAGCACTCTGGTTACACTTCTTCCAAAACAGATCTATTGGCTCTTTTGGCAGTCCATGCCACTTTTAGTATTCTCTTCCAGCACCACAACTCAAAGGCATCAATTCTTCTACAACCTTCCTTATTCACTGTCCAGCTTTTGCATCCATATGAGGTTATTGAAAATACCATGGCTTGGGTC
>NW_006408531.1:7582455-7585693 GCF_000296735.1 Chrysochloris asiatica
ATGTGGAAATCATCAGACAATCTCTTTGATATCTCAAGCGAGTAAAGTTTTGCTAAAGGTAATACAGAAACGGCTACAATCATATATTGACAGAGTATTTCCAGAGGTTCAAGCTGGATTCAGAAGAGGCCGTGGAATGAGAGGTATCATTGCTTCCATACCCCCTGTTTTTTATTTGTTTGTTTAGGGATGGGGTAGGGGGAATAAACAACATTCTTATCAATGGAGAAAAGATTGAAGTTGTCAAAGACTTTCTTTTTCTTGGATCAACCATCAACACTCGTTGAAGGAGCAGTCAAGAAATAAAAAGACAGATTGCTTTAGGCAAATCTGCTGCACAAGACCTTTTTAAAGTGTTGAAGAACGAAGATGTCAGCTTGAGGACTAAGGTATGCCTGATCCAAGCCATGATATTTTCAATAATCTCATATGCATGAGAAAGTTGGAGAGTTATAAGGAAGATCATAGAAGAATTAATGCTTTTGAGTTATGGTGTTGGAGGAGAATATTGAAAGTGCCATGGACTGCCAAAAGAACCAACAGATCTGTGTTGGAAGAAGTGCAGCCAGAGTGCTCCTTGGAGGCAAGGATGGCCAGACTTCATCTCTCATACTTCAGACATATTGTCAGGAGGGACCAGTCACTGGAGAAGGATATCATGTTTAGTAAGGTGGAGGTCAGAGAAAAGGAGAAAGAACCCCAGCGAGATGGATTGGCCAAGTGCCAACATCAATGGGGTCAAGTGTGGCAAGATTTGTGAGATTAGTCTAGGACCAGGCAGTGCTTCATTCTGTTGTGCATAGGGTCACTGTGAGTCTGTTTTGACTCAATGGCACCTAATAATAACAACAACATATGTTGTTATTAGAGTTATTTGAGTTTCTTGTATATACATATTGTGTATATACATATTTTTTCACATTCATGACATTAATTGCATCAATTAGAATTAATCACTCATTGAGGATTGTTACAGACAATCTCTTCTATATATTGCATTTATTTTTCTCCTAGATTTGGACTTTTTTGTTCACTCTACAAAAGTGTATATGTAACCCATTCATGATCCATGGGGCTTCAAATTTTCCTGTAATAATTCCACTATCTTTTAATTACATTTTCCCGCAAACCTTTTGAAACAGGCATGTACACCATCTACTCAAATATTTAGACTCTCAGTTTTCTTGGGAAGCTTCTTTCTCAGTTATTGCACATCCTACTGCCTGGTAAGGATCTGGATAGTGGTGAATATGAAGAGATAGCCCTTGCCCCACCAATCCTACCAACCAAATCCTCTTGGGACATCTGTGTCCCACATAATTGTATCAAAATCCATATTATCTCATACACGCATTTCCCTTGATTTCTGCATACCTTCCATTACTGAAAATGCATGGCATCAAAAATAAAATATCAAAGCAGAAGATCATTTTTTTTGTAAAAAGGTAATATAGTTGAGATAATTAGTAATATTTTTGATTAAGAAATTCTTCTCCAAAGTTCAAAACCTATCTTTCTAAATTATCTCCTAAAATATCTCCATTCTTACCTTTCACATATAAATTTGAATTTAGTTTGAGTAGAGAAGCCAATTTTATATCTTCTCCTTATAGAAAACCAATTGTGTCAGCACTGTGGATGAAAGGTTCATACTTTCCCATTTTTCTTCATATATAAATTGTTCTGTGCCTGAGCTATGCAAGTTTTTATTTTTGTCAATTTTTCTATCTGCATCAATACCATTCTCGGTGTCTGGTATGGCAAACTCCTGCCCAACCCAACCATCTTATTCGACTTTAGGATTTTCTTAAATGTGTTTTTATGTCAAATTAGATTTACAATTTGGTTTCACACACACATGATAAATAATTATGAGAAAAATACTTGTATGGAGTTTTTATTGGAATTGAAAAATCTATAAATAGCAGTAGATAATTGTGTTACACTCTATATCCAATCCTATTACATATTATTTTCTTAACTGTGTACTCCACTTGCTCAAGACAGAGATATAGAAATGAAATTGAAATTTGTGCTTTGATTTTATATCCTACAGCTTTGAGAGTCTTTCTAATTTACCTAATTATTTTAAATAATTGATCACTAATTTGGGGGGATTTCCTACATGAATAATTATATGCAAACTTATTTATAGATCTAAATCAATTCCAGTTAAAATCCCAAAAGAAGTCTCTTTATTTTTTGTTTATTTATTTATTTGTGTGTGTGTGTGTGTGTGCGTGAAATAAGAGTGTGACTCTTATTTGACATGATTCAAGACAATCCTAAAGAAACATAACATAATAGCCTTGTTCCATTTTATTATTATTCAGTTTTCTTGGTTTTATTAAGCTGTCTTGAGCATTTGGTATCATATTGATGACAACTGATGATAGCCAATAGTCGTGTATATTTCCTGAATGTTTTCAAAATGTTCACATTGCAAACAGTGCATGTTTTGTGTATCTTTTGTTCATAGACGGGTAAAGTTAAGACATTTCCTTTTATTTTTTGATTGGTGACTGATTTTATTATAATTATATGTTGAATTTTGACGAATATTTTTTCATTATTATATAAGATATTCAAAGGAGCACAGGTGGTACAGTGGATTAAATATTGGACTTTTAACCAAAAGTTCACTTGTTCAAGTCCACCAGCTGCTCCATTGGAGAAAGATGAAGCTGTCTGCTTCTAGAACCCTAAGGGGAAGTTAGACTCTGTTCTATGGGGTCACTATAAGTTGGGATAGAGAGCAGTAGAGTTTTTTTGTTTGTTTGCTTTTATTAAGATAAGCACTTGTTAATGATACATTAATTTTTAAAATACAAAAAAATCATGAAGGTCTTGATTATAATGTGTTATACAAGGAAACTTCAAAAAATTCATGGACTGATTCCATTATCTTTAATTATATTTTTTACATGAATTATTGGTGCATGTAATATGTTTGCATTTTTAAATATTCAATTTAGGTTTAATCATTATATATGTGTATGTTGGCACTTAACAGCAACAACAACTATCTGCATATGTAATATACATATATGTTATGTAGTTGTTGTTATTGTCATTGAGTTGGTCTCAACCCATAATGACTCTGAATGGTATTTTTGAGAAGTGGCTGATGAGCTTGAACTACCAACCTTGCAGTTCAAACTAACCTTGCAGTCCAGTGTGTTAACTCACAGCCCCACTCCAGTACCTCATATATGTTATATACATGCAAATATGTAAT
>NW_006408531.1:7585793-7596474 GCF_000296735.1 Chrysochloris asiatica
TATATATATAACAAGAGGCTTAGAATATATGTTTTAAGATAGAATGGCACAACCTCCAGTTCCCAAACTTATTTTGTAATTGTTACTGTTGTTAAGTGCTGTCAAGTGGGTTCCAACTCAGAGCAACTCTGTATAGGGTTTCTGAGGAGCAACTGGTGACCTTGAACTGCCGGTTTGCAGTTCAAACCAAATTTGTAGTCCAGTGCATTAGCCTGTAGTACCACACCAGGACTCTATTACTTAGACTGTAATCTCTTACTGATCCCTGCAATTTTCAGTCTAGAAGCTCACCATATCTTGCAGATTTTTCTATGTTCCATTGCATATCTGACTAATATACCAAGTGGTTCACAGAGGTAGAATTATAGACTATTTACGTTATTAGAAAACACACAGTATGCTGTCCCTGAAGGGAATATGTTCTTTATCTTTCACAGAAAAAAATATATATTGGTTCTGGTCTTCTCATGTAAAAGTGTTATTTTATCCACTACAAATATATTCCTTCCATCTTTTGAGGCTTCCTGCATTGTTAAACATTTTGTTCATGTTGGTGTTGTTAAGTGATACCCAACGGGTTCCAACAACAACAAACAAATGTATTTTTAAGACTCCTAAATGAGGCCATTGAAGAAGTAGTTTGTATTAATACAATTATTAATACTACTACTCCTTCATAGAAAACTCCAATGGAATAACATGTTTCACATTTATCAAGCTAAAAAAATGGAAGAAAATATCAATGCCTCAAGTTAAAATATTTAAGGATTCTATGGGTTAAATTGAGTCCTGGTGTGGTGCTGCAGGATAATGCCTTGGACAACAAGGTTTGTTTGAAACACAAGATTGGTAGTTCAAACCCACTTGCTCCTCCTGGGAAAGCCTCTATACTGGGCTGTGAATTGGAACCTGCTGGATGTCACTTAACAACACCAACATGAACAAAATTTTTAACAATGCAGGAAGCCTCAAAAGAAGATAGAAGGAATACACAGTCATTGAACCAAAAGTTCGTCAACTTTCACACATTACAGGCAATGGCATATGATAAAGAACAAATGATCCTGAAAGAAGAAATTCAAGCTGCACAGAAGGCACTGGTAGAAAACAAAAGGCTACAGGAATTGAAAAAATACAAATTTAAATGACTCAAAAAATGGATGCAATGCTGGAGGGGCTCATTTGTCTATTCCAATGTATTTTCAAGATAGCTACCTGACTTACCATGGAAAGAGATTAATATTTGCTCCAATTATATATATATAAAAGTACCACAAAATGATGTGAAAACTATTGAACAATATCATTAATAGTACAACTAAGTAAACTGGTGATGAAAATAATTTTAAAAATAGTTATAGCAGTACATTAACAGTTGGATGCCTGAAATTTAAGCAAGACTCAAGAGAAAGTAGGTGGCTCCAGGCTTAAAAGAGGGAATAATAGAAAGATGTTTATTTCTGTTTTATTGAATATGGAAAGGCATCCAGCTGTGATGATCATAGCACACTATGAATAACATTGCAAAGAATGTAAATTCCAGAACACTTAATTGTGTTCATAAAGAACCTGTACATAGAACAGGAGGCTATCCTTCAAACTGAATCAAAGGTTACTGAGTGATTAAAAATGAGGACAGATGTGTGTCAGGGTTGTATGTTTTATCACCATATGTCTTCAAACTGTGTGCTGAACAAATAACCTGAGAAGCTGGACTATATGAAGAAGAACATGGCATCAGTATTGGGACAAGTCTCATTAACTATCTGCCATATACAGATCACGCAGCTTTGCTTGCTGAAAACAAAGAGTACTTGAAGTACTTACTGATGAAGATCAAAATTTACAAACAATGCAAAGGAAAGAACTCTTAAAACCTGACTAGTAAACATCTTCCTGATAAGCGGAGAAAATAATTGAACTTATCAAATATTGCATTTTGTTTGGATCCACAATCAATGCCAATGGAAGCAACAGTCAAAAAATCAAATGGCATACATACTGCATTGGGAAAATCTGCAGCAAAAGATTTCTCTAAGTTGTAAAAGAGCAAAGATATCCCTTTGATGACTAAGGTGAGACTGACTCAAGCAAAGGTATTTTCAGTCTCTTCATATGCATACAAAAGCTTGACAATGAGTAAAGAAGAATGAAGTCTAAATGATGTCTTTGAATTATGCTGTTGGCAAAGAATATAGACTGTAAAAGAACAAATACATGTCTTGGGAGAACTATAGGCAGAATGATCCTTAGAATGGGCTCAAACAGGAAAGATTGTGAGAACAGTGTCCAAAGGACAGTATTATGTTTTGTAGTGCATAGGGCCATTATGAGTTGGAACCAACTGAACGGCATCTCAGATCAAATCACTTTACTGAGAACAAATGATTCTTAGTGTTTGTTGCTGTTTTGTTTGTTTGTTTGTTTGTTACTTGCTGCCAAGTCAGTTCCAGGAAATAACACCCTATGCACAATAGATTGAAACATTGCCCAGTCGTTCACCATCAGCACAACGATTGTTTTGCTTAAGCCCCTTGGTGCTGCCATTGTGCCAATCTATCTCATTGGGGGTTTTCCTCTTTTCACTTACCTTCCACTGTACTAAGTATGATGTTCTTCACCAGAGTCTGGTCCCTCTTGATAACATGTCTGAAGTATGAGAGAATAAGTCTCATAATCCTGCCTTTTTAGGTGCATTCTGACTATATTTGTTCTAAGACAGATTTGTTTTTCTTCTGGCAGTCCATAATACTTCAACACCATCACTCAAATGCATCAATTCTTATATGGTCTACTTTATTCATTGTCCAACTTTCACATGCATATGAAGTTATTAAAAATACCTGGGATTGGGTCAGGCACACCATAGTCCTCAAATGGACATTTTTGTTAATGAAGACTTTAAAAAGGTATTTTGCAGCAGTTTTGTCTAATGCAATATGCACTTTTATTTCTTAATGTCTGCTTTTATGAGTGTTGATTGTGCTTCCAAATAATATGAATTCTTTGTCAATGTCAATATTTTCTCCATTTATTATAATATTATTTAATGGTCCAGTTGTGATGGTTTTTGTTTTATGGGGGGGGGGGGGAGGTTTACATTGAGGTACAACCCAAAGGTTGTGACTTTGAACTTTATCAGTAAATATTTTAAGTCCTTTTCTCTTTTAGCAAGCAAGGTGGTATTATCTGCATATAACAGTTATTAATGAGCCTTCTGTCTATCTTGATACTACATCTTCTTCATATAATCCAGCTTCTTGAATTATTGGCTCAACATACAGACTGACAATGTATGGTAAAATAATACAATCCTGACCCAAAACTTTACAGGTTTTAAATCATTCGCTACCCCTGGTTCTGTTCATATGACTGCCTCTTGGTCTATGTATACATTCTAAAAGAGCACATCTATGTGTTCTGGAATATCTATTTTTCACAATGTTATTTATAGCTTGTCATGATCTGCACAGTTAAAAGGTTTTACATAATCAATAAATCACAGGTAAACTTTTTTTCTAGTATTTTCTGCTTTCATCTAAGATCAATTTGACATCAGTAATGATGTCCTTATCCGACTCCAGCTTGAACTTTTTTTTTTTTTAAGTTTTGTGAATTGAGTGAAAGTTTACAGGGCAGATCATCAGTTTTACATTCAACAAATCATATACTTTGATTCATTACAGTGATTGTAATCCTCTCCATGTACCATCAGTTAACAGTATTTCTCTCTATTCATTTTAGGTCTTTTTTAAAAAACACTCAGGCATATATAATAATTTAAACCAGCAAGGGGCACATTCTGCAACTCTGTCTCCTAGCTGCCAGTTCTCAGAACTCTCTTTCCATGAGTCTAGAGTCCTCACCTGCTCCCTCTTTCCATGACCCCATATCTGCTTCCATCTCTGGTGTTGCTGCTTCTCTGGATAAGTTTCCGCATTCCTCTTGTGCTCTTCTCCCTTGATGGTCCTAGGGTCCTTTGTTTCTGGACTATAAGATTAACTACTCCTCCGTTTTTGTTATAAACCTTCTACCTTTAAATTGTAACAGTTGCAATTAGTCATTGACGGGTCCCTGTTGATGCACTGTTGCAGTTGTTTTTAAATTATTTTTAGTAAAATTTTATTTGCATGTGATGTTAATGGTATTGTTTGATGATTTCCATATTAATTTAGGTCACCTCTGTTTGAAATGGGAACAAATACGGATGTCTTCCAATCATCTAGCCAAGTAGCTATTTTCCAAAAATTCTTGGCATAGATGAGTGAGTGTGTCCAGTGCTACATCAATTTGTTTTATGATTTCAATTTCTATTCTATCAATTCCTGGAGCCTCGCTCTTGGCCAAAACAGTCAGCACACCTTGGACTTCTTCGTTCAGTACCATTGAATCTTGATTATATGCTACCTCTTCAAATTGAGCATTGACCATTCCTTTTTGGTACAGTGATTGTATATTCCTTCCATCTTCTTTTGATATTTTCTGCACCATTCAATATTTTGCCAGTAGAATCCTTCAATCTTGCAGTTCAAGACTTGCATAGCTTCTTTGGTTCTTTCAGCTTTAGTAATGCTGAGTGAGTTCTTCCCTTTTGGTTTCCTAATTCAAGGTCTTTGCACATTTCATTTACTATTTGACTTTGTTTCTCGAGCTGCCATTTGAACTTTTCCATTCAGTTTTTACACCTAGTTATTTCTTCCATTCACTTTAATATCTTTCTGTGGGAGTTTGTTAGTTTGTCATACTACAGTGGCTTGTGTGTTACTGTGATTTTGGAAGCTATATCATGGGTATTTTAAATACCAGCAGAATTCCCCACTATAGACAGGTTTTAGCTGAGCTTCTAGATGAAGACAGACTAGGAAGAAGAAGAGACAAAATACTTGTAAAAATTTAGTTATTGCAAACCTAATGAATAGCAGTGGAATATGGTTAACACCAGATTATTGAATACTGAAACATGATGAGGGGCATCAGAAAATGTTAGATAAAGTGCAGGAAGATGAACCCTTTAGATTGGATGGCACTCAAAACAGGACTGGGAAAGAGCTGACTCCTTAAACTAGAGTTGTCCTTGATGATACAGATGGAGTAAAGCCCTGCAGACCTTAATTTGCTCATGGGGTACAATGCAAAATGAAGACAAACAGCCATAAAAGTTTTTTAATAATTGAAACATGGAATGTATGCAGTATGAATCTAGGAAAATTGGAAATTGTAAAAAATGAAATGGGCTGTATAAACATTGATATTCTGGGCATTAGTGAATTGAAATGGAATGGTATTGGCCATTTTGAGTATGACAATCACATGGTTTACTAAGCCAGGAATAACAAATTGAAGCGGTATAGCATTGCTTTCCTCATCACAAAGAACATATCAAGATCTGTCTTGAAGGGAAACATTGTCTGTTTTAGGATAATAGCCATACGCCTACAAGGAAGACAAAT
This sequence comes from Chrysochloris asiatica, assembly GCF_000296735.1. NCBI lineage: Eukaryota > Metazoa > Chordata > Mammalia > Afrosoricida > Chrysochloridae > Chrysochloris > Chrysochloris asiatica. Next base: position 7,591,244 of record NW_006408531.1, read on the forward strand.
TAATATCAGTATTATCCAAATTAGTGCACCAACCACTAAAGCCAGTGATGATGAAACTGAAAAACTCTATCAACTTTTTCATGCAATCAGTAGGTACTGATAATTATTGATGATTGGAATGCAATGGTTGGAAACAAAGAGGAAGGATCAGTAGTTAGAAAAATGATGCTGGAGATCACATTATAGAATTTTGCAAGACCAATGACTTGTTCATTGCAAATACCTTTTTTAAGAAATATAAAAGACAACTATACACATGGACCTCTCCAGATGGAATACACAGAAATCAAATTGACTACAAAACAAGGCCAGTGGTAGACTGTGGAATAGACCGTCAATTGTTCATATGCAAATTCAGGCTGAAGCTGAAGAAAATGAAAACACGTCCATGAGAGACAAAATATGACTTTAAATATATCCCACCTGAATTTAGAGATTATCTGATCTGATGCATTAGACATTATAGACTGAAGAACAGAAGACTTGTGGATTAACATCAGGAAGAAAGCAGAAATGCACCAAGAAGACAAGAGAGAAGGAAAAGACTAAAATGGATGTTAAAAGAGACTCAAACTTGCTCTCCAGTGTAGAGATGATAAAGCAAATGTAAGAAGTGAGGAGGTACAAGGACTGAACAGAAAATTTCAAAGGTCAGCTTGAGAAGACAGAGTCAAATGTTATAACAAAATCACTGAAGACTTGGAGTTAGAAAACCAAAAAGGAATAACACGCTCCAAGCCTCAACTTGAAATATTGAAGGATCGCTATGGGTTGGAACCGACTCGACGGCACTTAACAACAACAACAAAATGGGCCAAATACTGAACGATAAATAAAGCATCCAAGGAAGATGAAAGGAATACTGCAGTACCAAAAAGAAATGGTTGATTTTCCACCATTTAAAGAGGTAGTAAACTGTCCAGAGTCAATTAAATTATTCTGAAAGAAGAAATCCAAGGTGCATTGAAGGAATTGGCAAAGAACAAGTCATCAGAAACTGATGGAATACAAATTGAAATCTTTCAACAGTCACTTACAGTCACTTCTTACAGAGATGAGTCACTTACTCACCTCTGTAAGAAATTTGGAGGACAATCACTGGAAGAAACCTGTATTTGTGCCCATTCTGAAGAGCGGTGACCCAATAGAATGCTGAAATCATCAGACAATACATTAAAATCCCATGTGAGTAAAATATCACTAAAGGTAATACAGAAACAGCTGCAACAATATATAGACAGAGAACTTCCAGAGGTTCAAGCCAGTTTCAGAAGAGGACATGGAATGAAGGATATTATTACAGATGCCAGATGGACCTTGGCTGAAAGCAAAGAATACCAGAATGATGTTTACCTGGGCTTTATTGACTACAACAAAGGCTTTTGATTGTGTGGATCATGACAAGCTACGTAAAACATTGCAAATATGAGTATTCAAGAACAATTAATTGTGGTTATGAGGAACGTGTACGTAGACCAAGAGGCAGTTGTTAGAACAGAACAATGGAACACAGAATGGTTTAAAAATAGGAAAGGTATGCACCATACTTATTCAATCTGTATGCTGAGCAAATAATCTGAGAAGCTGGATTACATGAAGAAAAATGTGGCATCAAGATTGAACAAAGACTCATTAACAACCTTCGATATACAAATGATACAACCTTACTTGCGGAAAGCAAAGAGTACTTATACTTACTAATGCAGATCAAAGACCACAGCCTTGGGTACGAGATTAGTTTTTGGGTGGGGAGGGTGGCAAATGGTCTGTTTTATTGCAACAGAGCCACGGTCAAAGTGACAGGGAAGGGGGAGGCATGACTAGGCATGCGGGTGAGGCAGTAAAGGCGGAGCAATACAGCAGCCTACCGCAACAGAAGAAAGTGATGAAGCAGTGACTGTCTTGGTTGCCTACCTTCTTCCACCTCCTGGTGCCCTCATCTGACCACTTTCTCAATTCCATTCCCAACTAGCCCTGTGCTAGCTAACAACTGTACACTGTCCGACAAGTTCATCATCACACAGAGTGAGGCTCTGGGGCATGTTCTGGGCATGTGACGAAGCTACTAGAGTGATTTAGAAGTCACTTTGATCTTTCTGAGATACCAGTATCAAAGACTATGCAAACGCAGCTGTTACTACTTGCATTTAAATAAAAGATGCTCAAAGTCTAAGAGTATCCAAGATCCAAAGGAAGGAAGGAATGTCCAGAAATATCTGGGCTTGGGGAGTTCCAGTCACACTATAAGGCAGCCTGGTTGGAACCAGGAGACAGCTCCCACCTCGGACTGAGGGACCTGCCCTTCACTGCACCAAACTCTCCAGCCAGAACCCCCTGGTGGTTTGGGGGCCTTGGAGAGGGGGTTTGTGAATTAGTAACATCATGCAAACTTGGAGGAACTCCCAGCTAGAGGGGTAGGCTCAAGAAAGCGCATCACCAGAGTGTAAACAGGGAGCTAAGTGGCGGGGTATTATAAATATATTTCATTTGCAGACGATGGATGAGGGGCGCACAAGAAAGGAAAACGGAAGGGCAGAAAAAGGGCACAGAGAAGCTAAGTGTAGGGTAGCTTAGGAAGACTTGGGGAACAAACAGGAGCGGAAAGAGGAGGCACAAGAGGCTGAGGGGCGCGGCGTTGGGAAAGTCCTAAGTGCTTGAAAAAAGGCAAAGGAAGAAAAGTTACTTTTATTGAGAAGCCGAGCTCCTGGCAGGTGTTGGGCATTGCCAGTGTAAGGAAAACAAAAATCCTCACAACTGGACGAAGAAACACCATTCATATCAATGGAGAAAAGATAGAAGTTGTCAAAGACTTCAAATTGCTTAGATCAACCATCAACACTCATGGAAGCAGCAGTCAAGTAATCAAATGATGCATTGAATTGGGCAAATCTGTTGCACAAGACATATTTAAAGTGTTGAAGATCAAAGATGTCAGTTTGCGAATAAAGGTGTGCCTGACCCAAGCTATGGTATTTTCAATAACCTCATATGCATGCGAAAGTTCGATAGTGAATAAGGAAGACCATAGAAGAATTGATGCTTTTGAGTTGTGGTGTTGGAGGAGAATATTGGAAGTACCATGGGCTGCCAAAGGAACAAATAGATCTGTGCTGGAAGAAATACAGTCAGATTGCTCCTTGGAAGCCAGGATGGCCAGACTTTGCCTCTCATACTTGGGACATAGTGTCAAGAGGGACCAGTCACTGGAGAAGGGTAACATGTTTGGTAAAGTAGAAGGTCAGAGAAAAAGAGGAAGACATATCTGAGATGGATTGACACAGTGGAAGCCTCAACGGGCTCAAATTTAGCAATGATTGTGAGGTTGGCCCATAAACGGGCAGTATTTCTTTCTGTTGTGCATGGGGTTGCTAGGAGTAGGTACTGACTCGATGGTACCTAATAATAACAAACACTGGAGAGCAAATTTCATAGTCTCTGCTGACATCTGCTTTGGTCTTTTCTTGCTTTCTTTTCTTCTTATAAACCTTTTACTTTCTTTCAGTACAATGTTATTAATGTCATCCCACAACTCTTCTGGTCTTTGGTCATAAGTGTCTTATGCATCAAATTTGTTCTTGAGATGGTCTCTAAATTCAAATGGGTGATGTTTAATGTCATATTTTTATTTTCATGGACTTGTTTAAATTTTCTTCCTATTTAACCTGACCTTGCACATGAGAAATTGACGGTCTGTTCCACAGTCTGCCACTGACCTTGTTTGGGCTAATCATGCTGAGTTTTTTCCACTGTCTCATACCACACATGTAGTCAATTTGATTACTTTCTACTCCATTTGGTGAGGTACATGTCTAATTTTATGTTGTTTTAAAAAGTTAACTGCAATTAATAATTCATTGGTTTTGCAAAATTCTATCATGGGACCTCTAGGATCATTTCTATCACCAGGCCATATTTTCCAACTTTAGTTTGTTTTCAAATTTGGCGTTTCAATCACCAGTAATTATAAATACACCTTGATTGTATGTTTGATCAGTTTCTGACTGAAGGAGATGTAGAATTCTTCAATTTCATCATCACTGGCTTTAGTGATTGGTACATGAATTTGAATACTTGTGGTATTAGGTGCTTTTCCTTGTAGGCGTCTGAATACGATCCTACCAAGAACAGAATAGTACTTCAAGATAGATCTTGAAGTGATCATTTTTATAATGAATGTTACTAATCTTTTTCAAGTTGTCATTCCTGACATAGTAAACCACGATTTTCAGATTGAAAATGGCCATACTAGACTATTTCAGCTCATTAATGCCTAGGATATTGATCTTTATCCTTTTCATTTCATTTTGACAATTTATTATTTTCCTAGATTCATACTTCATACGTTCCATGTTCTGATGATTGATGGATGTTTATAGCTGTTTCGCCTTATTTTTAGTTGTATTACTTCAGCAAATGAAGGTCCCTAAAGCTTTGCTCCTTTCCTATCATCACAGTAGACTCTACTTTTAGGTGACAACTCTTCCCAAGTTTGTATTTTGAATATTTTCCAAAATGAGGGGCTCATCCTCTGGCACTATAAATAATGATATTCTGGTGTTTTTCTTTGCAATTCAATGTTCAATATTCTCTCTGACAGTATTCCACTGCTAATCACTGGTTTTTAGTGGCTTAACATTCAGAAATAGTCCACCTCTCCTTTTTCCGACATGTCTTAGTCTGGAAGCTCAGCTGAAACCATTCCATCATGGGTGAACCTACTGGTATTTAAAGTATAGCTACCAACATCACAGCAACATGAAAGCCACCACAGCAAGACAAACTGACAGGCAAGTGATGGATAATAAGTGTAAATGTAGGATTAAGGACTATCCTGAAAACCCTAAACAAATTGTTGCCCTCAGGCCACATACTATTTTAAGAACATTTTTCATATTATTAACTAACTTAATTTTCATAAAAGTTTTGTGCAGTAGATATTAGTTTGTATCCACTTTATGTTGTTGTTGTCAGGTGCCATAGAATCGAAACCGATTTATAGCAACCCCATGCACAGCAGAACGAAACAATGTCCGATCCTGGGCCAACTTCACTACCGCCACCACACTTGACGCCATCAATGATGTCACCTGGATGAACCATCTCGTTGGGGGTCTTCCTCTTTCTCTCTGACCCTCCACCTTACCCAGCATGACATCCTTCTCCAGTAACTGTTCTCTCTGGACAATGTGTCCAAAGTATGAGAGACAAAGCCTAGCCATCTTGGCCTCCAA
>NW_006408531.1:7598602-7613413 GCF_000296735.1 Chrysochloris asiatica
TGGTCTGCTTGTCCTTTCAAGTGGGAATTTCCCATCTCTGGAGATCTGGATGTGGTTCAGGCTTCCACCTATAGTCTTATGTATTGCAGAGGATCCTCAGGAAGCCTCCTTCACTGGGCACGTTGTAGCCCCATTTTAGGTATTCCAATCAGTTATAGAAGAAGACGGACTTACAAGCTTTCTATGGTGATGCTTTTGGTTATTCCTTTCTCTCCCCCTCTGGTGTTTATTTTATAATATAACGCAAGGAAAACCAAGATTCAAAAGACAGCCAAGCATCTTAATATTGTTCCCCCTTTTCCACATTCCAACCATGGTTCGATCTCTGTATGGGCATTGTATTTTTTAATCAAGGTTTTTATTTCTTCTTATGTTAATGTTTGCAACTTGTACTCTCTTGAAATTGTCCATTTTTTCTGATTAATAATGAATTAACTTTTTTTCACAATTTTGTCATGTTAACTTTCAATTTCTCTAGAATCTGTAATTATATTCATATTATAGGAATTTTTCTTTTATGTTTTCTTCTGTCGCTGAACCTAGTAGAGAGCAATCCCAATAATTCCATCTGTTTCTGTAAACATTTTCTTCATGGTCTCTCCTATTATACTCTAATATCTTTAAAGGAAACAATGCTGTCCTCATATTTTTGCTCCAAGGCTTCATAAGAACCTGATATGCCATAGGAGATCTGGAATACCATGCATCTAGGGTTCATGCAAATTCATTTTGAATCTTACATCTTCCACTTACCTGGTGAGCATAGTGTTTGATTTTGTGAAAATTGCTTAGTCTATCTGATATTCAGCTCTCTTATTCAACAAGTGTCAAAATCAATGCTTACTTCATATATTTGATGTCCTCATAAGATTGTGTTATTGTTGTTATTCCATGCCTTCAAATCTATTTCAACTAATAGCAACCCTGTGTAGGGTTTACAAGGCTTTTTAAATCTTTGAGGATGAAGAATGCCATCTCTTTCTCCCATGGAGTGTCTGGTGGGCTTGTTGCATGGAGCCACCATGCTTTCCTCAAAAGATTGCAGTAAAGGTTAAATAAAATATATAAAATCTTAACAAGAAATGCTAGCTAAATTTATATTCAAATAAATATTCACAATGAAGTCAATTATGAATAAGTGTTTGAGCATTTTGTACAAAATCAAGCATACATATTTTTCCTCATTGCTTATAGGAAAAGAAAAAAAAAAAAAAAATCTAAGCTCCTTTGCATGAAAAACAGACTTTTATAAATGTGCCATACGTTTTATTCTTAAATTGGAATAGTACATTGCTTGTAAAGGAAAAAGTCTCCCAAAGTCAAGATATTGACTAATTATTGTACCAGAGCATTATATAAATATAAGTTTGTAAGCATAAATTAAGATGGGATATTCTTATTCGTATAACTCACACAAATTTATCTAAATAAAGCAAAAGAGCAAAACTAAAGCAATTCAAGATAAATATGTTAATTTAATGTAACAAATGATAATATGTTTCTGAAATGAACTAACTGCTCACAGTAAGCATGCAGAGTTAAATAAACAGAGCAACTGTGGTGTGCTTTTGTTGCGCTCACTATGCCAATATTACATAGTCTGTGTGCCATGTGATGACTCAACCTTCTAAACACATTTCCCTGTATGAACTATTATAAAAGTCTCTTTGTTCAGTTAGTCATGGTATCATTTAGTCTACATTTGGCAGAAATATCATTTATGTTTTAAGTCCCATTAAATCTTCTTAATTAAAAGAATAACACAAAGCCAAGAAGATATACACAGGAGGCGTTAAAAGTCAGTGCATGAATGTATGACTATACAGCTCAATTATATAATGAATCTTCAAAAGCTTCAAACATTGCTAGTTGTTGTTGTTAAATGCCATCAAATTGGTTCCTACCCATTGCAGCTCTGTATAGCATTTCTGAGGAGCAGCTGGTGAGTTTGAACCACCTTGTGGCTCACACTGACCTTTTGGTCCAGTGCATTATTATCCTGCGGCACCACACCAGGATGCCAACCTGTGCTTATATGTTTGTTTTTGTCCATCATTAAGTTGAAGACATTTTTTAGTAGATTTTACTGCTTACGACAGTTTCATATTATGAAAAAATTATTCCCAAATGACAGAGAGCTCCACTATATCCTTTCCTCCTGCACACAAGGATTCCCCTATTATTAACATTTTTATTAGGTAGTGCATTTATTGAAATTGATTAACCAATATCATTGTTGTTAAATGCTGTCCAATTGGTTCCAACTCATAGTGACCTTGTATAGGATTTCTGAGGAGCAATTGGTGGGTTTGAACTGCTGACCTTGTAGTTATCAGTCCAATTGTTATCCTACAATTCCACAACATGATTCCTAACCAATATCAATACTTTATTAAAATCTGAAATCCAGCTTTGTAGTGGGGTCTATACTCTGTAGTGTATAGATTTGTGAGTTTTGACTAATGAATATTGTCACAATTCCACCATTAAAGTATCATTCAATGTAGTTTCACTGTCCTAAACATGTCCTGTGTTCCATCTATTTATTCCTTCCTCAATCTCACTGAACTGGAAACTGATCTTTCTGAGAGCAGTCTTTATAGTTTCTTTTCCAGAATGCCATGCAATTAGAATCACAAAGAATGTTTCCTTTTTCAAACTTGATTTTATCACTTAACAATCTACATTTAAGATCCCTAAATGTCTTTTTACTCTCTTTATCTCTTTTTTATTGGTGTATAATAATCATATGGATGTAACACTACAACTATCCATTCACTTATTGAAGGGCATCTTGGTTGCTTCCAATTTTTGGTAATTATAAAGTTGCTATAAACATTAATGTGTAGAATTGTGTGTACATATAAGTTTTTAATTGACTTGAGTAAATACCTTTGGGGAAATTTTGCTAAATCGTATGGTAATCCTATGTTTAGCTTTGTAAGAAACTGACACACTACCTTCCAAATTCATTGTATCATTTTTCACGCCCACCACTAATAAGTGGAAGAGGACATTTTGAAAAAGACATATTTTGTAGGAATCTCATGTCCTCTTTGCTGGGCTCTGTCTCCTACTCAATTATATACATATTCAAAATAATTTCACATGTATTTATGTAATTGAGATTATTGGAGTTACCAACTCTCGTTTTTAGAAAATTTCATAGTTTTTACTAACTTCTCCAGATTAATGTAAATTAGCTTCAGACTGTCATTTCCTCTAGAAATCTAGATTTTCCTTTGTGTCTGCACCTGTTGAACTAGGTATGATTGCTCTGTAATAGCCACCAAATAAATCTACAGCCTAGCCCATGGAGCCAAGTTTGTATGGTAAAAGAGATTTTGCTGATGCAATTAAGTTAAAACTCATAAAATGGAAAATGATCCTGGATTATTGGGCCCAGACGTAGTAGGAATTATCCTAAAAAGAAAGATGTAGAGATGTCAGAGAGAGAGCAAGGATACAGAAATATCATAGTGAGAGAAGCAAATATTTCAGCAACGGCATTTTAAAATGGAAAAATCAGCCACAAGTCAAGTAACAAAAGAGGCATCTAGAAGCAAAAATGGAAAATAGATTATTTCTTTAGAACCTCAAGAAGGAAGCAGCCTTGGTGATACTTCGACTTCAATCCTAGACTGTAGATTGAATTGTTGCTGTTATTATGTGCCATAAAATTGGTCCTGACTCATACTCTGTGTAGTGTTTCTGAGAATGGCTTGTTGGTTTGAACCTCCAACCTTGAGGTTAGCAGTCTTACATTGCCACACCAGGACTACATGGATTGAATTGTGTCCCCTTAAATTACTTGTTGAAAATCCTAGGCTCTAGATCTATGATTAGAATCCCATTTGTTAATGAGTTGCCTTTGTTATGTTAATGAATCCAAGTTACTCTAAGACACATTTTGAGTCACTTGCTTTTGAAATATAAAAGAGACTAGACAAGCAAGCTAGCAAGCAGAAATGGTATAAAATAGAAGCCAAGAAATATGGAGGTCAACAAAAATTCAAAAAAACATAAGTTGAAGAAAGAAGGAGCTTCTATAGTGCCAACAAGGAGAGAAAACCTTCTTCTACAGCTGGTTACCTGTATTTGGGGTTCTAGCTTCCAGAACAAGGTCAATGGTTTGAAATTACCAGCTGCCCCTCAGAAAACCTATACAGGGTTGCTATGAATCGGAACCAACTTGAAGGCACTTAACAACAAAAAGCTTGCTTAACTGAAAAAAAAAAAAAAAAATCTGTTTAAAAAAAAAAAACTTGTGCTTTTGGTATTTCTGTTATAGCAGCACTAGAAAACTAAGACAACATTTGGAACAAGGGGAATATTATGCTGTTGTGACAGGTATCTAAAATATGAAAGTGGTTTTGGAATTGGGTAATGGGGAAGGTTAGGTGGCACTATAGGATAAGTGCCAGACTGCTTGCTGCAACGTTAACAGTTCAAATCCACCAACTGCTACATGGAGGAAAGCTAAAACTTTCTGCTCCTGTAAAGCTTTACAGACTCAGGAACCATATTTGCATTGCTATGAGTAAAAATCAACTTGATGGGATTAGGTTTGGTTTGGGTTTGTGGGCATAACAAAAAGAGCCTTGGTGGTACATTGGCTATGTGTTCCGCTGCTAACCAGCTGGCGAGCAGTCTGAACAAAACAGCTGATTCACAGGAGAAATACGTGGCAGTCCCTCTCTGTAAAGATTTACAGTCTTGGAAACCCTGTCGCTCAGTTCTGCTCTGTCCTATAATTATCACTGTGAGTAAGAAATCAGTTCATTTTGAATGGATTAATAGTAAAAGCCTAGATTGCCTTGAAGAGACTGTTGGTCAAATTATGTATATTAAAGGCAATACTAGTAAAGTCTCAGAAGGAAGTGAGCTATAGAGAAGGCTTCTATCATCTTATAGAATACATGTGGCACCTGAAAAAGAATGTTCCTAGAAGAGTGAATGTGATATATGCTCTGGCAAGATTTTAAAAGAAAACTGTGAGTATGTGACTGGACAATGGAGGAAAGACAATATTTTAATGCAGTGGCAAATCATTTGTCTGAGTTATGTTCAAATGTTTGATCGAAGGTAGAACGTATAAGTGGTGAACTTGAATATCTTTGGGAATGATGTGATGGAGTGAATTTGTTTTACATGTGACAAGAGCATGAATTTTGGGGGACAAAATAAAGAAAGTTATGGATTGGAATTTGTCCCACAAATGTATGTGTTGTAAATCCTAGCCTCTATATCTGTGATTATTATTCTATTTGAGATTGACCTTTTCATGTAAATGAGAGCAGATTACTGTAGGGTATCCCTAAAGTTAATGCACTTTGAGATTTGTTGTTGTTGTTGTTGCTATGTGCCATCGAGTTATTAAGATACATATGACCACAAATACAACAGAATTCAATGTGGCCTGGTCCTTTACCGTCTCACAAGCATTGCTCTTTGAGATCATTGTTTCAAGGCAATGTGTCAATCCTTCTCCTTGAGAGTATTCCTCTTTTTCACTCACCCTCTATTTTACCAGCCATGATCACTCCTGTGATATGTACAAAGTGCATGAGATGCTTCTGAGCATTTTGATTTTACTTCTTCCAAGAAATATTTCTTCCTTCTTATAGCAATACATGGCCTATTGAATATTCTTTGCCAACACCGTAATTCAGATGCATTAATTCTTCTTCCTTTTTTATTCATTGTCCAACTTCTGCAGATGTTGAAAGTAACTTGGCGTGGGTCATGTTTACTTTAGTTTTTAAGGTGACATCTTTGCTTTTTAACACTTTCAAGAGGTTTTTTGAAGAAGATTTGCCTAATATACTATTTCATTTAGTTTCTTAACTGTTGTTTCAGCAGTCATTGCTTGTTTGTGGATCCAAGTAAAATTATATCCTTAATAATTTCAATCTTTTCTCCGTGTTTTGTGATGTTTTTTATTGTTCTAATTATGAAGATTTTTTTTCTTCTTCATGTTTTCTTCTTCAGCAAGTCCTTCAAGTTCACTACACTTTCAAAAAGCAAGGTTATGTCATCTGATTATCACAGTTTGTTAATGAGTCTCCCTCTAATCCAGATGTCACATTCTTCTTCATATAGTCTAGCTTCTCAGAATATTTATTTAACATACACATTGAATAAGTATGGTAAAAGGATGTCACAATTCTTTTCAAGGTACACCTTTTCTGGTTTAAAACAGCACAGTATCCCTTTGTTTTGTTTGAATGACTGCTTCTTGGTTTATGGACAACTTCCATATTAGCATTATTAACTGTTCTGGAATTTCCATTATTTGCAATGCTATACATAATTTGTTATAATTAATATGATCCACACAGTTGAATGCCTTTTCAAAGTCAATAAAACACAACTAAACATCTTTCTCTGTATTATCTGCATTCAGCAATGATAGTCCTCATTCTGTATCCTCTTCTGAATCTGAATTAAATTTCTCACAACTCCCTGGTACTGTACTGATGCGGCAATTTTCTTTCTTTCTTTTTTCAGCAAAATTTTACTTGTGTGTCATATTTTTTGATAATTCTCTCATTCTGTTGAGTTACTTTTTTTTAGACTAGGCACAAATATAGATCTCTTGTAATTGGTTCACAAGTTAGCAGTATTACAAATTTCTTGACATAGAGTAAACATCTCTAGTACAGCATTCATTTGCTGAAATATTTCCATTGATATCCCATAAATTTCTAGAACATTGTTTTTTCCCATTACTGTAGTGCAAGCAACTTGGACTTCTTCCTTCAGTACCATTGATACTTTATCATATGCTACTTCCTGAAATGGTGAATGTTGACTCATTCTTTTTGGTATAATGATTCCTAGTATTCGTTCTATCTTTATTTAATGTTTCCTGCAATATTCAGTTTTTTGCCCATAAAATAATTCAATATTACAACTCAAAGTTTGGAAGCTTTCTTCAGTTATTTCAGATTGAGAAAAGCTGAGACTTTCTAAAGGTCATTTCAAAGACAAAAAAGTAAAAAGAAAAGACACTGATGGGTTTAGGAGGAGTCTATGAAGCATGCTCGTGAATGAAGAGTAGATACTAGAAAGGTAGACATGATGAAATAAAAGAGTTGTAAAGAAGAGTTTTAGTGGTAGCTCTAGAACACAAAGTGCAGCATTTTGGACATGAAAGTATCTAAACAAACAAGCTAGCAAGTAGAGAAAAAGTAAGAGAGATGCTTAGGCACATAAAGATATACAAGGAGCCAGAAAGCAGAAGCTGAAGAGTCAAAGACCTTTCTTCACATCTGACAAAGAGACAAAGACTTCCTCTGAAGTCAGTGCTCTGAATTTGGACTTCAAGTCTCGGAGACTGTGAGAAAATAATTTCCACCTGTTAAAGCCATCCACTTACAGTATTTCTGCTATAGCAGCATCCAGTGAAATTGATTTTAGACTTTTTAACATCTAGAACCTTAAGAGAATACATTTGTTTTCCTTTAGGGCACAGGCCTTGTTATAATTGGTTATTACAGCTATACATATCTAATACAATATATCTTTGGTAAGGAGGGTTACTATTTCTGGAAAATACCTCAATTATTTACCTGATTAACTACTAATTGTCTCAAGTTAGTTAATATACCCACTTTTTCCGCTCAGGAAAGCATTTAATGGAAAGGCTGGGTAGGAATTAGATATTACATGTGTTGGTGATAGATTAACTGAATGCTAAATAATAATTGGAAACAGTCCAGTGTGTGTATTATCTATTTAGCTATTTTATCATTTTTATCTGCTTCCTTAACATACCTTTATCATAACACCTATCCCATGGAATTGAAAGTCTTACTTTAAATTTCTGTTCTATTTGAATATCAGCTCTCTGATTGCAAAGGCACCATCTTACACATATTTTCTTTCTACCTTTTTTTTTTTTTTTTTGTAAGTAGATTAGAATCTTTGTTTAATAGATATTTTTATACAGAATAATATATTGCAAGAGATTTTGAGAGTATATGCTGTATTGGAAAACTTTAATCTGTTACAAATAAAGTAGAAAAATGTATTGATAAACGTATGTGTGTGTCTATCAATATATCACAATTTGCCTTTATCTATACAGATGGATAATCTGTATCTATCTGTCCATCTTGTTATAGGGACTGTTCTAATTTTCGGTAGACATACATGCAGATATTGAATGTGTTGGTGGTAGATTAATTGAATGCCAGATAATAACTGGAAACTGTCTAGGGTGTGTATTATCTATTTAACTATTTTATAATGATTCTAAGAGTTGGAGTCTTGCTGTGGCACTGTAGGGTAAGTAAGCACTGGAAAACAAAGTCTGTTTGGACTGTAGGGTCAGTGGTTCAAATCCACCAGCTGTTCCTCAGAAACCTTATGCAGGATCATTATGAGTTGGAAAAATTTGATGGCGCTAAACCACAACAAACAACAACTGTTACAGCAATCGAGTTGCCATGATTGAAAAATATCCATGACTAGAATAGGAAACAATCGATATATTTGCATGAAAAATAGAATTCTGATTGTTCAATAGTTTCTACTACTTTTCTTTTGCTCTTATTTGTTTTTATTCTGGGGAGACTAGATCACAGAGGTTTAGTTGCTGAATGATTTCCCTGAAAATGAATAATGCAGCCATCTTAGATTTACTTAGAACAATATTTTCTTACAAGTCAAAAAAGAAACAGTCCATGGAAAATGTGATTTTTAAGGGTATTTATAACTTGAATTTGACTTTCTGATTATCAGCACTTGAATTATAGCAAAAGTTAGTGATTAAAGTGATGGTTGCTAACTGAGATGTTGGTTGAACCTATCAGTTGCTTAGCAGGAGAAAGATGTTGCAGTCTACATCCACAAAGAATTACAGACTTGGAAATGTTGTGGGACAATTTTATGTTGTACTGCCAGGTCGCAGTGACTTGAATTCAACTTGATGACTGTGGGTTTGGTTTAGTTAGAATTATAGCAAACTCTCTTTCTCTCTCTTAATTTATCTTTTGTTCTCTGTTTTTGTTTCCTTTTTTTTATTTTTCACTGTTGTTGAAGTTAGAATGATTTCTTCTATGTGTTGGGGACCAAAAGGCTTATAGGCCTCATAAAACTTTAAGAGTGTCAGAACTGCTCCTTATTTGATTATTCAGTTATGTTTAATATTAACTTAGAACGTGAGCTCTTGGTATCCATGTAAAACCGAATTTCCCTCTAGAACCGAGGCAGTAAAACTTCCTCAAAGGACAAACAAGGACAGGTTTACTGGGATTAAGCAGGGAGGTTCTGGAGAGGAACTGCCCGGGGTATTCACTTGGGGTAGAGTGGTAAATTCTGGGAATATTGGATTAAGGACAATGGTGGCAACTCCCTCAGACCACCCTGGGTTTAATCAGTTTAGATTCTGGGAAAAGGACAATGGTGGCAGCCCCTTCAAACCGCCCAGGGTATAATCAGTTTGACCTATATGTTCTCCTTCCTCCTGAAAGCTTAATTAAACCAGGTATCTGAAACAGCTTGACTTTCTTCAGACCTTTTGAAATCCTTTTCACCTTTACCCATTGAAGATTAGGTGCTATAGGTATGTTAATTAGCCTTGAGAAACCTCGAGCTCCAGTCTTGGGATTTGAACCTAAAAAGTAATTTATAACAATTTGCTTGAATTTCTGGAAAATTAAGGATGTTAGATTATCAAGACAATATGTGATGTATATTTTAGAATTTGTTCCTGTAAATCATTTTGTCCTGTTTTGAATGATTAATCACATTTCATTTCTGTACCCTGTCTTTAATAATCCCCTTCTTCCTTTGTGTAAAGTCCCTCCCTGATATAAAAGACGGATGCAGACTAAAGCCGGCATGCATTATTGCTTGCAGGGTCATGGCGCGGTTTTGCATCCACTCTGGTCTCCGAGTGTTTCCTTTTTCACTCGCATCCCACCTAGAGTTAGTTTTGGGTGCAATGTCTGCTCCCAAGCAGTCTGTCTGGCAGCTTGCATCAAACCTAAACCTATGTGTCTGTCTTCTTTGTGTCTGTTCTCTCTCTCTCTCTCTCTCTCTCTCTCTCTCTCTCTCTTTATCATCACCAGACACCCCACCTTCGTGTACTCACCCCCTTGTCGAGGCCAGACCCCGGCACCTATGCAACTGGAAATGGTATTACTCTGGAGCTAAGTGTAAGTTTTGAGAATAAAAAATAATTGGAATATTCAAATGTGGAACAGGAATCTCTCAGTCAGACTTAAATGCATATAACATTCCTTGTACTTATGGGACTGATTTTCACATCAATTTAGACAGTCATGTCATGGTAGTTGTTGTTGTTGTTGTTGTTAGGTGTCATTGAGTCAGTACCAACTCCTAATGACCATATGCAAAGCAAAACAAAATGTTGCCTGGTCTTGGGTCAACCTCACTATAATTGCTATGCCTGAGCCCAGCACTTCTGCCACTGTGCCAATACTTCTCATTGGTTGTCTTCCTCTTTTTATCTGACCCACCAATTTACTAAACATATCTTTCACCAGGGACTGGTCCCTACTGAAAACATGTATGAAGTATGAGAGATGAAGTCTGGCTATCCTGCTTCCAGGGAACATTCTAGCTGTACTTCTTCCAACACAGATCTGTTTGTTTTTTTTTTGTCAGTTTTTCAGTATTCTCCTGCAACACCATAACGCAAATGCACCAATTCTTCTATGGTATTTCTTATTTATTCACTGTCCAACTTTCTCATGCATATGAGAGCATTGAAAATACCATGTCTTGGGTCAGGAGCACCTTAGTGCATATGAGCAATTGATGGTCTGTTGCACAGTCTGTCCCTGGTCTTGTTTGGACTGATATATGGAGTTTTCCATGGTCTCTTTCCACAAATGTAGTCAATATTGATTTCTGTGTATTCTATCTGGTGAGGTCCATGTGTATAGTCATCTTTTATGTTGTTTAAAAGAGGTATTTGCAATGAAGAAGATATTGGTTTGCAAAATTCTGTCATGTGATCTCCAGCAATGTTTCTATCTCCAAAGTCTTCTTTTATAACTACTAATCCTTCCTCTTTGTTTCCAACCTTTGCCTTCTAATCACTAGTAATTATCAATACATATTGATTGCATGTTTGGTCAATTTCAGACTGAAGAAGTTGGTAGACTTCTTCAATTTCATCATCACTGGATTTAGTAGCTGGTCATAAATTTGAATAATAGTGATATTAATATGTCTTCCTTGTAGGGATATTGATATTATCCTATCACAGACAGCATTGCACCTCATGACTGCTCTTGATATGTTCTTTCTGATGATGAATGTGACTTCATTCCTCTTGAATTTATCCTTCCCAGCATAGTAAACCATGTGATTGTCAGATTCAAAATGGCCAATACCAGTTCATGTCAGTTCGCTAATGCCTTGGATATCGATGTTCATGCATTCCATTTCATTTCTGACAATTTTGAATCTTTCTAGATTCAGACTTCGCACTTCATGTTCGGATTATTAACGGATTTGTATAGCTGTTTCTCTTCTCTTTTTGTTGTGCCTCATCAACAAATGAAGGTCCTAAAGGCTTTACTCCATTAGCGTTATCATGGTCAACTCTACTTCGAACAGGCAGCTCTTCTCCAGTCACATTTTGATTATCTTCCAACCTGAGGTGCTCATTCATCTTCCAGTGCTGGTAATATTCTGGTACTCTTCATCATGTTTCAATATTCAATAATCTGGTGCTGAAAGTTTTCCACTGTCATTCACAAGGTTTTCAGTGATTAAATATTTGGTAGTAGTCCATCTCTCCTTCTTTCTTGTCTGTCTTCATCTGGAAGCTCAGCTGAAACCTGTTCACTGTGGGTGCCCCTGCTGGTATTTAAAATACCTGTGGCATAGCTTCCAGAATCACAGCAACACACAAGCCACTAAAGTATGACAAATTGACAGACCTGTGGTGGAATGTCATGGTAAATGATAAAAAATAAAAGGAATGAAGTTTTGTGATTTTGGCATTTGGGAATCACTTTTTGATGAAAATAGTTCAGTGCTTATCCTACAGTGCCATGCCAGCACTCCACTGCATATCTATTTACACCATGTCAAAATGGCAGTGTTAGCATTCTTAAGGGACCCTTTTTTTAAAAATACTGTTTTATTTGGGGGACATAAAGAAGTCTGAAGGAACATGATCAAGTTTGCAGGCTTGATAGGGAAAGGTTTCCCAATGCAATTGTTTTAGAACAGCCCCTACTACCCTGCAAGAATGAGCAAGTATATTGTTGTGGTATAACAGAACAAAAAAAATTCCTCAGTGCAACGTTCTGATTTTTTTCTCATTAATGTAGTTTTCAGTTTTCTTAAAACTTCATAATAAGCCCCATTATCATCCTGTGTCCATTGAGATTATTTATCAATATTATTTCTTTGAAGTTACCAAAGACAGCACAATAACCTTCTGAGCTGACTTATCTGCCTTGAATTTTTTTTTTTTTTTTCTCATTAAACTTTGTTTTAAAGGGTCTGAAAATTCTGTGACATATTTTTGGTCAAGTTGTTTCCATTTAAAAAGTACTGATTTTAAAAACTAATAACTTAAACCTGCCACATACACAAAAAGAAACAAATGGTCCATATAACATTCCTTTCCTTCTGAAGGTTTTATGATGCATTGCTCTCATTAACTAGTCTTTTACTATTAAACTTAAATGGCCAATTGAGACAAACAGTTCTGAGACTGTTCTTCCACCACAGATTCAGACTGGAGAGACAGGTATTAAAGGTAATATTCATTTAGCCTTCTGAGTTTTCTGAGCTGATTTGGTGACTTTGCCAGCTCCAGCAGCCTTTTTGTCCACTGCCTTGATGACACCCACAGCAATAGTCTGTCCCATGTCACGAACAGCAAAACGACCCACAGGAGGGTAGTCTGAGAAGCTTTCAACACACACAGGCTTGCTGGGAACCATGACAACAATGGCAGCATCACCAGACTTCAAGAATTTGGGGCCATCTTCTAGCTTCTAGCCAGACCAGCGATCAATCTTCTCCTTGAGCTCAGCAAACTTGCAAGCAATGTGAGTGAGCTGTGTGACAGTCCAGCACAGGTGCATACCCAGCACTTATTTGGCCTGGATGGTTCAGGATGATCACCTGTGCAGTGAAGCCAGCTGCTTCCATTGGTGGATCATTTTTGCTCTCACCAGCCACATTGCTATGGTGGACATATTTGACAGAGACATTCTTTACATTGAAGCCTACATTGTCCCCAGGCAGAGCTTCACACAAAGCCTTATGGTGCATTTCAACAGATTTTACTTCAGTGGTAACATTGACAGGAGCAAAGGTGACCACCATGCCTGGTCTGAGAACACCAGTCTGCAACACCACCAATTTTGTAGACATCCTGGAGAGGCAGACGCAGGGGCTTGTCAGTTGGACGAGTTGGTGGCAGGATGCAATCCAGAGCTTCAAACAGTGTGGTTCCACTGGCGTTGCCATCCTTACGGATGACTTTCCATCCCTTGAACCAAGGGACGTTAGCACTTATCTCCAGCACATTGTCACCATTCCAACCAGAAATTGGCGCAAATGCTACTGTGTCAGGGTTGTAGCCAATTTTTTTAATGTAGGTGCTGACTTCCTTAACGATTTCCTCATATCTCTTTTGGCTGTAGGGTGGCTCAATGGAATCCATTTTGTTAACACCAACAATAAGCTGTTTCCCACCCAGTGTGTAAGCCAGAAGAGCATGCTCACAGGTCTGCCTATTCTTAGAGATACCAGCTTCAAATTCTCCAACACCAGCAACAACAATAAGGACAGAACAGTCAGCCTGTGAGGTTCCTGTAATCGTGTCTTTGATAAAGTCTCTTGTGTCCTGGGGTGTCAATCATGGTCACATAGTACCTGCTGGTCTCAAATTTCCACAGGGAGATATCAATGGTGATGTCTTGCTCATGTTCAGCTCTCAGTTTTTCCAAGACCCAAGCATACTTGAAGGAGCCCTTCCCATCTCAGCAGCTGCCTTCTCAAGTTTTTTGATGGTTCTTGAGTTGATTCCACCGCATTTGTACAGCAGGTGACCAGTAGTGGGTGGCTTGCCGGAGTCAACATGTCCAATAACAACAATGTTGATATGGGTCTTTTCCTTTCCAATTTTGGTTTAGGTTTTGCGATGGTTTTCACCAACACCTGTATTCTGGCGCAACCCCATTTCGAAAAATCTGCCTTGAATTTAACTGCCCCAACAGATTCCCATGGAAGCCACTATTTTGATTGCACATTGATCTGTGCATCATATTGGAAAATCCAAAAGTCATTCCTGGTTATGTTTCAATCCATAAATTGTCTTCATAAGTTTGAACTTGTTTAAAATACTGATGGTATGAACAACTCTTTGAGCTAGTTGACCTTCATACAATAATTTTGGCACCCATAAATACAAAAAAAATGCTGCATCCAAAATGTTCAGTTAAAACTGAAGATGCTGAACCATATGAGATCCAAATTTTTGTAGCTACAGAATCAATAGTAATCCTATTGCCTTCTTCCACCGGTTTCTGGACCCAGCCATAGTTTCTTCACTTGTTGAGGGTGATGTGTTTTTTCTCTTTTTATTGAAGATGAACAGTACATAATTTAATTATTAAACCATCTTTAAGATCTTCTCAGTCTTCCTTAAAATGTTTGATTGATCTAAAAACTATGATTTTGCATAAGGTAGTGTTCCTGTAAACTCGTTGCAAAGCTTCAATGATTTGAGATGTCCACTTGAGTTTTGTTTAAAATTTAGTATTAGCCCTGACCTCAAATTGCTTTTTTTCCATGGCAATATAT
>NW_006408531.1:7613526-7625542 GCF_000296735.1 Chrysochloris asiatica
TATATCACTCTGATGAGACAATTATATTACTGAGAGAACTTGTCTCTAGCTATCCACTAATTGCAGAGACACGTTTAAACATGTTTTGTTTGGAATAAATCCATACTTGAACTGAAACTGGAACCTTAGTTACAATACTTTTAGACCTGCCCTCATATATTTATATATTTTCTAATGATTCTTTCTCTGTAAGATACGACAGATGAATTTTTTTCATTTCTGTTTATTTGTTCTGATAATCTCATCTTTCTAGGATATAATATTCATTGGAACAATGAAGAAAAAATATTTTTCTTGGTATTGTCTTTATACCTAAAAATATACCTGAGATTGTATTTTGTAGAAATAACAGTAATATAACATGCTTTTAAAAAATAAACACTGGTTCATCAAATAAACACTGGTGTGCTATAATAGTATTTGTTTAAAATCCAGTTTGTCTAGCAGGGACAAGGAAAATATATTTTTTCTAATTGGGCAGAATCATTATTCAATTTATTGATCACTTGAGGGGACTTCAAAAATCAAAAAGTTCATAGAAACATGTCATTATCTTTTGTTTTTAGATGTACAAAAAGGCACTCAGTAACATATAATCATTTAAACTGCCAAAGGGTACATTCTTCAAGGCTGCCTACTGGTTGACAGCACACAGTCTTTCTATTTCCATGAGTCTAGAGTCCTCAGCTGCTCTATCATCACCTTTGCCTCCATCTCTGTTGTTGCTGCTTCTTTGGATAGAGCCCCACATTCTGCTCGTGCTCTCCTCCTTGATGGTCCATGGGTCCTCTGTTCCTGGGATGTAAGATTAATTGCTCTCCCCTTTATGTTACAAAACTTCTACTTTGACAGTTATGGCAATCACAAACAGTCATGGTAATAGTTACTCACTACTGAATCATAAGAATCTTATCCCCATCTCCTTTCACCAGACCCATCTAGACAAGATGAAAACTATTCAGTGGGGACTCTATCTCCCCCTGCACTCTAAAACTAAACTCCCTCTTGAAAATTTGTAAGCCAGTCAATTAGTGCCTTTATATCCTCCCCCATCCCCCCTCATTTTAGGTAGGGAATGTCTAAGTTGCCCATTTCTATCAACCCTGTGTATAGAGAGATATGTTTGAACCTTGATGTGAAGACTCCTTCCCTGTCAGTTGGCTTTTTGAGCAACTACATCCATAAATTTTGGTAAAGCTCATCAAACTTTAGTAATATATGCTTGTTTCCTTTATCTCATTTATCTTCCTCTAGTTGGGTTCTGGTCATCAAGCCATTGAAAAGCATAGTGGTTACGAATCTGCCTGCGAACCGCAAGGTCAGCAGTTCGAAACTACCAGATGCTCCATGGAAGAAAGATGAGGCATTCTGCTCCCATAAAGATTAACAGCCTTGGAAACCCTGTGCAGGGTCACTATGAGTCGGAACCAACTCCATGGCACATAACAATCTGAAAATTTGGCCATGCTTGTGTATGAAAATTTGTAAGCCTCACTTCATATCAGCTAGATGCTTCACTCTCAGCTCTAGACCTCTGTGGCTAAGTCCTTTTCCATGGGCTTAGGATACCTCAGGTCTCACCACACTTCATATCAACCAGCCCTTTCTTATATCCCCAGGTAGATGGGAGTCTATGGAATGTACTTGAACTCAGCCCGTATCTTCATTGCTGTCTTTCCCCTTCTTACACTCAACAGTAGGTCAATGTGGTTGCCAGCAAGCTTACATGTGTTCTCTTTGAATTTCAGTATTGGAGGGAGAATTGTCCTAAAAGGACTTGATTATTTGCCTTGCTGCCTCCCATGCAAACAAGTTGTCTGTTTTTTTAAAAAAGTAGCCAATCAGACTGCCATTTCTGTTTTGGATTTTTCCTGCTGGTCTTTCTTTCAAGAAGTATCTTCTGTTCCTCTAACCACTCAAGGCTGGTCTGCATGTTCTTTCAACTGGGAATGGCCTACCTCAGAAGATACTGGGTACAGCTCAGGATTCCACCTAAAGTCCTTCCTATACACTACAAAGTCCTATTTCACTGGGCAAATTCTGAATCCATTTTAGGTATTCTAATCACTTATAGCCTGAAGACAGACTTGCAAGTTTTTCTAATCATGTTTCCTGATATACCTTTCTATCCCACTCAAGTGTCTCTTTTATAATAGTAGGCAAGCGAAACCAACATCCATAAGACAGTCAACCAGGGTTCATAGTCACCAGATACACTCTCAAATTTGAAAACCAAACTAATATTTACCCAAAGTTTACTGATTTTTATATACAATAGGAAAACTAGGTTCATATATCCTTATAGTCTATTTAAATACATTTCAAATATTGGAAACTTTTTTTTAATAAATTATCTACAACATCTCATTATATCTGGCTTTCATTCAGATGATACATCTGAATGTTCAGATATAATGAACATTCCCACTTGAAAGGATAAGCAGACCAGTCTGTAGCAGGTAGAGGAACAGAAGACACTTCTTGAAAGACCAACAGGAAAAATTCAAAATGAATGTAGTGGAGGTAACAAACATTGATTAGTTCCCAACTTGCAATCAGTATCTCTTGGTCTTATTGAAGATTGACTATTTTTATTGTTGTTGTTGCTCATTTCTGATACCTTTGTCTTTCTATTCCAAATGGAATTGTCAATTTAAAATGAAATGAAAATGAAGAAATATTATTGAGTCTGCCTAATCCAGGGTCTCCATGGGTCGAAACCAACTTGATGACCCTTAACAACAACAATACAACTAGGAATCCTGGTGAGGTGCTGTGGAATAAGCACTGGACAGCTAATCACAAGATTGTTGTTTAAAACCCACCAAACTCTTCTTGAAAAACTTATACAGGTTCACTATGAATCAGAACCAAATTAATGGCACTTAAGAATAACAATGCCACTAAGTCAATAAGTTGTTGTTGTTGTTGTTATGTGCTGTTGAGTTGATTACGACCCATAGCCATCTGGTATAGGGTTTCTGAGGAACAGATTGTGAGCATCAACCACCAATCTTGTGGTTTAAAGTGACTTTGCAGTCAAGAGCATTAACCCACAACACCATACCAGGACTCCAGACAGGTTATTAATTAGACAATATTCAGGGAAGAGAACCTATTTACTATTTGCACTTGTCATGTCTCTTCAAAGTTCATCTCACACTAATCCTCTACTTTCTGATATATTTTTTTTTCAGTTCCTGAAACTTTATAGGCCAACACATTCATGTATGTAGTTCAAATTTTTTCAGCTGAGATGATTAAAAATAAAATACATGTATCTAAAAATCAGCTAAAAACGTTCCTTAGCCATTCAAACAGGAAGAAAAAGATGGGTTAGTTGACATTATATAAGATTTCCATTCAAAAGGCTTAATTGTCCCCAATATCAGCTCTTGTTATACTTTGTTATTCCAGCTAAAATGTAAGATCAGAAAGCAAATAATAGGGCTAGAGATTGCATGCAATCAGCCATATGATTATTCCTAGATTCCCAGTGATCAACAACCCTCATTTAGTACTTTGCAATGTTTCTTTAGATAAGACTCATGTTTTGGTTGTAGATTTTTGTAGCACCTTTTTTCAGTATTCCTGTGCATTCTGAAAGCCTGTATATATTTGCTTCTACCTGGCAAAATCAGCCATGTACCAGAACTATAATGCCTCAAGAATTTAACTGATTTTCCTGCTTATTTCTTTCAGCATCTGCATGGGGATGTGCAGTCTTTACAGCTTACAAACAAATCTACATAGTGACAATATATTGATGAATTGAAAGATTGATCTTTCTCCCAAAAAGTGCCTTGGTGACACTGTGGTTTTATTAAAATATCTGTCTCTTTTTTCTCAAAGAAATTCACAATCGTCTCAGTGTTCTTTTAAACACTTTGAGCACCTATTATCTGCATAAAATATCTCTGTTAATCCTAAATGGAAAGAAGAGATTCTTACCTTTCCTACATAACACACACACACACACACACACACACACACACACACAGAGAGAGAGAGAGACAAAGAGATACCAACAGGGGTTTCTAGGATCCTGCAGTTATTATCAAACCTAGATTTCCAATTTTTCTTTATGCCTCAGCTTATATGCAAATATTTAAGTCTCTAAACGACGTTCACTCCAAATTACACCAACAGTCGAAGATGTAATATTTCAATTAAAATGGGTTTTTAATTAGCATATTCACCCCAGGATTTCCTAATTACCACCTACATGTGACTTATTTGAACATGAAGTATCTGGAAATAGTTTAGATTCATTAACTCAAAAACTTAGAGAGAGGCAGGGCTTGATGGCGGCTAAGGTGAAGGTGTAGTGAAGGTCACCCTCAGCAATAACTCAGAAATACAGGCAAAAAATAGGCAGGACAGAGCTCCAAAACTCAGACTCACAGAGATAGGACTAGTTTAAAGGTTTGAAGGCTTATAGCCTGTGGAATTTGGAGTTGAAGTAAAAAATCGTGTACTTTTGAATCTGTCGGCGGGGTTTGGAGCCTGAGCCAATATCCTGGGTAAGACCAAGCTGCGGGACAAAATAGAGGCTGCAGAGACACCACGGAAACACGCTGCCACGGGAACCTTGGAAAAAAGAAAGGTGCACAATATACTTTGCCAATTTTGCGTGGTTCCGATTATATTTTTTTCTTTAGTGTCGGATAATTGGTGCACTCACTGTTTGCCCACCTCCATTTGGGTGGGTAGAGGCAGGGGCTTGGCCTAGGGGCTGCGACCCACCCTCACCGCTGGTGGTTTCTTCTGCTGGGAGCCCACGTACTCAGCCCAGGCTGAGGAATGGATGAGCTTCCTGTTTGGGTCTGTTTTTTTTTCACTGGTTTGACAGGAGTCCCGGCGTGGCTCTGTGGGCTGAGGTGCCACACTGAAGAGCCTTTTGAACTGCAAGGTCAGTGGTTCAGGCTCACCAGCCGCTCCTCGGGAACCCGCACACTCAGCCCAAGCTGAGACACGGATATGCGTCCTATTTGGGTATCAAAACAAAACTGTAAGAACAAACTCAGAGACTCTGGAAGGTCAATCTATGACCAAAACAAGTACAATGTAAAAGAAGGTAAACATGTAGGAAAAGAGATCCAGATAGGGAGAAGATCAGGTTGATTACAGGATAAAATAGACTGCAATAAATGGTCAGAAAAGTTAATGGACTATAAGACAACCTCAGTGAAAATTAACACTTCACAACATACCAAGAGAATGAAAATCCAAGAAGAATATGAAAACATTAAAACTATGAGGAAATTTATAAGAAAGAATGCAAAAATGATGAATTCAACAAAGAAAGACAAACAGAACAAAGAAGCAGCAACACCACAACAAAACAAATGAAATGACAGCAATTAATAAATACCTATCGATAATTACACTGAATGTAAATGGATTAAATGCACCTGTTAAGAGATGGAGGGTGACAGAATGGATAAGAAAACAAGATCCTTCGATATGCTGTCTGCAAGGGACACATCGCACACACAGAGACAAAAACAGATTAAAAGTTAAAGGATGGGAAAAAATATGCCAAGCTAATTGCAATAAAAAGCGAACAGGAATGGCAGTACTAATCTTAGATAAAAGAAACTTTAAGGCAAAAACCAGCATAATAGATAAAGATGGACATTATCTCATGATTAAAGGGACAATTGAACAAGATGAAATAACCATATTAAATATCTATGTTCCCAATGAAAGAGCGCAAAATATATAAAACAAACTCTAGACTTGAAGAAAGAAATAGATGAATCTACAATAATAGTGGGTGACTTTAATAAACCACTTTCAAAAATGGATAGAAAAACCAGAAAGAAATTTGACAAAGACACAGAAGAACTAAACAACACAATCAGCCAACTGGATCTCATAGATGTGTACAGAGCATTCAACCCAACAACTGCACAATACACATTCTTTTCCAGTGCACATGGAACATTCTCCAGAATAGACCATGTTTTAAGCCAAAAAACAAATCTACATAAATTTACAAATATCAAAATACTACAAAGCATCTTCTCAGACCACAATGCTATCAAATTAGAAATCAACAATAGGAAGACCAAGGAAATCAAGCCAAATACATGGAAACTGAATAACGCCCTTCAGAAAAGTGACTGGGTAGTAGAATAAATTAGACGTGAATTCGCAAAGTTTCTAGAAATAAATGAGAATGACAACACAACATACCCAACTCTTTGGGACACACGGAAAGAGTTGCCGAGAGGACAATTTATTGCAATAAATGCACACATCCAAAAAGAAGAAAGTACTAAAATTAGCACATTAACACAGAATCTACAACAATTAGAAACAGAGCAACAGAGGGAACTCACAGCCACCAAAAGAAAAGAAATAATAAAGATTAGAGCAAAAAAAAAAAGTCATGCAGGAATCCTTAAGCCAGCAAAGCTATCAATAAAATATGATGGTGTCATGAATACATTCCAGGATAAACAGAAGCTAATGGAGTTTTCCAAAGCCAACCCTGTGCAACAAATTATCCTAAAGGGAGTTCTGCGGACTGAAAACCAAAATGAACAAGCAACTAGCAGAGATTGACATACGTTGCATCAACTTCCAGAACTAAAGTGGCAGAAGGAAGAGTCAAGAACAGAACAAAACTATAAGAACAAACTCAGAGTATCTGAGACGTCAGTCTATGATCAAAACAATTATAATGTGAAGGAAGGTAAACATGTAGGAACAGAGATCCAGGATAGAATACAGTGCACTAAATGGGGGAAAAGGTTAATGGAATACAAGGTAAACTCAAAGAAAATTAACACTTCATAACATACCAAGAAAATGAAAATCCAAGAAGAACATGAACTTTAGAACTATGAGGAAAATCACAAGAAAGAACACAGACAATACACAGAAATCAAATTGACTACATCTGTGGAAAGAGACGGTGGAAAAACTCCATATCATCAGCCAAAACAAAGCCACGGGCAGCCTCTGAATATGAGGTTGAACATATCCCACCGAATTTAGAGACCATTTAAGGAACAGATTTTGTAAATTAGATAGAAAAGACCAAAGACTAGAAGAATTGTGTGATGACATCAACAACATCATACAGGAAGACAACAATAGGTCATTAAGAAGACAAGAAAGAAGGAAAAGACCAAATGGATATTAGAAGAGATTCTGAAACTTGCTTTCTAGCATAGAAATGCTAAAGCAAAAGGAAGAAATGAAGAGGTAAAAAAGCTGAATAGAAAATTTCAAACTCAAATTTTACAATGCAAAGTAAAAGACCTGAAGTTAGAAAACTGAAACAAATCATGCTCAGCATTTCTCAAGCTGAGGAAACTGAAGAAAAAATTCAAGCCTCAACTTGAAATATTGAAAGATGCAGAAAGCATAAAACAAAGATGGAAGGAATACACAGAGTCACTGTTACAAAATAAACAGTTGCTGTTCAGTCATTTCAAGACGTAGCATATGACCAAGAGACAATGATAATTAAGGAAGAATTCCAAGTTGTATTGAATGCATTGTCAAAGAACAAGGCTGTGTGAATTAATGGAATGCACATTGAAATCTTTCAACAAACTGATGCATCATTGGAGGCACTCAATCATCTATGCCAAGAAATTTGGAAGACAACTACCTGACCAACTGACTATAAGATACCCATATTTGTGTGCATTTCAAAGACAGGTGACCCAACAAAATGCAAAAATCAATAGACAATATCATCGCAGACGTCAGATGGATTTTGGCTGAAAACAGAGAATATCAGAAACATGTTTACCTGTGCTGTATTGATTATGCAAAGGTTTTTAATTGTGTCAATCATCATGATAAGCTATTGAAAACGTTGTGGATAATGAGTATTCTGGAACACTTAATTGTGTTCATGAGAAACCTATAAATAGACCAAGAGACAGTTGCTTGAACAGTACAACGAGACATCTAATGGTTTAATTTCAGGAAACATGTGCTCCAGGGTTGTATTCTTTCACTATACTTATTCAACCTGTATATTGAGCAAATAATCTGAGAAGCTGAGTTATATGAAGAAAAGCATGGCATCAGGATAGGAAAAAGACTCATTAACAATCTGCAATATGCAGATGATACAATATTGATTTCTGAAAGTGAAGAGGACTTAAAATACTTATTGATGGAGATCAAAGACTATAGCCTTCCATATGGGTTGTACATTAATGTAAGGAAAACAAAATCCTAACCACTGGACCAATAAATAAATATCCATATAAATGTAGAAAAGATTGAAGTTGTCAAAGACTTGATTTTGCTTGATTAACCATTACACTCCTGGAAACAGCATTATGAAATAAAATGATTAATTGCATTAGACAAATCTGCTGAATAAGAACTGTTCAAAGTGTTGAAGAATAAGGATGTCAGTTTGAGGACTAAGGTGCACCTGACTCAAACCATGGCATTTTCAACAACCTATGTGAAATGTGTAGCAGAATCAAGAAATCCATTGCTTTCTAATTCAAGATGCTCAGAGCTGCCATCTTGGGAGAGACCAAGTGGGGAAGGGTCAGAACAGCCATGAACGACTGACGGAACCGCGAAGATACAGGTATGGACATTCATTTATTGGTATCTGTTCATTGGTCTCTCACTGTCTGTGCACCTCCATTATGGTGACTAAAGGGGATGCTTGAGTGAATGGATACCCCATCCCCACCCCTGGAGGGTTCTACTACACAAGCGCACAGATCTCCTCGAAATTTAAAGTGACAGTTTCCACTTAAAACCAAATGGCCACCACTCGTCTGTCAGTTTGTCATACTATGGTGGCTTGTGAGTTGCTGTGAATCTGAGGGCTGTGCTACTGGTATTTTAAATAACCAGCAGGGTCATACATGGTGGACAGGTTCCAGATGAGCTTCCAGACAAAGACAGACTAGGAAGAAAGAGTGATGAACTACTTTCGAATATTTAGTCACTGAAAAATTTATGAATAGCAGAGAAACACTGTCAAATACAGTGCCAGAAAATGAGCTCCTCAGGTTGGAAGGCACTGAAAATGTGACTGAGGAAGAGCTGCCTCCTCAAAGTAGAGTTCACCAGGATGATGTGAATGGAGTTAAGCTCATAGGAGAAAAGCCCACAGAACCTTCATTTGCTGATGGGGCACAACTAAAAATGAAGAGAAACAGCTGTAAACATCCATTGAAAATCAGAACATGAAATGTATGAAGTATGAATCTGGGAAAATTGGAAGTTGTCAAAAATGAAATGGAACACATAAACATTGATATCTTAGGCATTAGTGAGTTGAAATGGACTAGTATTGGCCATTTAGAATTTGACAACCAAATGCCGGGAAGGACAAATTGAAGAGGAATAATGTTATTTATATTCATTGTAAAAAAAAAATATATATATATCCAGATCAGTCATGAGGTACAATGCTGTCTGTGATAGGATAATATCCATGCACCTACAGGGAATCCCAGTTAATACCACTATAATTCAAATTTATGCACCAACCACTAAAGCCAGTGAGGATGAAATAGAAGAATCCTACCAACTACTTAGATCTGAAATCGATCAAACATGCAATCAAGTTGTATTGCTCATTACTGGTGATTGAAATGCAAAGGTTGGGAGCAAAGAGGAAGGATCAGTATTTGGAAAATATGGCCCTGGTGATAGAAATGAGACTGGAGAACGCATGATAGAATTCTGCAAAACCAATGATTTGTTTATTTCAAATACTTTCTTTAGACAGCATAACAGATGACTATATACATGGACCTCACCAGATCGAATACATAGAAAACAAATTGACTACATCTGCGGAAAGAGAAGATGGAAAAGCTCCATATCATCAGTGAAAACAAGGCATGGGCAGACTGTGGAACAGATCATCAATTGTTATTGTTGTTAGGTGCCATCGAGTTGGCACTGACTCATAGCAACCTTATATGCAGCAGAATGAAACAATGTCCCCAATCCTGGGCCAGCCTCACTACTGCTACCACATTTGAGTCCATCGATGCTGCTACCTGGCCAATACATTTTAGTGGGGGTCTTCCTCTTTTTCTCTGACCCTTCATCTTACCAAACTTGATAGCCTTCTCCAGAATCTGTTCCACCCTGACAATAAGTCCAAAGTAGGAGAGACAAGGTTTAGCAATTTTGGCTTCTAAGGAGCACTCTGGCTGCACTTTGTCCAAAACAGATCTATTGCTTCTTTTGGCAGCCCATGGCACTTTTAGTATTCTCCTCCAACACCATAATTCAAAGGCATCAATTCTTCTGCAGTCTTCCTTATTCACTGTCCAGCTTTCACACGCATATGAGGTTACTGAAAATACCATGGCTTGGGTCAGGTGCATCTAGTCCTCAAGCTGACATCTTTGCTCTTCAACACTTTAAAAAGTTCCTGTGCAGCAGATTTGCCTAATGCAATATGTCATCTGATCTCTTGACATCAGCAGACCATCAATTCCTCTTATGCAAATTCAAACTGAAGCTGAAGAAAATGAAAACAAGTCCACAAGAGCCAAAATCTGACCTTGAATATATCCCATCTAAATTTAGAGATCATCTGAAGAACAGATTTGATACACTAAATATTAAAGACCAAAGACCAGAAGAGTTGTGGGATGACATCAAGAACATCATACGTGAAGAGAGCAAAAAGTCATTAAGAAGACAAGAAAGAAGGACAAGGTCAAAACAGATGTCAGAAGAGACACTGAAACTTGCTCTGCAGCATAGAGATGCTAAAACAAATAGAAGAAATGAGGAGGTCCAAGAACTGAATAGAAAATATCAAAGATCAGCTTGAGAAGATATAGGCAAATATTACAATAAAATATGCAAAGATTTGGAATCAGAAAACCAAAAAGGAAGAACACACTTAGCATTTTTCAAGCTGGGGGAACTGAAGAAAAAATTCAATCCTCTGTTTTCATTATTGAAAGATTCTCTGGGCAATTTATTGAATGATGCAGAAAGCATCAAGAGAGGATGGAAGGAATACACAGAGTCACTGTATCCAAAGGAAATGGTTAATGTTCAACCGTTTCAAGAGGTAGCATATGATCAAGAGCCAATGATACTTAGGGAGACAAGGTGCATTGAAGGAATTGGCAAAGAACAAGGCACCAAGAGTTGATAGAGTAAAAATAGAAATCTTTCAAGAAAGTGAGAAGGCACAGGAGGCACTCACTCATCTATGCCAAGAAATTTGGAAGTCTATCTGATTGACTGATTGGAAGAGATCTATATTTGTGCCCATTCCAAAGAGAGGTGACCCAACAAAATGCAGACATCATCAGATAATCTCTGTGATATCTCATGCAAGTAAAGTTTTACTAAAGGTAATACAGAAATGTCTATAATCATACATTGACAGAGAACTTCTAGAGGGTCAAGCTGGATACAGAAGAGGCCATGGAACGAGAGATATCATTGCTGATGTCCAAAGGATCTTGGCTGAAAGCAGAGAATATCAGAAAGATGTTTACCTGTGCTTTATTGACTACACAAAGACTTTCGATTGTGTGGATCATGACAAGCTATGGACAACATTATAAAGTATGAGTATTCCGGAACAGTTAATTGTACTCATGAGGAATCTGTACCTGGACCAAGAAGCAATTGTTGGAACAGAACATGGGAACACTGAATGTTTTAAAATTGGGATAGGTGTGTGACAAGGTTTTATTCTTTCACCATACTTATTCAACCTGTATATGGAGCAAATAATCTGAGAAGTTGGGTTCTATGCAGAAAAATGTGGCATCAGGATTCGAGAATGACTCTTTAACAACCTGCGATATGCACATGATATAACCTTGCTTGCTGAAAGTGAAGAGGGCTTAAAACGTTTACTGATGAAAATCGAAGAGCACAGCCTTCGGTATGGATTACATCTCAATGTACAGAAAACAAAAATCTTCACCAGTGGCCAATAAACAACATTCTTATCAACGGAGAAAAGATTGAAGTTGTCAAGGACTTCATTCTTCTTGGATCAACTATCAACACTCACAGAAAT
>NW_006408531.1:7625687-7636468 GCF_000296735.1 Chrysochloris asiatica
TTCTTGTTTCTATTAATGTCTTCCTAGATGATGCAGATGGAGTCCTGGTGTGGTGCTGTGGGCTAATGTGCCAGACTGCAAAGCCATTTGAACTTCAAGGTTGGCGGTTCCAGCTCACCAGCTGCTCCTTGAAAACTCTGTACAGGGTTGCTATGGGTTGGAATCGACTCGACAGCACTTGACAACAACAAAGATGGTTCAGATTCTTAGATAATGTCTTTCTGCTATTAATGTTTTTACAGATTATTTATATGCTTATGCTAACATTGAGCATCACAACAGTTCTATATACTACATTTGCCACAGTTAAATAGTATTGTTGTGTCTCTATTCCTCACAATCATGCTTATTTTATTGATATTGATATTGATAAGTGCTGTCAAGCTGTTTCAAATTCATGATGACCCAATAAGCAACAGCATAGAACACTGCCTTGTCCTATACCATTCTCACAATAGTTGTCATGTTTGTACCCAATTTTGTGGCTACTGTATCAACCAATCTTTCTTATGGTTTTCTTCATTTATGCTGATGTTTTTAAGCATGATGTCCTTCTCCACTATATGTTAATCATCTACTATGCTTAGTTGCCTTAATGATCTTGCTTTAACAGCCCTGTTCCTTCCTTATCTAAAGTAATAATCGATTTTTTTTTTGTCTTGCAAAATAATTGGAAATTATGTTATTCAATTCCAAACTTGATACTTTATTTTGGAACATTTATGTTCTATCTCATTTATTTTCCTGAAGTGATAAATTTGTTTTGATTTAGTTCAACATATTATGTTCATGAAATGCTGTATTTCAGATAAAATCCTTATCTTTAAGATAAAATCATGCTAGTATAACAAACTTTGACCAATCATTGTGCTGTTAATCACCTTCCTTTTGCTTCTTTGAACATGTTTCATTTTGAACTATATCATTCTGTCCCTATTAATAAAATGTTCCTTGGCTGTGGCCTTGTTCATAAAGATGTTCCCCATGAAACTGACTAACCTTAAAGACAGGGCCTATTAGCTTATCCAGGTGAACAAAATAGTTTTATTAACCAAAGCTCTTCAAGAAAACAAAGTACTTGCAGTAGAATAGCTGTTCTATTGTGAGAGACTAGCATCTCCAGAAGACTACTGATCAAAAAGGAAAAATATAAAGATAAAAGTTTCAAACTGGACATACTCATGTCAGAAGGAAGAATGAGGGAACCAACATGCATTCTCAAGAAACAAAATGTCAGGATGCAAATGATTTCAGAATAATATGTTAGGATACAAAAAATTTGCTTCCACAAAAATGCGTTCATGACTACAGTTATATATATATATATACTTATATAACTGATTACAATTCTGTATAACTTGATATAATGAATAAATGAAACAACTGACACCAGTCAACTAAGTGGTAACTCACACCTTCCTAGACAAGTTGCTGACCTTTTAGTTTCAATGGACTTCAAGCTGAAGCTATCTTATTTACAATCATTAACCCCCTATCTTTTCTTTGTTGTCTCTGAATATAGACTCCTCTCTCTGTGGCAAAGTAGAATAAACACTGGGACTATTAATCATCAGTTCGGCAATTCAAATCCACTAACTATTTCTTGGGAATCCTATACGAGGACACTGTGAGTCAAAACTGACTTGATGGCACTTAACTTGCTGGAACAACAGAGTACTTTACATTTTTATTTAGGGCTGCTTAGCATGAGCTGTATTATTCTTTTCCTTTTATTCCTAACAGTTTTATGAGATATTCTTCTTTGATACTAAATTGAATTATAACGCATCTCACTCCAGTATAACTCCATGTTAACTCATGGATAACACCTTCAAAGACTGTAATAGAAACAAGGTCATATTCACAGGTACCAGGTGTTAAGATTCACCCATATTTCGAACGGGAGTGGTTATAATTCATTTCTTAACTCCTAAACATTTAATAACATCTATTTATAAACTTAAAAAAATAATAATAAACTTTGCAAAATTTTGAGATCTAAATAGACTCTATTTCTTTTCTATAAAGAGAGGTCAAATTGTAGGCTGTGAGTGGAAGTAGAGTGTGTTACTGATATCCAGGATCTTGGGCTTAATTATGTCTCATTAATCAGATTGGTAGTGATATTGATGTTTAATATCAGAACCATTCACATTTTCCTTCTTTTTAAGGTTCTCCTAATGTCAATTTTTCAATTTTCTTTTGAGAAGAACAATGATGCATTAATATCTGATTTTGTAAAGAACTTAAATATATATATATATTATAGAAATGTTCTTAGAGGTACTTATCATATGTGTTGACAAGGGAAAATGATAGAGAAAGAGAGAGAGAGATTACCTTGTGATGTGAGGAGATATGAACATTTTGTTCTGATACTCTCATACACACACATCTTGCCTGCATGACTTTGAGTCATCCTTAATCATTTTTAGATCTATCTTACTGCCTATGTAAGATTAAACCTTACCATTATATGTTCTTATTATACCTTTTCTTTCACAGCATGCAAAACCACTGTAATTAGGTAAATGATATAAAAAAAGAGAGTGTTTTCTCTCATATCCTCAGTTAATAGCATGTATCTGATCTCATGAATAAAATTAAGCAAATATCTTGGAATGGACAATGAAAGGTAATGCATCACAAATAGAAATGGGGTTAACATTAGTTCCAAATTTGACCTCATCAAAATTAGATGAATTTCTTGAATTTAAAATGTATTCTTACTATTGTATGCATAAAGCTCACATAAGTTAAAAAATGCCTCATAATTTAGTGTTATTTTAAATCTGATACTTTAATAATAATTAATGCTGGGAATTCAGATGTACTTGTGAAAAACCATATTCAGGTGAGTCTGTTAAATAATCCAAAAGTCTATATCCTAATACAAGTATTGCTTAAATATATCTTCTGGAGAAAAAGATACCTGATTTGTAGATATTTAATAA
Organism: Chrysochloris asiatica; assembly: GCF_000296735.1. Taxonomy (NCBI): domain Eukaryota; kingdom Metazoa; phylum Chordata; class Mammalia; order Afrosoricida; family Chrysochloridae; genus Chrysochloris; species Chrysochloris asiatica. The sequence goes on from NW_006408531.1 coordinate 7,628,642, forward strand.
ATAACAGATATAAATAGTTACTATAAATAATAACACTGATTATCCTTTGTAATCAAACCCTTCACCTGCTGTGATATGCACTGCATTTATGCAGATCAGCTGTAGGCCTTTCATCCATGAAATTATAGAATGTATAATGTGATGGGCCATGATATATTCAGTATAATTGCTTATTTATAAAAAAGAGCTATCAACAGCCCACTTTAAATAAATTCAGAAATCACCGTAGGGCATTTAGAAATGAATATTTTATATGACATTTTAAAAAGATTATGAGCATTTCTTTGAACAGTAAAATTAATGGCAGTTTGGCTGTTTAAACTCATCCAGTGTAGATTCAGAATAATAGCATATAAACTGTAATTATTGTGTTTGTGTTTTAATTGGGGGTAGCTATATACATATCTAGTAATGCAAAAATTTTATCTGAAATATGAGTAAATGGAAAACAAATTAATAAGTAATAAATTTCGTCCTGGTTATTTTGAAAGTTTAGTATATTATAAAAGCAGCTATCTATGTTAATCCATCTATTGTCCATGTATCTATCACCTATTATCTATCATAACTATCTGTATATATAATTTCTACAGGTTGTTTTCTTTATGTGATAGGGCTTCAAAAAGTTTGTGAAAAAATTCTATTTTTTTTTTTTAATGCTTTATTGTGAATTATGTGGTAGCGTAGTGGTTACGAATTTGGCTGCGAACCACAAGGTCAACTGTTCGAAACTACCAGCTGTTCCGCCGGAGAAAGATGAGGCTTTCTGCTCCCGTAAAGATTTATAGCCTCAGAAACTTTGTACAGGGTCGCTATGGGTTGGAACTGACTTGACAGCACTTAACAACAACAACAACATGGTAATATTTCTGGCTAGTCTTTTCTCTCCCTCTCCAGTGTCTATTTTATAGTAATATGCCAGCTAAACCAAGATTCAAAAGACAGCCAAAGCACCTTAACATTATTTCCTCCCTTTTCCCCATTCCAACCATGTCTCAATCTCTGTATCCCAGTGCCCTGGTGTTCCAAGGTTGTGTATACATCATTATTTGCCTCTGTCCCACTTCAGCTTCACATTCATCCTATCGTATTTAATTTCATTGCAATGCTTACAATCCTCTCCATGCATCATCGAATAATCAAAGGATATACCCCACAGGCCCACCTATCCTGGCTGTCAGCAAACAATTCCTCTCTTTCCCTGAGTTCCGTGTCCCCAATCACTCCATCTGTCCACACCATCATCTCTGTCTCCATGCCTGGCCTCACTGCCTCTCTGGGTACAGTTACATTTTCCATTCTTCTCATTTGATGGTCCCAGGGACCTCCACTTCTGGGCTGCAAAATCAATATCCTCCTTTTGTAAAAAAAGCAAAAAAAAAATCTGCCTCTACATTTCTGAGCTTCACAGTCAGTCTTGATGGCATGTATTCACTGTTGAACCACCAGAGTCTTATCCCCATTTTTTCTCAGTCTGGTCCTAACAGACTGGAGATCATTCCGTGGAGGTTCTGCCTTTCCCTGCCCCATCTGGAACTAGGCTCCCTCTTGAAATCTTGTAAACTAGTCACTTCTTGCCTTTATAGGCTGTCCCCATTTTGGGTCTTGGCAATTTCCAGCCTCACTCAAGGTATTCCAATCAGTTATAAGATGAAGACGGGCTTACATGTTTCTGTTGTGATGTTTCTGGCTAACCACCCCCGCCCTCTCAAGTGTCTATTGCACAATGGTAGGCAAGGGAAACCAAGATTCAAAAGACAGTCAAGCATCCTAACATTATTCCCCTCTTTTCCCCTTTCAAGCCATGCCTCAATACCTGTATCCTGAAACCCTGTTATTCCAAGGTTGTGCATTCATGTGCCCATGTGAACCTGTCAACCGTTCTCCCATCTGCCTTGTTCTTATTTTTCCCTTGCCCTTCTTGTGTATTTCCAGCCACCTCCCCACCCCACCCCACCACCAGCACAGGATCTCCTGTGTCGATTCCCTACCCTGTGCTCTTTCTTCCCCTCCTTCCCTCCCCTCCTCTCATTCCATACATCACAGTGATAAGCAATTTTATATAGAGATTTTTTTTTTTTTTCCCCATTTTGGGTGGGTTCTTTTTCTTAGTCTTTTACAATAATGGTCTTATGTAGTATTACTCCTTTTGTGACTAATTTCACTCAGCATAATGTCCTCAAGCTTCATCCATGTTATGCGGTGGCTTGCAACTTCCTTGTTATTCTTCAAGGTAGTATATTATTCCATTATGTGCATGTAACAGTTTGCTTATCCATTCTTCAATTGATGGGCATTTTGGCTGTCTCCATTTTTTTGCTATTGTAAATAGTGTTTCTATGAACATTGGTGTGCATATATCTACTTGTGTTATGGCTCGTTTTTCTTGTGGGTAAATACCAAGTAGAGGAATTGGAAATAAGGTATTTCTATTTCCAACCTTCTGAGGAAGTGCCGTATTGATTTCCAGAGTGGTTGGACCATATTGCAATCCCACCAACAATGTAGGAGGGTCCCAGTCTTTCTGCATACTCACCAGCATTTGTTGTCCTCTGCTTTTTTGATCTTTGCTGTTATTGTTGGTGTGAAATGAAATCTCATTGTTGTTTTGATTTACATTTTTCCCATGGCTAGTGATCGTGAACATTATTTCAAATGTTTGTTGGATGGCCGGATCTCTTCCTTGGTGAAGTGTCTGTTCATGTCCTGTGCCCATTTTTTAATTGGGTTATTTGTCTTTGTCTTGTGGAGGTATTATATTTTAGAAAAGAGTCCCTTATCTGATGTGTCGTTGCAAAAGATTTTTCCCATTCTATGGGTTCCCTTTTTACTCTTTTGATGAAGTCTTTTGATGCACACAAGTTTTTCATTTTTAGTATGTCCCACTCATCTCTTTTGTCTACTTTTGTTTGTGTACTTTTAAAAGTGTTTGGTAGTCTATATATGACCTGAATTAGTGCACTCACATTTGTCCCTATTTTTTCATTGATGACATTCATAATTTTGGGATTCACATGTAGATCTTTAATCCATACTGAGTTCATTTTTGTATAGGACATAAAGTAAAAATCTTGTTTCATTCTTTTGCATATCTCTTTCCAGTTCTACCAGCACCATCTGTTAAACAGACTATCTCCTCCCCATGCAACATTGTTTTCTCATCCAATCTGCCACTCTCTGTCTCTTCACTGGTGCATCGAATCCATTGACATTCACTGTAATTATCAATAGGTATGAATTAATTGCTGCCATTATGTTCCTTTTTTGGTAGTGCTATTGATTCTTTTGTTCTGCATGCCTTCTTGTGTTGGGTTTGTGTTTTTTTTGTGTGTGCTATTTCATGTCGGTTTCTTCTTAGTTTTCATGCTTGCTTGTTTTGCATGGAAGTTCATTTTCATGGTAAGTGGTGAAGTATTAACTTTCTTTGGGGATACCTTATAATTTACTAACTTTTCTCTCCATTTAAAATAATCCATTGAATCCTATAATTTACCTGATATCCTCACCACCTGGATCGTTGCTGCTACATTTGTTCCTCCTTTTAGATTGATATAATTTTGACCTTCATTTGACCTCCCAGCTCCTTTGAGTTTGTTTTTGTAGTCTTGTTTTGTTCTGGACTCTACTATCTGTTGACTGAGTTGCCACGCCTGTCAATCTCTGTTTGTTGTCTGTTCTTGTTGGTTTTCAGTCCACAGAACTTCCTTTAGGATGTTTTGAAGTGCTGGGATGGTTTTGATAAAATCTCTCAGATTCTATTTACTGTGGAATGTCCTGATCGCACCATCATATTTGATTGACAGTTTTGCTGGATAGACTATTCTTCATTGACATTTTGTTTCTTGTAGGGTTTTGTATATATCTCCCCATTGCCTTCTTGTCTGCATAGTTTCTACTGAATATTCAGAGCTTAATCTGATTTGCTTACCTTTATAAGTGACATTTCTCTTCCCCCTGGCCACTTTTAGTATTCTCTCCTTGTCTTTGGTTTTGGAGAGCTTGATTATTATATATCTTGGTGACTTTCTTTTGGAGCCTATCCTTCCTGTGATATGTTCAGCTTCTTGAATGTTTATTGTCTCATCTTTCAAGATGTTAGGGGAAATTTCTTCCAGAAGCTCTTCAACTATCTCTTCTGTGGACTTCTCTGATTCTTTGTTCCAGAATGCCAATAGTTCTTAAGTTGTTCCTCTTCATGTTATCCAGCATGAACCTTAGACTCTCCAGATTTTTTTATCCTTTATTCTGCTTGCTCTTCTATCTTAGCAGTATTTAGAGATTTATCTTCCAGCTCACTAATTCTGGCTTCCATCTCTTCTATTCTCCTCCTTTCCCCTTTCAGATATCCATTTCTGATATCTTATTATTAATCATCTGGACCTCTTTTTGCAGGTTTTGAATTGTTTTCAATGCTGTATCGATCTTGTTTGATTGCTCTTGTAGTACTTTCCTGACCTCTTCTCTGTTTTACTCCACCCCTTTTTGGAGCATTTGAATTTGCTTCCATATCATTCTTCTGAATTCTTTCTTAGGTATATCAAAAAATCTAGAAAGCCTTTGTCTGTCTCTCGTTAATTTGTCTCAGCTACTCTTTCCTGTTTTTGGACATTTTGTGATATCTTTTGTTGTTTTCATTCATCATTTCTGATAGTTATGTATTGTTGTTTTTTTTAAATCCTAAGTGGATGTTCTTGTTGTTTATTATTATGCTTACTGGGTTTCTCCTGGTGAAAATGATCAGGAGATAGGCTTCCCTTTTCACAGGTAATGCTTAGCAGGTGTTGTTGGCTATTGTCTCAGTGGTGGAATATTATGGGGTATGCTTATAGCTTGGCTATACGGCCATGATTACTGTCTCTTCTTGGGTAACATAGGGAGAAAAAACTCCCACCTCCAGGAAAGATGTTTAATCAAAAGGACCAAAAGCAGAATTAATATAAATGCAGAGACAAAAACCACCACTTTGGAACAGAAATAAAGATGTGGTCAACTGTTCTGTGCTACACAGGCCTTCTGTGTACAAGGTAGACACCTCCAGCAGTGGGTGTATGCTTGCTCAGGCCCCTCTTCTAGTCACTACAGTAGAGGTGCACAGGTAGATATTGAGAAGTTAATGGGAGAAAGATTGTCCACTATTTTTGTCTTTGAAGTCAGTTTTGTATCTGCGTGTGCACAGCGCAGTTCTTGAGATGATTGAGTCCTTTTTTACAGATTGTTTTATAAGGGTCCTGCACACAGAGTTCAGGTAGCACAGTGGCCACGAATCGGGCCTCAAACCTCAAGGTCAGCAGCTTCAAACCAACAGCCGCACTGTGGGAGAAAGACAAGGTGCTCTGTTACCACAAAGACACACATCCTCATAAACCTGCACAGGGTTGCCAGGAGTCAGAACCAACTCCACAGTGCACAGCTACCAAGGGTCCGACACAAGTCAATTTTAGGGCTGTATTTCCATGGCTGATGTCATAAGTAGCCACCAAGCTCATTCTCTCTGTATCATGGGAGATCTGTGGGGTCAGCACTGGGACTCTTTTTGTGTGTGGGGGGGTGCACACCCACCCATCTGATATTATCTAAGCTGGACAAAGAAGGCTCAACAGGGAAGAGGAGGGAGAAATGTGTAGAGTCTCCCACACCTCTTTTTGCAAATGTCCCTGCACTGCTTCTATCACTGGTTCCCTGAGCTGGTCTGGCTGTAGCCCCGCCTTCTAAACTGTGCCAGGGCAGGGTGACTACAGAGGGAGTCCTGTCTCCAGACCCCTAACTCTCAGTATTTTCCTTATCATCGTGATTTTTTCACTTGAGAGTGTGGAAAACTAACGTACTGGACTTTATGATAGATCCAGAGCTCTGGATTTGTTCTGTGAGCGCTTCCTCTGTGAGTTCCCAGTCCTTCGACCACAGAGACTTTCCTACCTCACTTTCCCTACTTCCCCTGCTCTATTGTCTTTTAATTGCATTTTTCATTAATTTTTTGAAGACCTTTGTAACTCCTACTCCCCCAAATAATCAAGTTTTAGAACCTCCAATGTAGCATTAAACATCTAAAATTTGTAATATACTCAGAAACCATGTTGCTTTTGAGTTTTGGCCATCTAGTTGACATGAATTTTATTCTAGTTTAAGAGGAATTATAAACTAAAGTTAGTCATCATAACCCCCAATTCTGAAAATCTAAATAAGATAAGCTCAAGAATAAATGTAATTTTATTCCTGTTTCTGTAAAATCATGTTTTATGAATTCTTAATAATCATTTTCATAGTAGAGAAGGACACACTGAAATTTCAAAATAAGCTCAATAATTGCACAGTAATACTAGAAATAGGTGTTGTTCTATAAATAATTCACAAGAATATTGATTGGATAGTTTCAGAGGACTATAGTTATTTACATACTCTCCTCTGTTCTCTCAACAAAATTATTTAAGTGTTTTTAAAATGTTTGTTTTCTATATTGACATGTAAATCATTAAAAAGGGCCTGTAAAACTTTTTATTTTTAGTTTAGAGTGGATTTTATTTCATATATAGGAAACTGGCAATAGGTTATCAGTAAGTCAACTGCTAAAGATGAAAAAAAAACCAGAAAAATTTAAAAATATTTAGTCAAAAAGAGAGTTTCTGCATTTAGAGAAATTATAGTAACTCTCTAGGGAGACATTGTATAGTAAAGTATCAAGTTCATGTAATCATAATAGTCTAGGAAGTAAATTTGATCAATTTTATTTATAAAAATGTTTTTTTGGGAAAAAAATCAAGTTCATATTGTTTAATATGATCTTTTTTAAAAAAAAAATAAGGACTTAAGAAAAGGAACAAAGATTAAGTGAATTTGAATCTAAATATGGAGCTAAAATATTAATTTTGTGAGAATCTAGGAAGAAGGGCATTGTCCATGGGATCTATTTATATAAGACACATGACTTAGCTTCAATAAGTATTGCAGGTCATGGTATGGCTATAATAGTTCAACTGATTTATTTAAGAGTTCCAATCCATAGCAACCCTGTATAAAGTTTCCTAGGAACAGCTGATGAGCTTGAACTGCCGACCTTGCAGTTCAAACTGCTTTGCAGTCTGGTGCATTAACTCACAGCACTAAACCAGGCCTCTATGAGTAAGTTTCAATTCGATGGTACCTAACAAAGCATAGTACATACATAAAAGGAACCAGAGAGACATTGGTCTAAGCAACAAATGAAATTCAATAAAGAGAGCATAGACAAAGCATAGACATTCTCACAGAGAAGAGAATGGGCTTCCATCTCATGAATGGGCAGGAGTGTAGAGTGAGTTCCTGGTTTCATTTCTCATGTACTTGCTCTTTGGGGAAGGATGCTGGTTTCCTGGTAATTTTTCCTCCGTTCCTACATTTTCCTACCATAATTTACGGACCATAACTGGTCATTTCTTCCTGGTTTTGATGTACCCCCTCCATTACAGCAGTCTGTTATAATTGTATTCATGAGCTAACCATAATGTTGGTTTGTTATAGAGATATTATAATTAGCTACATTATTTCCTCTGTGTTACCCATTCAAAGCAAGTTTCGATCACTGTTTCCCAGAGCCCTGTTGTTCCAAGGTTGTTCATACATTGTTATTTATTCTGTCCCATTTAGTCCATGAAAATCCACCTAACTGTTCTTCCATCTGCCTTGTTCTTCCATTCCCCTACCCCTTCTTGTGTATTTTCCCTACCTCCCCTCCCCAGCACCCAAGCTATCCTGTGTCTATTCCCTACCCTGTGCTCCACCTTCCCCTCCCTCCCCTCACCCCAACTCATACATCCCAGTAAAAAGCAAATAATTTTTTTAAATCCCCATTTA
>NW_006408531.1:7636568-7701741 GCF_000296735.1 Chrysochloris asiatica
TTTACAATAATGGTCCTATGCAGTATTTCTCTTTTTGTGACTGACGAGTTTCACTCAGCATAATGTCCTCAAGGTTCATCCATGTTATGTGGTGGCTTGAAGCTTCCTTGTTATTATTCAAAGTAGCATAATATTCCACTGTGTGTTTATACCAAAGTTTGTTTTATCCCTTCTTCCATTGATGGTCATTTATGTTGTCTCCATCTTTTTGCTATTGTAAATAGAGCTGCTGTGAACATTAGTGGGCATATATCTACTCATGTTATGGCTCATATTTCTTGTGGATACATACCAAGTAGAGGAATTGCTGGATCATAAGATATTACTATTTCCAATCTTCTGAGGAAGCACCATATTGCTTTCGAGAGTGGTTGGAACATTTTGCAATCCCACCAGCAATTTAGAAGGGTACAAGTCTCTCTGCATCCTTGCCATCACTTACTATCCTCTACTTTTTTGATGTTTGATGTTATTGCTGGTGTGAGATGATATCTCATTGTTGTTTTGATTTGCGTCTCTCTAATTGTTAGTGATCGTGAACATTTCTTCATATGTTCATTGGTTGCCCGCATCTTCTCCTTGATGAAGTGACTGTCATGTCCTGTGCCCATTTTTTAATTGGGTTGTTTTGTTTTGTAGAGAAGTGACTGTCATGTCCTGTGCCCATTTTTTAATTGGGTTGTTTTGTTTTTGTAGTTTCCTATATATTTTATAAATGAGTCCCTTGTCTTATGTGTCATTGCAAAGTATTTTTTTCCCATTCTGTGGGTTCCTTTCTTACTCTTTTGTTGAAGTCTTTTGATGCATGTAAGTTTTTAATTTTTAGTAGGTCTCAATCATGTGTTTTGTCTATTTTTGTTTGTGTAATTTTCAAAATATCTTGTATTCTTGTATGCCCTGTATTAGGGCCCTCACCTTTGTCCCTATTTTTTCATTGATGGCCTTTCTAATTCTGGTATTCACTTTTAGGTCTTCTAATGATTGAACACTGTAGTCTATAATCACAGAAAAAGGAGTGGAGAGAGAGGAGGAGGAAAAATAAAAACCCCAACAAATCTGTAGTCTAATATTAGTCTGACTTTAATTTCCTCTTTCAGCTTCTAGCTTCAATGCCATCTGATAAATTTCAAGATGTCACTGTTGGTTGTTATGCTGTACCTCTGGATTTAATTTTTGGCCTATTTTGTTTTTAAAATTTCTCCCTCTCCACACTCCCTGTTCTTGCTGTTACACTATTAATAAACAGTTCAGGGCCAGTTACAGCTGTTTTGAGCTGCTTGCTCATAGTGTAGTGGTCATGAATCGGGCTGCAAACCTCAAGATCAGCAGTTCCAAACCACCAGCTTTTCTGTGGGACAAAGATGAGGCCCTCTGCTCCCGCAAAGATCCACAGCCTCAGAAACCCTGTGCTGGGTCACTGTGAGTTGGAGCCCACTCCATGGCACTTAACAAACAATCAGGCAATTCCTTTTAAATACTGAGAGGATGTGTGCACATGCATGGTGGAAGATGCCTCCAGTGGTGGGGTAGGGAATGTCCACTTGCTCAGGCACCCCCTCTAGTCACCAGAACGGAGGTGTGCAGACAGTTTGAGTCCAATGAACAAGACACACACACACACACACACACACACAAAAAAAAATCTGAACAATACCAAACCAGAAAAAAGAATATTATCACCTTTGCTCTGAGATTCTCACGGGTGTTAGCTCATGGTGGGTCTGCTTGCTCCCCCACTCAGTCTTGCCTTTTAGTCTAGACCAAGTTGTGGGCTCTGGGCAGCTGAGCCTGGCAGCTAAAGTATGAGATTTCTCAGTTCCGCTACAAGTTCCTATAGCTATAAACCTTCAAACTTTAAAAATATTCCTACATATGTGGTTCAGAGTTTTGGAGCTCTCCCCTCTACCTGTTTCACCTGGTATTCTGTGGTATTGCTGATGGAGATCTTCATTGCACCTATACTCTATCCACCATCAAGCCCCACCTCATAAGCAGTCTATACTCTTAATTATGCTGAGAAATTTCCTTTCATTTCATACTTTGTTGAGTGTTTTTATCAGTAATGGAGGTTGGATTTTGTCAAATGTCTTTTCTGCATCAATCGATACGATCACGTGATTATTTTCTTTTTTTCTTATTTATATGGTGGATTACATTGATTGTTTTTCTGAAGTTGAACTATCCTTTCATCCCCGATATGAATTCCACTTGATCATGTTGTATTATTTTTTTGATGTGCTGCTGGATTCTGTTGGTTAATTTTTTGTTGAGAATTTTTGCATCTATGTTCATGAAGGATATTGGTGTATAATTTCTTTTTTTTTTTTCCTTAGTGACATCCTTCCCTGGTTTTGATATGAAAGTAATGCTTGCTTCATAAAATGTATTATTAAGATATCCATTCTCATCTATATTCTGTAATAATTGTAGTAGAATTGGTGACAGCTCTTTCCTGAAGCCATCTGGGCCTAGATTTTTTTTTGATTGGGAGTTTTTTGATGACCTGATCAATTTCTTCTTCCTTTATGAGTTTGTTTAGGTTTTCTACTTCACTCTGTGTAAGTATAGGTAGGTCGTGTTTTTCTAAAAATGTATCCATCTCTTCTAAGTTTTCAAAATTTGTTGGAGTACAGCTTCATAGTATTCTGTCATTATTCTTTTGATTTCCTTTGGTTCCATTGTGACATTGCCCTTGTAGTTTCTAATAAGTGTTATTTGTGTCATCTCACTCTTTTCTTTTGTTAAGTTTGCCAATAGTTTGTCAATTTCATTAATCCTTTCAAAGATCCAGCTTCTTTTCCTGTTGATTATTTCTATAGTTTTTTTCTGATTTCTACCTCATTTATTTCTGCTCTTAAGTTTATTATTTCTTTTCTTTTGGTGACTCTAGGTCCCCTCTTTTGGTCTGTTTCTAATTGTTGTAGATGCTGTGTTAATGTGTTAATTTTGGCTCTTTCTTCTTTTTGGATGTGTACATTTATTACAATAAATTGTCCTCTCAGCACCACTTTTGATGTGTTCCAAAGATTTTGATATTTTGTGTTTTCAATCTCATTTGCTTCTAGGAACTTTGTGAATTCACGTTTTACTTCTTCTACTACCTTGGTGCTTTTCAGCAGGTTTTTATTCAGTTTCCATGTATGTGACTTTATTTCCTTTGTCTTCTTATTTTTTTATTTCTAATTTGATAGCACTGTGGTCTGAGAAGATGCTTTGCAGTATTTTGATAATTTGTAAATTTATGGAGGCTTGTTTTGTAGCCTAACACATGGCCTATTCTGGAGAAGACTGATGGCAGACACATATTGATCTTCAAGGAATGACACTGGCCCACAGATGTTGAAAGGAAACAAGGATCTTCCACCATAGCTGTAGAGACAAAAGTAGAACATTCCATAATGGCCACTTTTGCATGTGCTGACATTTTGCCTTTTCCACTATTGCTCCCCAAACCCTTCTGTTGCTATGCATGACAGAATACCCTGTTTTCATTATCTCAACCACCGTGTCTGAGCAAAGAGCTCAGTATTTTAGTATTTCCTGTCCCTCCCTAGATGTAAACTAAGCACACATACTAGACTTGCAGGACTTGTTTACTCTTTAGTATAAAAGGGACACAGTCTGCTCCCTTGGTATATTGGCCATGGCTGAATGCAATACTTGTGCTTCTGGTTAGTAAGTTCCCCTGACAGAAATAGACCAATATCTGTTGAACTGTCTCTTAGTCAGTTTTTCAGACTCTTGGCAAGCACCTACATGAAAGGAGTTTCCCTTCTAGCTTTGACCCCAAATAATTACTGAGTGAGCCAGGAACCCTGAGCTTCCAGGATGAAATGAGGGGAAATGAGCTTCCATGGGGGAAATCCCAGGCTGGCCATTGGCCTCCAAATGTGGTCCCCCTGGCACAGCTGATAGAGATCTGGGGACCAACTCATGAGTATGGGTATGCCTGAAAATGACGTAAGGACTTTTGGAACTCTTGCAGTCATCTAGGGTCAATAAGGCTAAGAAGGACACTAAGAAACTGATTGCCTCAGTTGCCTAACCCCTCCTGTAAGCTGTGCAAGCTATTACTGAAGCAGAAGTGGCTACACAGCTAGAAGCCAGAAGACTGAGAGATGAGTTGCATTTGGAGAGAGAGGCACAGTATGGGCGATGCAGATCAGCACCACTGAGACTCTGGCCACCCAGTGAAGGAGGCTTCCTGTGGAGCCTTTGAATACATAAGACTATAGGTAGAAACCTGAACCACATCCAGATCACCAGAGATGAGAAATTTCTACTAGAAAGGACGAGCAGACCAGCCTGAATTGGCTAGAAGAAGAGAAGATACTTCTTGAAAGAAAGACCTACAGGAAAAATACAAAACAATAGAGGCAGATGGACTGATACTACAAGAACAAACACATCGCTTCCCCAGGAAACATCAAGGCAAGTGGTCGGCTCCCCTCAATGCAAACCCCCTTACATGACTAAGACTCAATGGAAATACACGCTCTGATTGGTGACCACACACATCACCAATGGGGGTAAGTGGGGTAAAAGCAGCAATGAAGTGGCAAACTAAGCCCTACAATGTTCGGTGGACTTCTGTGGACCCAGATGGGGACCTGGTTGGCCAGCAGTGTGAGGAGACCTGGGGACTCTTGGGCCCAGAGTCAGTGGGGTGGCCACGGAGGACTAGAGTGGAGTGTGGAGCTACCGGCTGATAGGAAGAGAGGGCATGTGCACAAGAATGCCCACACTTGCAGATGGTACCCACATGAGCTGGCCTGCTGATCAGAGGTCAACCAGGAGAAAAAGAAGAGGAAAAAAAGAGTGATCTGATACAATTTGATGAACTTGACTACACCTACGGATACAGTGACTCACTCAAAAGAGGGAACAAATCCTTACAGCAAGAAACATTCCCACCCCCTCCACACACAGAGTAGACAGAGATGGGCAACTTGGACATTGGATACCCAAATGGGTGGGGGGGACTACAAATGCAAGAAGTGACTTGCTTACAAGCTTTCAAGAGGGAACTTAGAGCTAGGGGGCATGGAGGAAGGTAGAATCTTCAGTGAGTACTACCCAATCTGTCTAGGCGGAGCTGATGAAATGAAATGCAGATGGATCACTTATGATACTATAGTGAATAATTGTTATCAGAACTGATTGTGAGGGTTGGAAATGTAAAGGTAGATGTTTTGTAGCAAGGAAGGGAGTGATTAATTCTCCAGCCTAGGAGCAGAGGTCTCTAGGACCATCAATGGAGAAGAGCCTGAGAAGAGCTGAGAGCGGGACCCTACCCAGAGAAACAGCGATGCCTGAGATAGAGGCAGAGACGATGACATGGAGTGATGAGAGGCTGGGGACTTTGGATCCAGAGAGGGAGAGGGACTGTGTGCTGAAGACTGGGGGTGGGGAGGAGTGTAGGGTGCGGGTTTGTAGGGTATACCCTTTGGTCGGTTGATGATGCATGGAGGGGATTGGAACCATGACAATGAAACGATATACGATAGAATGAATGTAAAACTAAAGTTCTCTCATGTAAGCTATCATATAATTCACATTAATTTAAAAAAAAATTATGAGAACCAAATAGGTTGCACCGATGGCAACAAGAAAAGATATTGGATTATCAGCAACTTCAATGTGCACCCTAGGTTTCTCAGGCAGGAATTTAATCTGCTCCCCTGGGAACATATAGGAGCAGGCTCATTTGGGTATTCTCTCTGCACATGTCCTGGTTTCCCACAACCATAGCAGTTTTCTCTAAACCTGGGACCTGGCCGTGGCCAGCCAGGACAACCTTGTAGCACTGGAGTTTAAGACTGATCTCAATAGTGTCGTTTTTGTTGTTAAGTGCTGTTGAGTCAGTTCTAACCCATGGCGATCCTGTCTAGGGTTTAAAAGGAGCAACTGATGAACTTATCAACTTTACAGTAGAGTGCATTAACACACAGTGCCACACCACCAGAACTCAACAGTAACTCCTATAAATTTTGCCTTTTGGAGGCCTTTTGCCTCTGTGTCTAGGTCGTGGTCATTGCATACTGAGGTGACAGCTAGCAACAATTCATTGACATTATTTGCAGACCACGGACTTCTATTGCAATTTCCTTCTTATATCTGGGCCAGATGGATTTATAAAATGGGTGTTTAAGACAACTCTTCCCTCTGGATATTTGGGATACAGATTGGTATACTTCTGAATTACATCTACCAATCTGCATCTAAAAGGTTTGGGTGATTTAGGATAGCTTTGAGTAATTGACAAACTTCTCCTGAATTTCCCTCCTGTCTTCTATGAGACAGGTTAGTATGTAGTCTTGTGATGCTCTACCTTCATTGCCTGCCTGACCACTTTGGTAATTCTACCTACTGTCTTGATCTGGAATGGTCATTGTCCCATCAGCCAGATGCTGATGAGTGGTTTGTGTACAGTCTGCTTTGTGTCTTGCAGCACCTTCATAGTCTGCCCATTTGTTGTAGCTACTTCTTGAAAGGGGCCCAGGGACAGGCATAGTCCCTGTGATACTGTTGGAAATAGAATTGGTTCCTCAGGGTGGTGAGAGGACTATAAGCTGGAGGAATGCATTTAGTTTCTAGTAGGGAACTTTTCACCAATCTCTCTGAGTGCTCAGAGGGATCCTCCAGCTTTCTCCCGTGCCTTGATTATAATGCTCTCCTTGGTTTAAAAGGAGCAACTGATGAACTTATCAACTTTACAGTAGAGGCACAAATAGTAGTTCAGGCACAAATGCCTGAACATATGGGATTTCACTTCACTTTGTTTTTCTTCTGGGGAAAAAAAAAAAAAAAAAATTCAACTGAAGGATAGTATTGTAATTAGTGGACCCATTTAATGGCAAAACTTCTGAGTCACCCAACATATACAAGAGCCAAAATGTGTTACAACAGAAAATCATGCTCCTTTTCTTTAAGCTGTCCATGCCTAGGGCAGGGTGCTTCCATCATCTTAGGATACGTCCCAAATGGCTGTCTGCCAGTATGTGCTGGCCTTGTGTCATTTCCATAAAGAGACAGAAATTCATACAAGGGGCAGACCCACTCCAACCAGATCAGCATCCTGATCCTGGAGCTATCCCGTGGGAGAAATTGAAAGGCATCCCTCTTTTGCCAGTTTCCTCCCCCTCTGTGGTAGGTTTCTTGCAGACTTCCTTTCCCACCCAGCATCAGACCCATTTAAGTCTATGGAAGAGAAGCCTCCCACCCCAGGGCTCCTCTGCCTCTGTCCCTCCTTTCTTTCAGTTTTCTAGACCAAAATTAATGACCCATAATTAGGAAAGGTAGTAGAAGGGTGAATCTCCCTGCTCCTAGAATCTAGATAATCCCTCTTGCACCCCTTGTCAACAAACAAATAAACAAAAAACATAGCCTGGCATTGGCACAATAAAGATAGTCTAGACTGAGGTGTGGCTCTGTGGGTTAATGCACTAGGCTGCAAAGCCATTTGAACTGCAGGGCTGGTGTTTCAAGTTCACCAGCCACTCCTCAGAAACCCTAGACAGGGTTGCTATGGGTTGGAACCAACTCGATGGCACTTATCGACAACAGCAAGACTGAGGAAAGATAAAGGTTGGACTCTATCCCTACTTTGTTCTTTAACAGTTGTCTCAAAAACGGGAAAGCTCCTTCCTCAGCATTCCCAGGGGTGCTACAATAAAATAGATGTTGCAAAAACTGGATTAAAAATCCTACCTTCCTCCTTTTTACTGGAACCCAAATTCTAAGCCATCTTCATGAGAATAGACAGGGGTTTTGAGTGCCTCCCCCAATCCTTGGTTTAGGATTCAACCTCAGTGTGCTAATAGGTAGTCGCAGAAAGCACAAGTGAGTCACCTAGAGACCATTGTCACATTACAGGTAAGGGCAGGTTCTGGGAGATGGCATCCAAAGAAAGATCTCTCAAAGAGTGCAAAGTTTAGTCTCTGACCAAAGCATTAGGCATAAGTGAAAATAAGAGTCCTTTTCATATGAAAGAAAATAATTATTTGTATCAAAAGAATCACTCATTTTGCTGGGGATTAAATGTTGTGGGTCTAAAGGTGCTGATTAGTTTAGAAAAGTTCTTCTGGGTGTCACTCCTAGAGGAACAGGGACTCTGGCTGGGAGTGACCAATTCACAACTGCTCCTGAACATGCCTAAATTTCCTGTCTTCAGCCTCATTCTCGAAAATCCTAATCTGGATGAGAGCTCTTATGTGGCCCCTAACGACCTCTGGTATCATACTGGTTATGAGTTGGGCTACCAATCTCAAGATCAGCAGTTCAAAATGACCAGCAGAAAGATTAAGCTTTCTGTTCCCATAAATATTTACAGCCTTGGAAATCCTATATAGGGTCAGCCTTGGAAATCCTATATAGGGTTACTATGAATTGGAACCAAATCAATAGCACACCACCACCACCACTTCTTCAATAAAAGGGAGGAAATTGTGCCTTAGTTCTTCAGGCAGGAGAGTAGCAATCTCCCCTTGGGACTCATGCAATCCTACCTTATTCTTCAGACCAGTGGGGAAGAGGTTCTTCCATTGGACTCATGTAAATCCACTACTGTCTTTCTACACACTTTCAACACACATGAAAGGGAAGGAAGTAAGATAGGAGGGGAGGGTGAGAAAGATGCTCACCAACCTGAGCATCATCTTGAAGTCCTACCCCAGACTAACCCCCAAGATGCCAGGGTCTGTTAACTTCACTTCTGCAGGTCTAGCAAGACCCACTTATTGTTGATGCAAACAGTACACACAGACAAAAAGCAGCAAGTAGCAAGCAAGGTTTATTAATCTATGAATAATACACTTCTCAGAAGAGAAGCAGGCATCTCTCCTGCAAGTGTGAGAGAGTGCTGGCCTTCTGGTCTTTCTTTTCCTTTAAAGGGTTTTTGGCTCATCTCCATCATCTTCTATTTGGATTGGTGGTAGGGTCTGTGTAGAACACATTTTGAACCCTTTTTGGTGGTCTAGCACCGCTCTATTTCTCAGAACGTATGCTGTGTTCCATTCTCAGGATTGTTAAATCAAGTGTCAGATGTTGTGGTGGAGATAGGCTGGCAGCTAGTTCTTACTCTGTCTCTCTCACTGAGTTAGTGGAGTTAAGCTCTCAATAGCAGCAAAAGGGGTGGGAGTCTGTCATGGCCTGTGGGATATGGGGCTGAGGGGATAGTGCTTACAGGCTTGAACTGCCCCAAATGGCTTTCTACATTACCCATCCAGCACTGTGACAGTATCTCAGTGCTACAGTGGATGAGATTCAGGTGGTATCCTTTTTAGTTTGGATGAAAGCTGCCTGTAAGACTACTTGGCTAAATTAGGGAGACATCCTATCCTCTCCCATGCTGGGCAGTTATGGAGGAATTGCAGGAAATGATTAGAGAGCTGGGGATGAAGCATGGCCCATTATTGGGGCCCTGATAATGAGCTGCTTACAGTTTGCATGAAATATATTTATAATCAGCTCCTAACCAGTAGTATGAAACACTGGTGCCAATATTAAACCCCATGGTGGGACAGCTGCTCAGGCTGTAGCAGATCTGTGGGAGACAGAGAAGCTCCACAGATGGAACACTCAATCAACAGAAATGCAAGGGGAAGGGGAATAAGCAAGAACAATAGAAAACAAAAAGGGCTCAGTCCAGGTCACCAGGAAGCAATTGTGGATTGACTTGCTTGCTACTAGTACTCCTGAGACAAAGTTGACAAACAGTCCAATGTAGTCTCAGTAAAATTGTGGCAGAAATCTCTCCATGAACATCAATTCACCAAAGGGAAGGATTCTCAAGAGTCCACCACCACTAGTGCATCCCCAGTTGTGGGAAATGCTGACATTCCTGTATTATGTGTGTGGCCAAAGTTCCCTTTGCCTTGAATATGGAAACTATCAGAGGGATCAGTGTCGGGGACCTGCCTCGACATAGGGGTTTGGTTCACGAGGAGGAGATACCTGACGGCGGTAAAGATATATCAAGAATACACAGAAGGAGACAAAGAGAGAGACAATGAGGCACCCCAAAGCCAGGGTAGATACATCACTGGTGGGCAGGCTTGGGAGTACAGGCATCGTGGCCTCTGCAGGCAGCAACTCACTGCCCTGCCATCTTTACTGCATGCCCTCCAACCTGTAATGCACTGCAATCTTTACTGCATGCCCTTCAACCTGTAATGCACACCTGGGGAAGCCCGGGCCTCTGTTTTACTTAGGGGAGGAGCTTCACACCAAGCTGGGAGGGACTTAGGCAAGGTACAGCTAACATCAGTACTTTTCCAGACATTCAGGTAACTTTACATTGTACTTCGCTGGTTCGAATCCCAGGCCAGCAACTTGGTTTCTCAGGCTCAATTAACATATCTATAGCCTCTGAGCTCAGGTGGGGGAAGGTGAGAGGTAAGGACAAAAGCTTGGGCAGAGTCCTCGCTGTTTCTGGCTTCCTGAGCCAGGTTTTCAGGAACTTGGCTGAATAGCTAACACTTGGGAAAGATTCAGGGTTGATGGCTTTTTTGTCTGTAGAACAAAGAACTGTGAAGTAGCTAAGATGTTTTTAGTTAATCTTTTGGAGGAAGGCTTGACCTTGCAACCTTTACAGTCTGGGCTTTAGGAAAATATCACATTTATCTGTGGATTATCAAGGGCTTCTTGTATTAAATTAATACATGTAACTGAATATTAAGATGAAAAACAATTTGCCATTGACTGCCAAGTGGCTAGATCTGTTACACTCGGGCCTATAGGGCCTCGAACCTCTGACCAGTCTTACACGGTCTGCAACAGACCAGAGGCCCCACATAGCGGTAACAACCCATCATTCTCTAAGAGCAAACAGACTGTGTGATCCTTAGTAAATACTGGGGCCTAGTGCACCTTGATTCATGGGTTGGTTGTTGAAGACCTAAGGAAGTGGTCCAAGGCCCTGGGTGTTCATATATTACAATATATTGATGATGCTATGTTGACCCATGATTCTCTCTCCTTACTCCAACAAATGACAAAATTAGAACCATATCTAAGCTCTCGAGGATGGGTGATAAATAATGCCAGACATCAAGGCCCTAAATCATCTGTCAAATTTTGGGGTATTGTGTGACTGGGTAAGACAAAAGTGGTTTCTGAAGCTGTTGTTGATAAGGCAAAAACTTATCCCTGCCATACTAAAATGAAAAAGTTATGAACATTCCTGGAGATGCTGGCATATTGGAGTCCTTTATTACCAACTTGGCTCAGATTTTGTAACACATTGTCAAAAAAGGAGAAGCTTGAGACTGGACCCCTGAGGTGGGACAGGCATTCAATACTGCCAAGGTTGCAGGGCAGCAAGTACAGGCCCTTGGCAGCAAGAGTGTAGCTATAGGGCAAGAGTGTGAATCAGACATTGCCAGCTCTCCAGAAGGATATGGTTGGGGTCTGTGGCAATGACATAAGAAATGATGCATTCCATTAGGATTCTGGTATCCAGCAGTGGAAAGGTGAAGAAACCTGATACAGTCCTTTAGAAAAGAAACTTTGTACCATATACAACAATTTATAGCTTATAGAAGACATCATAAAATGTGCCCCTATATCAGTGCAAACACATTACCCCATACAGATATGGTTCAAAGACTATGCCACACCTCAGTTTGGGGTGGGCCAGTCCAGAAGATGGCATACATATCTGCAACAGATTAGTATCCTCTCAACCAGCCCCTTGAGTGCAGAATTATACCGGACTCTTGGACCATTTACCTGTGTCACTGATGAAAAACACTAGCTACCCTCGATGGAGGCACCACCACAAGAAAGTCACATACTTGAAGGTGCTGGACAAATTTCTTCTGATGGATGGCTCAGCTCAAGATAACCCTCCACAGTGGACTGCAATGACTAAACAATCCACCATGGAAGGTATGTAGATTGATTAAGTCATGAACCAGAGTAGCCAGAGGGCTGAGATGAGGGCTAGTAGATAGATTGATACATAAACCCAGCCCCACAGCTGGGCAATGTACAAAGGACTAACATTATGGCTAACACAACAGAAAGAGAAAAAGTGGCCAGTGAACCAAGAAGTCCTTTGGAGAATAGAACTGTGGAATAATATTTAGGCCCAAACACAGGGTATGGATATTGTAGCTTCTTCATGTGCCAGCTCATAGTGTCTTGCCCCCTTTGGGGAACATCTAATCTAATAAACTGTCCCAGCTGCATGCCATACAACACACAACTTCAGAGCAAGTGACTGTGTGCTTCATTAAAAAATGGAATATGAAGTCTAAGATTGTGAGACAGGATGGTCATTGTTTGACACTTCCAATTCCCATTCAACCCAACTGCTGCCAGACTGGTAGAACCAACGAATGGGATTCTAAAGAAAACTCTGCAGCATGATATCCACTCTGTATAGCAACACAAACAGAAATTACCAGAAGCTCTGTTATGCATCAGTGAATATCAAGGACAGACTTAGCCCAGTGCCTATCAATTATTGACCCAGGAACCACAGAAGACTTGTTTATCTCTCCTGGATATGGCAAATAGATCCCTGATAGTTTGTTTTTTTTTGGTTCCTTGGGGGATAAGACTATATGTAGATGTGCAAGTGTCACCTTGGTTTCATCCCATGATGCCAAAGAGCCTACGCTTCCACAACCTTGGGGAAATGCCATCCCTAAGGGACACTTAGGAGTCCTGGTGTGGCACCAGACTGCAAAGCCATTTGAACTACAAGGTCAGCAGTTCAAGCTCACCAGCTGCTCCTTGGGAAACCCTATACAAGGTTGCTATGGGTCGGAACAGGCTCTCCGGCACATAACAACAACAACAACAACAATGGATACTTATCTTAGGTCTATGGAGTATTGTAGTCTCTACATTGGATTATACCTGTCTCCCCTTCCAAGAAGGCCCACAAGGTCAACTGCTATGGTACTGTAATCCAGGAAAATCGTCTCTACCTGGGATTATTTTAAGTGTCTTTTCTATGACTGTCTGCATCCTACTTGATGTCGTGGTTTGCCCTTGCTGGTACCTCTTGCCATTTTGTTATTTTGTCCTTTTTGTCTTCAGTAAAGCCTTTATCAGCTAGGCCACTAAGATTGCCAATGCAAAGAAACAATGAGATTGTTGGGAATTCACCACTTCTTCTGTTGATGGCCTGCCATGGAAAATCACCCAGGTAAACACCAGAACCTGGGCTTTATGGCATCTTACCCTCCTAGCCATCATGGGGATCTTGTGCCTGGGAATAGTGCTTTGTTGTAATACATATTGTTTCTGTGACCTATGGTTATAACTCTCCAATACCCAGGCCTGAGGAATTGCATGCAAAACTGGTGGTAAGACTGTAAGGGCAATTTAGGGGCATTGTGGAGGAGTTTAGGGACAAAAGTTGAGCATTCAAAAATGGCCACTATTGCACGTGTGGCCCTTTTGACTTTTCCCCTCATTAGTCACCACCACCCTCCCATCCACATCAGTTGTTATGCCCACTATAATACCCTGTTCTTAGGATCTCACTCACCTTTCCTGGACAAACAGCCTGATACCTCAGGATTCCTTATCCCTCCCGAGCTGTACACTAGCCCTGGACAGCTGGACGCACAAGACTTATTTACTCTTTACTATAAAAGAAACATGGTCAACTTCCTTGGTACAGAATTTTGTCTGTCCAGTTGGCTGCCACTGGATGCAGTCCTGGATTTTTCTTTCTGGGTTTGAACCTGAACAAGAGCCAACAGAGAGAAGACATTTCCCTAGAGCTTATACCATATATTTGGACTTCTAGCCTTGTAAGCTATGAAAGAACAAATTTCTGTTGTTAAAAACATCTGCTTGTGATACTTTTGTTATAGCAGGATGAAATAACTAAGATATCATGAAAAGAAAAAAATTAATATTTAAAAGAGTAGATCTTTTGTGAAGATGAATGATAATCATGGTTAACTTACACCTGTTGTTGTTGTCGTTGTTAAGTGCTATCACATCGATTCTGACCAATAGTGACCCTATATAGTTTCCAAGGAGTAGCTGGTGAGCTTGAATCACCATCCTTGCAGTTCAAATGACTTTGCAGTCTAATTCATTAGCCGACAGCGCTGCATCAGAACTCCAACTTACATCGTAGCATCTTCAAATGGTCTCTTCTGAATCAGATATTAACAGTGTTCACATATTCTGCTATGATATAACACCTTTAAAAATATTTTCCAAATTTTTTTGTTGTTTCTGCATGACATCAAGTTATTTCCAATTCACAGTGACGTTATATAGGGTTTCAGTCTGAAATTGATCAAACATACAATCAAGATGTTATTAATAATTACTGGCCACTGGAATGCAAAGTTTAGAAACAAAGAGGAAGGATCAGAAGTTGGAAAATATGGCCTTGGTGATAGAAATTATGCTGGAGATCACATGACAGAATTTTTCAAGACCAATAACTTTTTCATTACAAATATATATTTTAAACAACAAAAAATTTGACTATGTATGTGGACCTAAAGATTGCATGATAGAATTTTGTAAGACCAATGACTTCTTCATTGTGAATACCTTTTTTAAACAACATAAAAGATGAAAATACACATGGACCTCACTATATGGAATACACAGAACTCAAATTGACTACATCTGTGGACAGTCTCCATATCATCACACAAAGTAAGACCAGCAACAGACTGTGGAACAGACAATCAAGTGCTTGTGTGCAAGTTCAAGCTGAAGCTAAAGAAAATTAAAATAAGTAAACAAGTGCCAAAATATGACCTTGAACAGATCTCACCTGAATTTAGAGATCATCTAAAGAACATATTTGATGCATTAGACACTAAAAACCAGAAGCGTTATAGTATGACATCTAAAACATCATACAGGTAGAAAGCAACAAGTCATTAAGAAGAAAAGACAGAAGGTAAAGGCCAAAGTGGATATCAGAAGAGACTTCAAAACTGACTCTCTGGCATAGAGATGTTAAAGCAATTGGGAGAAATGAGGAGGTAAAACTGTTGAATGGAAAATTTCAAAAGGCAGCTTGAGAAGATAAATCAAATATAATGAAATTTCCAAAGACTTGTAGTTAGAAAAACCAAAATTAAACAACACGCTCAGGTTTCCCCAAACTGAAGGAACTAAAGAACAAATTCAAGCCTCAATTTGTGATATTGAAAGATTCTATGGGTAAATATTAAGTGCAGCCAGAGTGCTCCTTAGTGGCCAAGATGGCCAAACTTCGTCTCTCATATCTTGAACATATTGTCAGGAGGGAATAGTCGCTGGAGAAGGATATCATGTTTGGTAAGATGGAGGATCAGAGAAAAAGAGGAAGACCCCCAACGAGATTGATTGGCCAGGTGGCAGCATCGATGGACTCAAGAGTGGCAACAGTAGTGAGGTTGGCCCAGGATTGGATATTGTTTCATTCTGCTGTGCATAAGGTCATGAGTTGGTGCCAATTCGATGGCACCTAACAACAACAAAATGGGCAAATATTGATTGATGTAGAAAGCATCAAATCAAGATGGAAGGAAACAGAGACTCTCTGTACCAGACACAAATAGGTGGTTGATATTTAGCTATTTGAATAGGTAGCATATGGTCAAGAGGCAATGTCAAGGTGCATTGAAGGCATTGGCAAAGACTAAGACACCGGGAATTGGTGAAATACAAAATGAAATCTTTCAACAAAGTGAGGCATAGCTGTAGGCACTCACTCATATATGCCAAGAAATGTGAAAGACAATTACCTGGCCAACTGTCTGAAAGAGATATGTATTTGTTCCCATTTCAAAGAGAAGTGACCCAACAGAATATGGAAATCATTAGATAATTTCATTAATATCCCTGGATAGCAAAATTTTGCTAAGCATAATTCAGACAGGACTGCAACCATACATTGACAGAGAACTTCCACAGGTTCAGATTCAGAAGAGAACATGGAACCAGGAATATCATTGTTGAAATAAAATTGGATCTTTTTTGAAAGCAGAGAATATAAAAAATATATTTACCTGTGCTTTATTGACAACACAAAGGCTTTTGATTGTGTGGGTCATGACAAGCTATGGACAGCATTGAGAAGCATGAATATTCTAGGACATTTAATTGTGCTCTTGAGAAACCTGCACATAGACCAAGGGGGAAATGTTTGAACAGAACAAGGGAACACTGAATGGTTTAAATTTATGAAAGCTGTGTGCCAGGGTGGTATTCTTTCACCATATTTATTCAATCTGTATTACATGCTGAGAAAATAATCTGAGAAGTTTTATGTTTTATGAAGAAAACCTTGGCATCAGTACAGGGAGAAGACTTATTAAAATCTGCAATATGCAGATGATATAACCTTGCTTGCTGAAAGCAAAGATGGTTTAAAATACTTAATGATGAAGATCAAAAACTACAGCCTTCAGCAGCCTCCATTACGGGTTGCACTTCAATTTAAAGAAAAAAAAAATCCTCATCACTAGACCAATAAATAACATCACGATAAATGGAGAAACCACTTAAGTAGGCAAAGAGTTCATTTTGCTCGGATCAACCATCAACACTCATGGAAGCAGCAGTCAAGAAATTGCTTTGGGCAAATATCTATGCCAGAAGTTTTTAAAATGTTCAGAAGCAAAGATATCAGTTTGAGGAATAAGGTCTGCCTAATCTAAGCCATGGTATTTTCAGTAAGCTTATATGTATGTGAAAGTTGGTCTGTGAATAAAGAAGACTGTAAAAGAATTGATTCATTTCAGCTATGGTGTTGAAGGAGAATATTAATGTTATCATGGACTGTCTAAAGAACAAACAAATCTGTATTGGAAGAGGTATAGTCAGAATGCTCCATGGAAACCAGGGTAGCCAAAATTCATGTCTCATACTTGGACATATTGTCAGGAGGGACCAGTCCTTGGAGAAGGATCTCATATTTGGTAAAATGGAGAGTCAGAGAAAAAGAGGAAGACCCCCAACTAGATTAATTGGTACACTGACAATAGCAATAGGCTCAAATGTAGTAATGAAAGTGAGGTTGGCATAGGACTGGACAGTGTTTTGTTCTGTTGCACATAAGGTTGCTATCTGTCACTACCAACCTATGGCACCTAACAACAACAACAACATTAAAAACCACCCTTTATTATATTAAATTTGAATCCAGCAGAAATTCGACTTATTCTATTAATATAGTTTGTCACCTTCATCTTTTGATGAAGCATTGAGGTCTTGGCCTACAAACCTAGGAAAGTTCTTAAAGGCTTAAGATCTAAATGATTCATCACAAATGCATGACACATACAAAATTGCTCACCTCGCATTAGTGGTAATTGGAAAGAAACGATATTAAGTTTTCCAAAGCAATTTCAATATGAAAAGAGCACAATGCTTAAAACAGATGTAATTTGCATTTAATTTTGAAGATACTTAAAATTTTTCTTTGTGCATTAAAATTTTTTAAAATAATGACATTAATTTAAGTAACAAATATACATTTCATTCAATTGATGCACCCTATTTTGTGTCACAATTTTCACATTTCGTGTAACTTATTGTATTTAAAATATTTCATTGACCATACAAATAAAAATGATTAAACTGATTTTTAAAACCTCTAGTGGTTGGATTCAGTGGGCTCAAACGTGGCAATGATAGTGAGATTGGTCCAGGATCAGGCAACGTTTCGTTCTGCTATGCATAAGGTCGCTATGAGTCCAAACCGACTCTATGGCACCTAATAAAAACAACAACAACAACAATGGTTAAATTATTTTCTAATGACGACAGATGTTTACTGATATGGTAATAAAAATGTCATAATTTTTACAACTGAAAAGAATGCATATATTTGCACTAATTTCTTTCCTGTGATAGATTTCTGTTGTAGGAGGCTATACGATTATGTGAACAACAAGATGAGTAGAAGAAACACTATATGAGCTGCGTGAAAGCATAAGTTTCTAGACTTATTTTGATAGTTATCCTTTATGTATAAACAGGACAGCCCAAATCTCATGGAATTTCTATTTTTGAAGTTGTAAAAGAAGACACAAATTACTTTGTCTACTTATAAGACTATTATAAAGATCAAGTAGATTAGTATGTAAGTACTTTGTGAAAATTGTAATAGTTTGTACCATTGAAAGATATAATTATAGAAAAATAGCAATCTATTTATACACTTGGATAATCGCTACCAACTAAATACTGATAGATGCGAAAAGACTCTATGACTCTTTGAATGAAGTAGCTTATTGCAAGATGTTTAAAAAAATGAATCCCTTTTTTATTAGATTAGAAATAAACCTATTATTATTGAAAAAATAGTAACAGCATGCCATTCCCAAATAGTAGTTGTGGTGTGACCCTGTAGAATAAGCACTTTACTACAAGGTCAGTTTGAACTGAAAAGTTGTCATTTTAAATTCACCAGTCGCTCCTCGGAAATATGGGGTTCAAACTTAACAGTGACCTTCAGAAATACAGGGACACTAGGACTCAGAATTGACTCCATGGCACTTAACAACCACAAATCCCAAATAACTTTTCCAGACTATTATAAGCTTCATAGTATTTTAAAATATTACTTTTTAACATATTAACAAATTATGACTGATATAATAAAGTGTGAATATAATTTTAAATATAATAATAAGGGGTTCATTGTTGTTGTTGCTAAGCACAGTTGAATCGATTCTGACTCATACCTTTATTGGGTTTCTGATGAGCAGCTGATGACCTTGAACCAATGACCTTGCAATTCAGCACATTAACCTGCAGCACTACATTAAGCCTTTCAGGGGTTCATAGGTGGTACAAATGAAGGCAGTTAGAACCCTTCCAGAGGTGCTCTGAAGACAGGCCTGGTGCTCTGCTTCTGAAGAATCACAGACTTGTAAATCCTATGGAGCAATTCTGTTTGGTCTGTATGGAATTTCCATTAGTCAGAAGATGGTGGTGGAAACTAACAACAACAATAATATATTATTTAAGCAAATTTAGTTTATCGATAAAATATAATAAATTATGTTATATCAAATGTTTTTCTTAGTTGAATGTACTATTCATTTCTTGTTCCCTTGGATCTGATAAGATAATAGACATTTACATAGCAAACACTACTGGGCAAAAACAGTTCCCTATGACAGAAATCTTTTCCTAAATTTTTACTGCTATGTGCCCTTCAAATTTTACATGTTTGTCTCTATCTCAGTAAAGATTTGTCTTGACTATTTTGTTGTTGAAGTTGTTAAGGGCTATTGACTCTGTCCCAACTCACAGGGACAATATATACAGTTTCCAAGGCACAGCTAGTGGGTTTGAACCACCAACCTTGCATTTAAAAGTCCAGTGCTTATCCTACAGCACATACCAGGACTAAATATTCCCAAGTTGATGCCCTCAACCCCTTACTCTTCTCTTTTTCTTATTGCCAGCTAGCATACCATTTTACTTATTCAGCTGCAAAGTATATTGTCAGTAATCACTTAATAGAATATAGTATCAGCAGAGGCTGACATTTTTTATATTTGTATTTATATACAGACACCCAATACCTGTGTCAGTGCTGGCATGCACATAATTTTGAATAAATAAATTAGTGAATATATGGACAAACACATGACGGAATAAATAAATGTTTAAAGAAGAAGCTCTGCTAGTGTTATGGATTATGAGCTGCACTGCTAACTGCAGTTCAAATATACCACCTGTCCCTTGGGTGACAGATGAGGCCTTCTGTTTGCATAAAGATGTACAGTCTCAGAAACCCTGTACAGGGTCTTTATTAGTCAGCATCAAGTCCACAGCCTATAACCACTACCAAGAGTAGAAAGGTTTAGCAGAAACTAAGTAGTAATCCTAATTTGCTTATATATTGTATCTTTACTATTCTAAGATCAACATATTGTTGTTGTTGTTGTTAAGTGCCGTTAAGTCGATTCCGACCCATAGCGACCCTATACAGGGTTTCCAAGGCTGTAAATCTTGACGGGAGTAGAAAGCCTCATCTTTCTCCTGCAAAGCAGCTGGTAATTTCGAACTGCTGACCTTAAGGTTCACAGCCTGATTCATAACCACTACACTACCAGAGATCCTTCTTATAGTTGAACAACATATGTTGTTGTTGTCAGGTGCCATCGAATCGGAACCGACTCATAGTGACCCCATGCACAGCAGAACGAAACAATGTCCTATCCTGGGACAACCTCACTACCGCTGCCACACTTGAGTCCATCAATGATGCCACCTGGCCAATCCATCTCGTTAGGGGTCTTCCTCTTTTTCTCTGACCCTCCACATATAGTTGTTGTTAAACCCCATTGAGTTGATTCTGACTCAGAGTGAACCTGTATAAGGTTTTCAAGGAGTGGCTGGCTAAGTTTGAACTCATGACCTTTTGTCCAAACTGACCTTGTGGTCCAGTGCATTTTCTTGCAACACCACACCAAGACTCCCAACATAGGAGATGAGAGAGATGTGAGAGTTGAATAGAGATAAAAGTAAAATGTGACTACTAAATTATTATCTTATGGGATATTTTATGTAAGACCTTCTCTTCCTTTTCTTGTGTATGCAAGATGGCACATACAGAAGATTGTTTCTAAGATGAAAAGATAGCCAGAGGTGCAAATTAAAATGAAATTATAATAAATATAATAGATAGAAATAGAAATAATTTTAATTGCTTTAAATAGCATATACTGATGTTTAGGTAAGGAAATAACTCATAACTTATTTAAATATTCATCAGAAATTAATATCAATATAAATAGTTTGTTAGTAGAGAAGGATCAATGTGGAGGAACATTCTAAATTTTTTCTTTTGTGCATGTACTTTATCATTCCTATTTTACTTTATTTGTTTAGAAAGTATTCCATTTACTTTGTTAATTTTGTAGAAATTGCTCCATGAGTCATTAATTTATAAAAACTTAATGCTATACTATATCTATGGCTTTATCTTAAATATTTCAAGGAATTTACATTATGTTAAACAAAGCTAATTTTACTTACTTGCCAATCTCCATTATACTGGTATTGTATATAATATTTTTCCCTAATAAAAACATCATGAGATTATTATTACTTTGAATAGTTAATGTTGACTTGGATTTACCTGCATTTGAGTATTTATTTTCTTTTCACATTGTTAGCAAAATGATTAGTTATCCTACAAGTTGAGTAATGAAAATAATTTCCTCTGCCTTATAATATGTGGGTTTTTAAAAAGTTTTAATTGTAAATTGAGTGATAGTTTACATGGGAGAATATCTGCTTTACACTCATCATTTCATTGCAATGATTACAGTCTTCTCTGTGCATCATCATTCAACAGCATTTGCTTCTATTATGTCTTTTTTGTGGGGGTAGACTTGTCTTTTTGATGTTAGGTGTCACCCAGTTGGTTCTCACTCATAGAGAGTCTATGTTCAACACCCTTGATCCTGCTTGATCCTGCAACATCCTCACAAGTGTTGTTATGTTTGAGCCAATTGTTGCAGCCACTCAGGAGTTACTATGAGTAGAAACAGATTTGATGACACTTAACAACAACAATATTTTGATGTGTAATCCATTCAGAAGGCTGTCATCTGTAATCTACATCAGTAAGTACTTCAAGTCCTCTTCATTTCAAGCAACCAATGCTACACATCTGAACATTGCATATCAAGAGCCAATGGTACTGAAGGTATAAATCCAAGTTGCACTGAAGACACTGGCAAAGATCAAGGCTCCAGGAATTGATGGAATGCAAATTAAAATCTTTCAACAAACTGAGGAACTAATGGAAGCACTCACTCTTCTATGCCAAGAAATTTGGAAGACAGCTGCCTGGGTAACTGATTGGAAAAGATCCATATTTGTGCCCATTCCAAAGAGAGGTGGACTAATGGAATATTGAAATCATCGGATAATATCATTAATCTTACATGCCAGTAAAATTTTTTGCTAAAGATATTTCAAAACGTGCTGTTAATAGTACATTGATAGAGAGTTGCCAGAGGTTCAAGAGAGATTCAGATGTGCACATAGACCCAAGGATATCATTGTAAGTGTCAGAAAGATCTTGATTGAAAGCAGAGAATATCAGAACGATGTTTACTTGTGTTTACTGACTATACAAAAACTTTTGACTGTGTAGATCATGACAAGTTATGAGTAACATTGCAAAGATGTGTATTCCAGAACATGTAACTGCACTCATGAGGAACCTATACATGGACCAAGAAGCCATCATCAGAAAATAATAAGGGTACCAGTACTGGATGGTTTCAGGAAAGGTATGTGCCATGGTTGTATTCTTTCACCCTATTTATCCAACCTGTATGGTGAGCAAATAATATGAGAAGCTGGGTTATATGAAGAAGAATATCAGATCAGGAATAGAGGAAGACTCATTAACAACCTGTGATATGCAGATGATGCAACCTTGTTTGCTGAAAGTGAAGAGGATTTAAAATACTTATGAAGATCAAAGACCACATCCTTTAGTATGGGTTGCACTTCAATGCAAAAAACCCCCCAAAAACAAAAATCCTCACAACTAAAACAGTAAAAAACATCATAATAAATGGAGAAAAGATGGAAGTTATCAAAGACATAATTTCACTTGGATTCACTATCACCTCATGGTCTATGTACAGTTTCCTCGTAAGCACAATTAAGTGCTCTGGAATACTCATACTTTGCAATGTTGTCCATAGCTTGTTATGATCCATGCAATCAAAAGTCTTTGTGTAGTCAATAAAGCACATGCAAACATGATAGTTCATCTATCTTTAGCACACTGATACTATTATTTCATAGCTGTCAGTTTTCCTTTATTGAGACAGAAAAATCAACTGTCTTTTGAATGAAATCTGTGTATTTTTCTTTAGATGAATAAAAGTTTATCTCTGTCTTATTTTTATTTTTTAATTCACTATGTAGTTTCACAAGAATATTTCCAAGTTTAATTTATTTTTCTTTTACTTTACTTACTAGACTATCTCGACTTACTAAATGTATAACTCTATATCTTCAAAGCTATGACAAATTATCAGATCTAACTCTTAAAACAATTTTTTCAGCTTCCTTGTCCTTCATCATTTCTGGCACTCAGCTTAAAATAGCTAAGAATTTATCACTGCATATTCTGTTTTCCTAGCTCTACGTCTCTTATTTTATCTTTTCCAGCTGCAGGCTACAATCTGGATAATTCTTTGTGACCTATTATTCAGTTCCTTAAATTTATCTTCAACTCTTTTTAATCTGCACAATACCTTCTCCTTTCTTTCTTAATTTCATTACTGGAATTTCTATTTAGTTCCACTAAATTCTGTTTTCCAAATTTCCTCAAAAAATGTCATTTTTCTCTTAAAAAAAGAAACAATACAATAATATAATGTTTTATAATATCTTCTTGATATTTTCAATATATGAAATTGTATTGATCCATTAATGTATGCTATTGTATCTTCTATGCCTCACTCAGAGTGTCTTGCTTCCACAAAAGCCTAGTTACCTTTACTTGATGGGGGGTCATTAACTCTAACATGTATTGCAGATAAGATAAACTTTTATTTCTGGAGAAAGTCTGGATATTGGGTTGCTTGTCTCTTTCTTGTTGAGGTGTTGCAGAGTAGGAAACACGAGGAGAAAGTAGGTAAACTGTTGATGTATGGAGTGGATTGTAACACAAAGTGTATGATTTTCTGAATATAAAGCTGATGATCTAATCTGTAAACCTTTACTCAATTCACACACAAAAAAGTTTTCCTTACAAAAAAGTAATCTGGAGGTGCTATCTCACCTTCATTAAAATTCAAGGCTTAATAGTCACTTTACTCCTCACTCCATCAAATGATATAAAGATGCACACCAGTCTCTGTGAAGGCTTATTGTTGCTAAGTGCTGTTGAATCGGTTCTGACCCATAGCAATTCTGTATAGGGTTTCCAAGGAGCGTGGCTTAGAGTTTTCCTTTACTCTAATGGTATAGATTTTGAGAGCACCCTTAATGTCCTAGATTAATTTATTCATAAATTTCTCAAAACAGGGACATTGACTTTTTTTTTTTTAACTTTTACACCATCAGGTTGACTGAATTGTATTTCAATTTCATAACTTTTGCTGTTAATTGACAAGTAACTTTAAAGTACTAATGATTCTGTGTATTTTTTTTTTTTTAAATAAGCACTGAATTGCTAACTGTAAGGTTAGCAGTTCAAACCAAGCAGATGCGCTTTGTAAATTCCATACAGAGTCTCTATGACTCGTGTAGCACTGAGGGTTAATGCGCTGGATTGCAAAGTTGGTGTGACCCACAAGGTTGGCAGCTCAAGCTCACCAGTTACTCCTTGCAAACCCAATACCAGGTCACTATGGGTTGGAACCAACTTGATGGCACTTAACAACAACAATAACAGGAGTCAAAACCAATTTGACAGCATTTAAGTTGTAGCGTAAC
The DNA here is from genome assembly GCF_000296735.1 of Chrysochloris asiatica. Classification (NCBI taxonomy): domain Eukaryota; kingdom Metazoa; phylum Chordata; class Mammalia; order Afrosoricida; family Chrysochloridae; genus Chrysochloris; species Chrysochloris asiatica. The sequence continues at coordinate 7,660,983 of NW_006408531.1, forward strand.
AGTAACACTATTTTTTCCTTGAACATATTCAATATCTTTAGATTGGTTAGCTCTCAATGGAAAAGTGCAAGGTGAAATTTTGGGATAGCATGGTTTTAACTTAATAGGAACTTTATGTATTCTTTATTCTTTAGGGTGGGAAAGTTTCATGTATACTTGTCATGTTATTATGGTGAATAAATTCCTAGCAATCAAATGTATTTATTATTCTGTAATTATTAAATAACAACACAACTTATAGAAAACATTTCATGAAATTCAAAAGAAAATGGAAACTGGAGACATTGATCTGAAAGTTTTAGCATATAGGTGAGTTTTATAGATGGGAGTATATAAAATATGCTTTGAGCATAATATAAAATAAGATAAAGAGGACTGGAAACAACATTCTGGAAATGCCAACATATAAAGGACAGATGGAAGCAGTGAAAGAAAAAGTGGAGAGAAAGCAGGAAAGCAGAGGAAATCATCATATGGTGAAGTAAAGGGAATCTAAATGCAAAAGTCATCAATAATATGAAAGTGGATGAAAATAAGTTTTGTAAGTAACCTGCTATATTTATCAATAAAAGAGTATGCTGTTAGTCTGACTTCCTCACTTGCTATTTGAGGAATGAAGTAAATCCTAAAAGAATCTTTTTTATCACATGAATACATTCTTAAAAGAGTGTTCCAGCAAATAACTCTGATCTGAAAAGTTTATCTAATTTTTAACCTATTTTTTAAATATGCATATTTATGTACTGAACTTTTCTTTATCCTTTAATTGCTCATATCTTGTGATGATATCTTAAGATGTCTACTACTCATTTGTCATATCATAATGTTGTGTTGTTGTGATGCTGGAAGCTATGTCACTGGTATTTTAAATTTCAACAAGGTAACCCATAGTAGAGTTTTCAGCAGAGCATCTAGACTAAGACAAACTAGAAAGAAGGAAACACAGAGTATTTTTTAATATTTAGTCACTAAAAACTTTATGAGTAACAGTAAGACAGTGTCAGATATAGTGCCAGGAGATGAGCTCCTCTAGTTGGAAGCCACTGATGTATAACTAGAGACAAACAACCTCTGCAAATTAGTTGTAGTTGTTAGGTGCAATCGAATCAGTACCAACCCATAGCGACCTTATACACAGCAGAATGAAACACTGCCCAATCCCAGACCAACCTCAATACTGTTGTCACACTTGAGTCCATCGATGCTGCCACTTGGCCAATCCATCTCGTTGGGGGTCTTCCTCTTTTTCTCTGACCCTCCACTTTACCAAACATAATATCCTTCTGCAGCGACTGCTCCCTCCTGACAATATGTCCTAAGTAAGAGAGACAAAATGTGGCCATCTTGGCCTCCAAGGAGCATTCTGGCTGCACTTCTTCTAAAACGGATCTATTGGTTCTTTTGACAGCCCATAGTACTTTCAATACTCTCCTCCAACACCATAACTCAAAAGCATCAATTCTTCTACAGTCTTCCTTATTCAACATCCAGCTTTCACATACATATGAGGTAATTGAAAATATCATGGCTTGAGTCAGGCACACCTTACTCCTCAAGCTGACAACTTTGCTCTTCAACACTTTAAAAAGGTCTTATGCAGCAGATTTTCCTAATGCAATACATCATTTGATTTCTTGACTGCTGCTTCTCTGAGTGTTGATAGTTGATCCAAGAAGAATGAAGTCCTTGACAAATTCAATCTTTTCTCCGTTGATAAGAATGTTAGTGAGGATTTTTGTTTTCTTTACTTTGAGATGTAATCCATACTGAAGGCTGTGCTCTTTGATCTTCATCAGTAAATGTTTTAAGTGCTCTTCACTTTCAGCAAGCAAGGTTGTATCATTTGCATATCGCAGGTTGTTAATGAGTCTTCCTTCAATCCTGATGCCGTGTTTTTCTTCATAGAACCCAGCTTCTCGAATTATTTGCTCAGCATACAGGTTGAATAAGTATGGTGAAAGAATACAACCTTGCTGCACACCTTTCTTAATTTTAAAACATTCAGTGTTGTCATGTTCTGTTAGAACAACTGCTTCTTGGTCTAGGTACAGATTCCTCGTGAGCACAATTAAGTGTTTAGGAATACTCATACTTTGCAATGTTGTCCAAAGCTTGTCATGATCCACACAATCAAAAGATTTTGTGTAGTCAATAAAGCACAGGTAAACATCTTTCTGGTATTCTCTACTTTCAGCCAAGATCCATCTGACATCAGCAATGATATCCCTCGTTCGACGGCCTCTTCTGAATCCAACTTGAAACTCTGGAAGTTCTCTGTCAATGTATGATTGTAGCTGTTTTTGTATTATCTTTAGCAAAACTTTACTCGCTTGAGATATCAAAGAGATTGTCCTATGATTTCCGCATTGTGTTGGGTTACCTTTCTTTGGAATGGGCACAATTATTGATCTCTTCCAATCAGTCGGCCAGATAGTTGTCTTCCAAATTTCTTGGCAGAGATGAGTGAGTGCTTCTTGTACCGCCTCACTTTCTTGAAAGATTTCAATTTTTATTCCATCAATTCCTGGTGCCTTGTTCTTTGCTGCGCCCTTCAATGTACCTTGGACTTCCTCCTTCAATGTCATTGGCTCTTGATCATGTGGCACCTCTTGAAACGGTTGAACATGAACCATTTTCTTTTGGTACAGTGACTCTGTGTATTATTTACATCTTCTGTTGATGCTTTCTGCATCATTCAATAATTTGCCCAGAGAATCTTTCAATAACGAAAGTTGTGGCTTGAATTTTTTCTTCGGTTTCCCCAGTTTGAGAAATGCTGAGCGTGTGCTTCCTTTTTGGTTTCCTGATTCCAGATTGTTGCACATTTTCTTGCAATATTTGACTTTGTCTTCTTGAGCTAATCTTTGAAATTTTCTGTTCAGCTCTTGGGCTTCCTCATTTCCTCCATTTGTTTTAAAATCTCTACACTGTGGAGCAAGTTTCAGTATCTCTTCTGACATCCATTTTGACCTTTTCCTTCTTTCTTGTCTTCTTAATGACTTTTTGCTTTCTTCATGTATGATGTTCTTGATGTCATCCCACAACTCTTCTTGTCTTCTGTCTTTAATGTATCAAATCTGTTCTTCAGATGGCTGTAAATTCCAGTGGTATATATTCAAGGTCATATTTTGGCTGTCGTGAACTTGTTTTCAGTTTCAGTTTGAATTTGCATATGAGTAATTGATGGTCTATTCCACAGTCTGCCCCGGCCTTGTTTTGACTGATGATATGGAGCTTTTCCATCATCTCTTTTCCACATTGGTTTCTGCAAAACCAATGATTTGTTCATTTCAAATACCTTCTTTAGACAACATATGAGACTTCAAATTAGAGTTGACCTTAATGATGTGAATGGAGATAAGCTTTCAATACTTTAATTTGCTGATCGAGAACAACCGTCAATGGCAAGAAGCAGCTTCAAACATCCATTAATAATTGGAATATGGAGTGTATCAAATATGAATCTAGGAAAATTGGAAGATATAAAAAATGAAATGAATGTACAAAGATCAATATCATAGGCATTGTTTTTGTTGTTGTTAAGTGCTGTCTTGTTGGTTCTGACTCATAGCAACTCTCTAAAGGATTTCTGAGGAGTAGCTGGTGGGTTTGAACTGCTGACCTTGTGGGTCATAGTCCAGTGCTGATTCACACCAGAAGTCCATTTGAGGCATTATTAGGAAGCTGAAATAGACTGGTATTGGCCATTTTAAATTGGATAATCATGACTTACTGTGCTATCACACTCATCCTAAAAAAAGGCCTTTCCAAGGTCTATCCCAAAGTACAATGGTGTCTGTGATAGGAAAATATCTGTATACCTACAAGAAGATCATTTATTACCACTATTATTCGACTTTATGCACCAAATATGAAAGTAGGTGATGAAGAAATTGAAGAACTCTACCAATTTCTACAGTCTGAAACTGATAAAACATGCAATCAAAATATATTGATAATTACTGGCTATTGGGATGCCAACATTGAAAACAAAGCATTAAAACTTAGCAAATATTGCTTTGGTGATAGATGATACTGGGGTTCACATGATACAATTGTTCAAGGCAAACTAGTTTTCAGTGCAAACACCCTTTTTTAAACAACATAAATGGGAACTAGACACGTGAACCTCACAGGATGGAATACACAGGAATCAAATTGATTAAATCTATTATAAAAGATAATAGAGAAATTCAATATCCTCAGCCAAAACAAGTTCAGGGGTCAACTGTAGAACAGATCATCAATTGCTTATATGCAAGTTCAAGATGAAGTTGAATGGGAGTCAAAATATGACCTTGAGTATATCCCGCATGGATTTAGTGACCAACTCAAGAACAGATCTTTGCATTAAATACTAATGACCAAAGACCAGAAGAGTTGTGGGAAGACATCAAGAACTTCATGCAGGAATAAAGCAAAAGTTCATTAAAAAGACAGAAAAGAAAATGGGTGTCAGAAGAGGCTCTGAAACTTGCTCTTTAGCTAGAGAAACTAAAGTTATAGGAAGAAACGTGGAAGTAAAAGAGCTGAACAAAAAAATTCAAAAGGAAGCTTGAGAAGAAAAAGCTGCTTCATATTTTAATGAAATGTGGAAAAACCTGGAGTTAGAAAACCAAAGGGAAGAACATGCTCAGTAGTTCTTAAGCTGTAATAACAAGAAATATTTAAGACTCATATTACAACATTGGAGTCATGGTGTGGCACTGCAGGTTAATGTGCTGGATTGCAAGGTTGAACTGCAAGGTCAGTGGTTCAAGCTCACCAGACACTCTCAAAAATCCTATACAGGGTCGCTATGAGTAGGAATCATCTTGATGGTGCTCAATAATGAGTAAAATTCTAGACTCCTGGTGTGGTGCTATAGGATAAGCACTGTACTTATAACTGCAAGGTTGGTAGTTCAAACCCATCAGTCACTCCCTAAGAATCCCTGTACAGAGTCACTATGTGTTGGAACTAACGTGATGGCACTTAACAACAATGGGTAAAATATTGAATTATGCAAAAAGCCAGATCTTTGTTACGTTTGAGCCTGTTGATGCTGCCACTGTACGAATCCTTCTCATTGGGAGTCTTCCTCTTTTTCTGTGACCCTCCACTTTATCAAAAACTATGTCCTTCTTTAGTGACTGGTCCCCCCTAACAATATGTCTGAAGTGTGAAAGATAAAGTCTGGGCATCCTGGCTTCCAAGGAGCACTCTGGCTGTACTTCTTCCAATATAGATCTATTTCTGGAAGTCTATGGTACTTTTAATATTCTCCTCCAACCCCACAACTCAAATGCATCGATTCTTCTATGTTCTACCTTATTCACTGTCCAACTTTTGAATGTATATGAGGTTATTGAAAATACCATGGCTTGCATCAGGTTCACCTTAGTTCTCAAACTTATATTTTTGCTTTTCACCACTTTAAAGAGGTCTTGTGCTGCAGATTTACACAATGCAATACATCTTTTGATTTTTGACTGCTGCTTCCCTAAGTGTTGATGGTTGATTTGAGAAAAATGAAGTCACTGACAACTTCAATCTTTTCTCCATTTATATGGATATTATTTATTAGTTTTTGTTTTGTTTTGTTTTTTACACTGACATGCAATCCATACCAAAGGCTGTGTTCTTTGATCTTCATCAATAAGTATTTTAAATCCTCTTGGTTTTCAGCAAACAAGATTGTACCAGCTGCATATTGCAGGTTGTTTTTCTTCATTTAATCCAGCTTCTTGGATTATTTGTTCAACATATATTTTGAATATGTGTGGTGAAAGAATACAGCACACTACACCTTGCCTAATTTAAAACCATTTGGCATTCCCTTGTATGTTCTAACAATTGCCTTTTGATCAATGTACAGGCTCCTCATGAGCACAATTGAGTGTTCTGGAATACTTATTCTTTGTAATGTTATCCATAGCTTGTCATGGTCCGCACAATTGAAAGTCTTTGCATAGTTAATAAAGCACAAGTAAACATCTTTCTGGTATTCTCTGCTTTCAATCAAGATCCGTCTGACATCATCAATGATATCCCTCGTTCCATGCCCTCTTCTGAATCTGGCTTGAACCTCTGAATTTTGTTAATGTGTGATTGCAGCCATTTCTATATTATCTTTAGGAAAACTTTATTCACATGAGATATCAATGATATTGTCTGATGATTTCTGCATTCCATTGGGTCACCTCTCTTTGGAATGGGCACAGATACAGATCTCTTCCAGTTAGTTGGTCAGATAGTTGTCTTCCAAATTTCTTGACATCGATGAGTGAGTGCCTCCAGGGCTGCCTCACTTTGTTGAAAGATTTCAATTTATATTCCATTAAGTCCTAGTGCCTTATTCATTGCCAATGACTCTTCCTCTAGGATCATTGGCCCTTGATAATATGCTAACTCTTGAAATGGTTGAGCATCGGCCATTTCTTTTTGGTACAGTGACTCTGTATTCCTTCCATTCAAAGATGATAGCCTTCAGTATAGATTTCATGTCGATATAAAGAAAACCAGAATTCTCACAAATGTGCCAATAAATGACGTTTTGATAAACTTCAAAATCCTTAATAAAACTTGTCAAGGATTTCATTTTCCTTGGATATAGAGTCAATATTCATGGAAGCAACCGTCAAGATAGCAAAAGACATTGTATTTGGGAAATGTGCTACAATAGGTTTCTTTAAAATGCTAAAGAGCAAAGATGTCAGTTTGAAGACTAACAAGTCATGGACATTTGAACTGCATTGGAGAATAATATTGAAATTATAAACTGCCAGAAGTAAGAACAAATCTTTCTTTGAAATTATACAACCATAATACTCCTTTCATTCATGACCCTTCTGATAGTTTCAAATTGCGAACCTTGAGATTTTCAGTTGAACATGCAACCACTACACTACCAGAGCTTCTCATGTAGCATTGTGGGATAATTCACTGGGCTGCAAAGTCATTTGAACCACAAAGTTAGTGGTTCAAGCTCACCAGATTCCTTGGAAACCCTATACACAGTTGCTCTGGGAAGGAAATGACTCGACAGCACTTAACAACAACAATATTCCTTAGAATAGAGGATGGTTAAACTTTGTGTCTTGTACTTTGGACATATTTTTAAGAGGGATCAATGACTGGAAAAGGACAGTGTTTGTTTAAGTGGAGGGCCAGCAAAAAAGAGGAAAACCCCTTATGAGATGGTTTGACAGGGTGGCAACAATATAACATGGGCTCAGACATAACATGTTTAAGGATGGCACTGGACTGGTAAGTGTTTTGTTCTATTGTGCATAGGGTCCCTACAAGTCTGAACTTACTGGGTGGCAACTAACAACAGCAAAAACATCCTGAGATCAGCTACTGTGACAAACAATGTGTGTAATGTTTCCTTCTTTAATATTCATTACAAACATGGTAGTCTTGTATTACACTATTCATATTATAAATGAAGGAATGAATACTAAGAAATTTAATTAACTAGCCCAGGTTCACAGAGCCATAATTGTTCAAACTAGATTAAAAATTCAAGTTCCCTAATATGCTACCTATTACTCTAGTTAGATTTTATGACTTACTCTTTATTTGTGACTTACTGGATATGTATGGGGATTTCTGGGTGACGCAAATCATTAAAATGTTCAACAGCTAACCAAGATTTTTCCAAGTCCACCAAAGTTTCCTTGAAAGAATGGCCTAATAATTTTTAAGCCATTTTTTTTTAATTCTTTATTGTGAATTATGTGATCATTTACAGCTTTACATTCATCTTATCATATATCATTTCATTACCATGGTTACAATCCCCTCCATGCATCATCAACCAACCAAAGGGTATACCCTGCTGGTAATCTATTTTTGAAAAATCAGCAACTGGAAGCCTAATGTGGCACAGACATGGGTCACAATCTGTTAGAATCAACTCAGTATTGTTGTGGTTAAATGCCATCCAGTAAATCTTGACTTGTAGTTACACTGTATAGGCTTTCTGAGGAGTGGCTGGTGAATTTAAATTACTAACCTTGTGTTTCAAAATGGCCTTGTAGGCCAGTGCTTAGTATACAGTGCCACACCAGGACCCCCATCTCAATATTAGTGGGTTTTAAATATATATTATATCAAATCGTTATGTTCAGTTGAAATGACTGAAGGGACTAGTTGCTATTTTTCAAATCTTCTAAAAATTATTGTGAATGAAAACAAGCTGAGTTAATATAAAACCATAGAGTTTCCACTTTTGTCTTACCTATCCCTGAAAAATTAAACAACTCTTTACCAGTCTTTACACTTTGTTTACCTTATACTACATTTATAAATATGTCTATATTTGTAGGATAAATTCTACTTGTAGTGATGTCTGATAATTTCACAAAACAGAGTATTCCTTAGTACTTAACACAGATAGACAGATAGATATGGTAGATAGATAGATGTCTAGCACCACCACTCATCACACAGTGTTGCTGTGATGCTGAAAGCTATGCCATGGGTATTTTAAATACCAGCAGGGCCACCCTGGTACACAGGTTTCAATGGCGCTTCCAGACTAAAACACACTAGGAAGTGAAAGTACTTTTTAATGTCCACCTACTGAAAACCTTATGAAGAACAGTAGAATATTGTCAGATAAAGTATCAGAAGTTGAAGGCATTATGAATAGCAGTAGAACACAGTCAGATATAGTAAAATATACAGAAGATGAGCCCTTCAAGTTGGAAGACATTCAAAACATGACCGGAGAAGAGATGTTTCCTCAAAGTAGAGTTGACCATAATGATGTGACTGGAGTAATGTTTTCAGGATCTTCAGTTGCTGATGGGGCACAACTCAAAATGAGGAGGAAAAGATGCAAACATCCAATAATAATCTAAACATGGAATGTACTAAGTATAAATTTAGGAAAATTGGAAGCAGTCAAAAATGAAATGGAATGCTTAAAGATCAATATCTTAGGCATCAAAAAGCTAAAATGTACTGATATTGGTCACCTTGAATGTGAAAATTATATGCCTACTCTGCTGGGAATGAGAAACTGAAGAAGAATACTGTCTGTGATAGGATAATATCCATATGTCTATCAGACACTGTAGGATATGTACTGTACCACAAAGTTGGTTTGAACCACAGGGTTGGTGGCTCAGACTCACCAGCTGCTCCTTGGAAGCCTCATATAGAGTTGCTATGAGTTGGAACTGACTCAATGTCATTTGACAACAAACAACAACATGAAGTCCAGTAACTATTACTATTATTCAAAGTTTTGCACCAAAGTCAATGATGATGGATTTAAAGAATTCTACCAACTTCTTCAGTCTGAAATTGATCAAACATGCAATCAAGATGTGTTGATATATTGTACAATTAAAAGATATATTATAATCAAAGAGGATGGCTCAGTAGTTGGAAAATATGGCCTATGTTAATAGAAATGATGGTGGAGATCACATGACAAAATTTTGGAAGACCAATGACATATTCATTGCAAATACTTTTTTAAGAAACATAGAAGTTGACTGCTGTAGCACTGTAGTATAAACACTGGACTGCAACAATGGTGTGAACCACAAAGTCAGTGGTTCAAATTTACCAGCTGCTACTCAGAAACTATATACACTGTCACTATGAGTCAGAACTGACTCTATGGCACTTGGTAACAGCAACAGTGATATAAATAGAACTCACCAGATGGAAAACACTGGAATCAAATTGACTACATCTTTGGAAGAAGTGGTAGAAAATCTCAATATCATCAGGCAAAGCAAGTGAAGGGTCACATTTTGTATCAGATCATCAACTGCTTATATGCAAGTTCAAGTAGAAGATGAAGAAAATTAAAACAAGTTCATGAAAGTCAAAATATTACCTTGAATTTATCCCACTTGAATTTAGAGACCATCTGAAGAACAGATTTGATGCATTAAACATTAAAGACTGAAGACCAGAAGAGTTGTGGGATGACATAAAAAACATACATGAAGAAAGCAAAAGTTCATTAAAAACTATAAGAAAGAAAGAAAAAAACAAAGTGATTGTCAGAATAGACTCAGAAACTTGATCTTGATCATAGATATGCTAAAGCGAATGGAAGAAATGAGAAGATAAAAGATCTGAAAAGATAATTCCAAAGGGCATCTCAATAAGACAATGCCAATTATTATTGAGAAGTGTGCAAAAACTTGGTGTAAGAAATCAAAGGGAAGAATATGCTCAACATTTCTCAAGATGAAATAAATGAAGAAAAAAATTCAAGCTTCATCTTGCAATGTTGAAGGATTTGGAGTGCAAAATATTGAAAAATGAAGAAAGCATCAAAAGAAGATGGAAGGAATACACAGTCATTATAGAAAGATGAAGACGTGGAATGAGAGGTATCATTGATAACATTATATGGATCTTGACTGAAAGCAAAGAATACTAGAAAGATATTTATCTATGTTTATTGACAACACAAAGGTTTTAAACTGTGTAAATCATGTCAAACAATGAATAATACTGCAAAGAATATGTATTTCAGAACATATAATTGTGCTTATGTGGAAATTGTACATAGGCCAACAGACAGTTGTTAAAGCAGAACAATAGATACTGAATGGTTTAAAATCAAGAATGGTTTGAATCAAGGTTTCTTGCTTTTGCCATACTTTTTCAATATTTTTGCTGAGCAAGTAATCTGAGAACCTGGATCATATGAAGGAGAACAGGATTGGAAGAAGACTCTTTAACAACTTGCGATATGAGGATGACACAACCTTGCTTGCTGAAGACAAAGAGGACTAAAACTATTTACCGAGGAAGATCAATGACTACAGCTTTCAGTAAAGAAAACACACATCTTCATAATTAGACCAATTAATAGTATCATGATAAATAGAGAACATATTAAAGTTGTCAAAGACTTCATTTGTATGGCTCCACAATCAACAAGAAATCAGACGACATACTGCAGTAGGGTAATCTGCTGCACAATTTCTCTTTAAAATGTTATAGACAAAAGCTGTCAGTTTGAAGACTAAGGTGTACCTGACCCAAACGATGATATTTTCAATGGCTTCATATAAATGTGAAAGTTAGATAATGAATAAGGGAACTGCAGATGACCAGATGTCAACAAATCTTTTTTTGGAAGGTGCTCAGTCTGAATGCTCGTTAGGAATCAGCATTGCGAGACTTTGCCTCTCATAGTTCAGACATGTTTTCAGGAGGGGCTTCGTGCTTGGTAAAGTGGAGGGTCAGCAGAAAAGTAGAAGACCTCTAACAAGATGAATTCACACAGTGGCAGTAGTAATGGGGTCAATCTTCATACTTGTGAGTATGGCACAGGACTCGACAGTATTTTGTTCTGCTGTGCTTTGAGTAGGAACTGACTCAATGGCACCTAACAGCACAAAAAAGTGTCTAGCAAGGTATTGTAGCTTCTTATTAAATAGCTATTGAGTTGAATCAATACAGAAATGAAAATAACTTGATGAAGAGGTGAAAAACACAAATAATCTACAGATTATTTGCAAAATGCAATGACGGCAGTTCAAATTCAGCTACCACGTCTCAGAAACCCTATACAGGGTCTCTATGAGTCAGAACTGATGCGATGACACTTAACAACAACAACAAAGAAAGATGCTGTGCTAAATGTGGAATAATGTTAAACATACCATCACCATTACTAATTCTTGAAAACTCAAGTCAGCCAAACAGTTGTCCAAGGCAAGAACAGCTTTGCAACTCCTGGGAATGGACTGTTTAGCCATACTTGCCTTCCTAACACAATGGTGGAATTACACTGAGCATGTGAAAAACCCCAGGCCATCCCTTGGTTCGTGGAGCAGTAGTCAGTAATTTCAAAGAGGGAAAGGAAAGGATACAGACAGTGGTAGCCAAAGAGTAAAAGTAGACTTGCTCTGCATAAGCCTCAAAGCTTTGTTGTTGTTGCTCTGGTGGACTGTAGAATTCAGATTGTTCCCTATTCTCTCCTTATATAGAAACATGGCACAGTTTCAAAAATAGCCTGTGCTTTTTTAGACCGTTAAAGACGTCATCAATCATTGTCTTCTATGGTAATGCTTCAATTACCCAGGAGGGAAGAAAAAAAATACAGTAGCCGTGGAAGTGACGTCCTGATGTGCTGAAAATCCCAACTAAAAAAGGGCAATGTTTGCATATTAGCAATGTAAGCAGTGTAAGAACTGTGATGAACCATTAATGAGCCTCTCTCATGCTTTCTAAGTATTCAGGAAATGTGCCGCCTGACAGACCAGATCTTTATAGGATTAGCTTAATGGTTTGTCACTTTCTGCATTGCCGCTGCCCTTCTGCCTTTTTTATACTGTACAATATTGTACTGAGCATTCTGCATGGTGTAAAGGCCCGCTGTTTCTCTATGATAAGTACCCCATTTTAGGCACTTACGGTGCATCCATGTTAAATGACATCCAGCAAAATAAAGCCCTAGAGCCATCACCTTTTATACAAATCATGTTGATTTCCTATTGCCAAGGTGAATTCAAATTGGCCACTCCCAGGTGATTGCCCAGAATAATGAATACCCAGGGGCACTGCTTCATCCACTCCACACCGTTTGTATCTCTGGGAAATGAACACATGCCCTGGCAGCCTGGAGAGGTCCACAGGAGCAGCTTGTTTGAATGCAGCCTGTGTCAGGCTTCCATATGGTCCATGGAATCCCAACATGTGCTAGAAAAAAAAATATTTAAAGCCATAGGACATATATTTTTTGTCACATAGAGGGACTTATGTGGCCTATTTTTGGTACAAATAAATATATGATTGTTTGTCACTAGGCATTTTTTTACCTACTGCTCTTTTTGTGAATGAAACATGTTCAGTGTCTATGAAAAAAAAAAGGTTAGTTTGGTTTTGAATGGAAAATTAATATAAAATATTACTATAATATGCTTTCTTTACTGATATTCTGTATTCATATCAATCCTTTTGAGCACACAGACTATAAATACATGTTGTGGCATTTTTTCAATATGAAAAATTTCACACTGAAAAAAGCTTGTAATTAGAGTTTTCAGATTATCATCTCTGACTGCTTTATGATAAGTACATCAATTCCCTTGAAATGTTTGAGGTGACTGCCTACTGCCTGCATCACTGATTTTATGAAGGTTTGCAATCTGTGTATACCATCAAATTTGAACTTACTTTATATGCCATGAAACCCTCTAATATATACCACCGCAAAAATCACATTAGATTGTTTCTTACCCCTGAACACACATACACACATTATTTATATCACTTTGGGATTTCTTTTTCAATTATTTTAATGCACCTCATGGGATTGATAATGAGATAAAGAGCTTTTCACTACTCAATCACATATTATGAACTTAGTTTGAGTCTGTAGTGACCACTGATTCTGGATGGGAAATATTGACTGAAATAAATTCACTTTCTCTTTGAACTGTCTATGCTTTAAACAAGCTATATGTTGAATAGAAGGAGATCCTTTTCATGGTAATAACTTATTTCCTTTAATGATTGGCTGGAATGATAAAGTGATGAGTCACTATTTTAAACCTTGATAATTTATCTTTTTAAATCATAAAATTAGAGTGAGAGACAATCATCCTACATCATTATGAATGTATATTATTAAGTTACTTGGCTAGACTAAAGTAAACCAAGGCTCAATATCTATCCTAACACATATATATAAAAAAAGACATAGTTCTCTGTTAAAAATTAAAATACAAAACTTTCTTGCTGATTACTGAAATGCTAAAATGTTTTTTGACTAGTGTTCAACTGGTGGCTGCAACAAAGATTTTGTGAAGTAAAAGTCAAGTAGCATTTATAAGACCACCAAGATGTATTTCAAATAATAGATTAATGTCTTTCAAATGCAGACATATAAAGCTATAGGTATATATATATATATATATGAGTAGATATAAATATTTAGAAATATAATTATTTTTCCAAATAGTATCACTTTTTCATTGGTCTGGAATGAATAAACAAGGATCTGGTAGAAGAAATATCCAAACGTTCCAGAAAACCTAAGTACTACATAAATGACCTCTATTTTAGATTCCATCATCTATTATAGATTGCATCCGAATGTTCTCTGTTAGAATCAAACGTCTATCACTGAGTTATCAGAAAGGCCATTTCAAGACAAGTTTCATGAATAAATGAAGAAGAGAAAAATGTCCTAATCCTAGCCTTACTCTTCAAAAAAGAAGACAACATTAAAAAAAAAAAAAATCAAAGTTAATCCTAAGAAGTGTAGCTAATCGTTTGCCAAATAGAACTGTCTCTTTGAAAACGGACACTTTGTGACTGTCTTGGTATCACATCTCCACATTCCACCTCAATCAGCATTGACCTGTCAACAGTGGCCTTTTGGTGAAAAGAAATTAAGAAGGCAGCTTAAAATGGGAGTAAAATAGGATGGAAATGCAAAAAGGGAAGATGATCTACAAATAAAAACAGTCCATAGGATATGTAATCAGGTCAGAAACTCAGGAAAATTCTACAAGGGGCCCAGTGTAGTAAAGAGCTTAGCGAAACAATGCTGCTGCTTTTTGACTCCTGAGTCTCTGGCATGAAAACTGGGCTTTCATTCAAACAAGAGCTACTTCACTTTGGTACAGTATGGGATTACAACCTTTCATAAACATTCAATTACTAAATAATGGGGGCATTCATTGTAGACAGTAGAAATGGCCCAGGCAGGGAGATAAGAAAAATGACAATTGGAGTTCCTTAAGCTACTGTAAAGATGTGTGAGTATACTTATCAGCAGCCAATTTGTTGTTCAGGGCTATGGAAAATGATACTTGTCAAACATTCAGATATTGGTGGGCTTTCCAGTAATGAAATGTAACCTAGTTTACTTAGACACAGATACCTGGTAATGCTGTGGTTAATTGCATGGCGGCTAACGTTCCAGTGGTTCAAACCCACCAGTCAACCTGTGGGAGAACTTTGGCAGTGTGTTTCAGTCAAGATTTCCAGGTTTGAAAACCCTTTGCTGCATTTCTACTCTGTCTTCTAGGGTCACTCTCAGTCCGAGTCAATTTGACAGCAGTGGTTATTTTTGGGTTTACTTTGACATCAGAGTCATATTGAAATACATAAAAATTTTAAAGGAGATGATTAATGATAGCATGCAATTGTATCAATAAATAAATGAACACACACACTCATATATCCGCACTTTACTTCTAATCAACTTTCCTATCTTCCTAATACCTAATGATAACCATTATAACCATGACAAGCAAGTTTCCTGTGCTTATGTAGTTTATAAAGTAGTAAAAATTATATCCATCAAATTTTCCAGTGTTGAAAACAAACAGATTTATGCAAACATGCTTATTTCTTTCTGTGTCTAAATATTATTTCAATGTAATGCCTTGATTTAAATGGAAAGAATAAAGATCTGACCAATCTTTTCCCTTAAAAAAATCGTATTCTAAATAATAATCCTGCATCTATTTGTTTCATTGTAAATTACTCTGAAAATCAACTTAAGTAAAAATAATTTAATTACAATTCCAGAAAGAAAAGAAAAAAAAGCTACCCCATTCTTAATCTAATTTTCTGAGGACACAGCATTTCTCTTTAAGCTTCTTACACCAGTGCCAGGCATCCTGGAACACTTAATAAATGTTTGAGGGTGATATATATAGTGCTGTGTCAACAGGCCCCTCAGAGTTCAAGAAAGTTTTGATAACAGTTTTCCCAGGGTTAGTTCTTCCCCAACATATTCATCAGCAATTAGATTGCATTTTCTTTCACAGTATTTATTGCTGGATGGTTAGTGAATTGGTATCTGAATTATCTTTTGATCATAAAGAGAATTAGATTTGTCTCCTAGTTCCAAATATTATCCATCTGTTGCAAGAGAACAAATTGTATTAATTTACATCTCTCCTTTTCAAAAATTTGATTTTCTTTTATAAAATTTTCCATAAACAAATTAGTTATCTAAGGACACTAAATATGAGCTTGACTCTCAGTCTAAATTTCTATTTTGAAAATAGAGTGTGATCACTATCTATATCATTTGGCCAGATAGCCTTGTTTCTTTGTTTTTTTTTTAAACATTTATGAGACCAAATTATGCAACTTGATATCTTGTATATAACAATATCTAAAGAGGACTTTTTACAGTATTTATTAAACCCAACAAGAACCTACATTTTCAAATTTTCTTGGGTTTTATTGTTTGTATTTTGCCATTTTACAATGAATAAATTGAAACTATAGTTGAAGGAAGATCGGCACCTAAAGCTTACGAAACATGAAAACATGCTATATTTTACTTCTTTAACTTTTTTGTTGAGAATTAAATATAAAACAATCCTTTATGTGGGCTAAAATATGTAGAAGACTTTTAAAAAGTTTATGGAAAGGGGAAATAAAGGATAATGAAATTATTCTATGCATATTTTGAAGTATTCTTGTAGAGATGTGATTTATCCAACAGATAAAGAACATTTTTAGGCATTCTAATTTATATTATTGATTGGTGGGAAACATCCTTTTTCTATTGATATGCCATCATTGGAGGACTAGTGTGGCACTATATGATATGCACTGGACTGCTAATTGGTACAAAACCAACAGCTGTTCCTCAGAAATCTTATACAAGGTGACTATGAGTTAGAAACAACTCAACGACACTTAACAACAATAACAAAAAATGCCAGAAAGATGTTTACCTGTGCTTGATTGACTATGCAAAGGCTTTAGACTGTGGACAATGACAAAGCGATTGACATTTTAAAGAATATGTATTTCAGAATGATTGGTTGTGCTCATAAGGAACATGTTCATTGACCAAGAAGCACTGATTCAAACAGAACAAGGGAATTCTGAAAGTATTAAAATAATCAAAGATGTGCATCAGGATTGTATCTTTTCATCATACTTATTCAATATGTATGCTGAGCATATGGTTTGGGAAGCATTGGCTCTTAGAAGACTCATTAATATTCTGAAAGATGCAGATGATACAACATTGTTTGCTGAAAGTGAAGAGGAATTCCAATTCTCACTGACAATCAAAGACCATAGCCTTTAATATGGACTGCACCTCAATCAATTTACATAAAACAAAAATACTCACCATTGGACCAATAGATGTTGTTGTTGTTAAGTACCATAGAATGAGTTGACTCATAGCGACCCTGTAGAGGCTTTCTGAGGAGCAGCTGGTGAGTTTGAATCACTGAACTTGCAATCCAAATGACCTTGTTGTCTAGTGCTTATGGAGAAAAGATTGAAATAGTCAAATACTTCATTTTGCTTGGATCTAGGATCAACACTAATGAAAGCAACAATCAAGAAGTCAAACAACATACTGCATTAGGCAAATCTCCTGCACAAGATCCCCTTAAAATATTCAAGAGCAAAGATACTAGTTTGAGGTCTAAGGTATGCCTAACCTAACGCATGGTATTTTCATTAGCCTAATATGCATGTGAATGTTGAACAGTGAATAAGGAAGATTGTAGAAGTATTGATGCATTTTAATTAGGATGTTGGAGAAGAATATTGAAAGTACCATGGCCTACAAAAAATCAAACACATTTGTGTTGGAAGAAGTACAGCCAGAATGTTCCTTAGAAGCCAGAATGTGGAGACCTGTCTCATGTATGCCATATGAATCAGTCCAGGACTACTCTGATGGCAACTTTCATTCATCCAAATGGTCTCTGTAGTAGGCTCGTAGGCCACAGCCCTCCATTTAAGGGATTGTCCTTTACTAGACCCATCCATGTACCAGGCATCAGGCAGTTAGAACACTTTGCTTTTGTATGGACTGGCTACAACAATACATTGACAGGGAACTGCCAGAAGTTCAAGCTGGATTCAGAGGAAGACGTGGAACCAGGGATATCCTTGCTGACATTAGGTGGATCTTGGCTGAAAACAGAGATTATCACAAAGGTGTTTGCCTGTGCTTTATTGACCCTGCAAAGGCTTTCAGTTGTGTGGATCATGACAAGCTATGGACAACATTGTGGAGAATGAGTATACAGAACACTTAATTATGTTCATGAGGAATATGTACAGTTGTTTGAACAGATCAATGGAACACTGAATGGTTTAAATTTAGGAATGGTATATGCCAGGGTACTATTCTTTCTCCATACTTATTAAATCTGTATGCTGGGCAAATAATCTAAAAAGCCAAATTATATGAAGAACAATGTGGCATCAATATTGGAGGAAAACTCATTAACAACCTGAGATACAAGGATGTAACTTGCTTACTGAAAGCCAAGAGGACTTAAAATACTTACTGATGAAGATCAAAGACCAAAGTCTTTGATATGGGTTGCACTTCAATGTAAAAAATAATAATAGTATTAAGTCCTCACCACTGGCCCATATGGAGCTCTGGTAGTGTAGCAGCTACAAATCAGACTGTGAACCTTAAGATCAGCAGTTCGAAACTACCAGCCGCTTCGCAGGAGAAAGATGAGGCTTTCTGCTCCCGTAAAGATTTACAGCCCCAGAAACCCTGTACAGGGTCACTGTGGGTCAGAATCGACTTGACGGCACTAAACAACACCACCACTGGCCCATAAATAACATCAAGATTAATGGAGAAAGGATTGAAGTTGTCAAAGACTTCATTTTGCTCATATCAGCCATCAGCACTCATGGGAGCAACAGTCAAAAATCAAATGATGTATTGCATTAGGCAAATCTGCTACATAAGACTCTTTAAAGTGTTAAAGAGTAAAAATGTCAGTTTAAGGACTAAGGTGTGCCTGACCCAAGCCATGGTATTTTTAACAAACTTTCATGCACTTGAAATTTGGACAACAAATAGAGAAAACTGCAGAAGAATTGATACATTTGAGTATGGTGTCGGAGGAGAATATTAAAAGTACCATGGACTGCCAAAAGAATGAACAAGTGTTTGAAAAAGTATAGCCAGAATGCTCCTTAGAAGCCATAATGGCCAGGCTTAATTTCTCATACTTCAGACATATTATCAGGAGGGACCATTCTGTGGAGAAAGACATCATCCTCACACTGATCTTTGACAAATAGCCAAAACACATCAAAAGAGGTAGTCTCTTCAGTAAATGGTGCTGGCAAAACTGGACATCAATATTCAGAAGAATGCAACAAGATACATAGCTCATACCATATACAAAAAGAAACTCAATATGGATTAAAGACTGAAACACAAACCCAAGAACTATGAAGATCATCATTGAAAAAACAGTGAAAATATAGGGGCTCTAATACAAAGCATGGAGTGGGTGGCATTATGGGTTATTGCGCTGGACTGCAAAGTTTGTTACAACTACTAGGTTGGTGGTTCAAGCTAACCAGCTACTCCTTGGAAATCCTATAAGGGTCACTATGTGTCAGAACTGACTCTAAGGTATTTAACAACAACAATAACAATAAATACAAGGCACAAATACACATCAAACTTTACTAAAAACAACAAACAGATGACAAAATAAAGGAAAGGAACCTCCTAAAAATCAGGAACTTATGTGCATTAAAAGATTCCACCAGAAAATTAAGAAGGGAACCCACAGACTAGGGGGGAAAATTTTGCAAGGACAGATCAGACAAGTGACTAATCTCTGAAATTTATGAAAACATACAACACTCTACAAAAAAAGAAAGACAACCCAATTAAAAAATGGGCACGGACATAAACAGACATCATCAAGGAAGACATTCAGGCAGCCAACAAATAGTTGAAGAAATGTTCTTGATAATTCACCATTTGTTGTCATGATTGTTAGGTGGCATTGGGTCAGCACCAACTCATAAGGACTTTGTGCACAAGGGAACACTGTCCAGTCCTGCTCCAATCTTACAGTCGTTTCTATGTTTGAGCCCATTGCTGCTGCCACTGTGTCACACCATCTCATTGGGGGTCTTCCTCTAATATAAGGCATGGAGTCCATCCTCATATGCAAGTGAAAGTTGAGCAGTTAATAAGGAAGACCGCAGAAGAATTGATGTATTTGTGTTATGATGTCGGAGGAGCTCAGGAGCTCTGGTAGCGTAGTGGTTATGAATCGGGCTGCTAACTTCAGAGTCAAGAGTTCAAAACTACCAGCAGTTCCACGGGAGAAAGATGAGGCTTTCTGGTCTCTTAAAGATTTACAGTCTCAGAAACCCTGTACAGTGTCACTACGAGTCAGAACCTTGATACTTAACAACAACAAAAACAATTGGAGGAGCTCTGGTAGCATAGTGGTTACCAATTGGCATGCTAATCTCCCGGTCAGCAGTTGGAAACTACCCGCTGTTACGACAGCAGTTGGAAACTACTTGCTGTTACAAGGGGGAGAAAGATTAAGCTTTCTGCTCCCGTAAAGATTTACAGCCTCGGAAACCCTGTACAGGGTCGCTATGAGTCGGAACCAACTCCACGACACATAACAACAAAAAATTGGAGGAGAATATTAAAAGTAACATGGACTGCCAAAACAGTTAACCAATTTGTCTTGTAAAAAATACAACTAGAATGCTACTTGAAACTCAGGATGGTCGGACTTTGTCTCTCATACTTGGCATATGTTATCAGAAAGGATCATTTCCTGGAGAAGGATATCATGTTTGGTAAAATGGAGGGTCAGAGAACAAGAGGAAGACCCCCAGTGTGATTGATTGGCACAGCGGCAACAGCAATGTGCTCAAACTTATCACGGACTGTGAGGTTGGCCCAGGATTGGGCAGTGTTTCATTACATTGTGCATAGGGTCACTATTTGTACTGTGTCAATGGCTCCTAACAGCAGCTTTTGTTTCTCTAAATATCCCTTCAAGCACTGCTTTTTCTCTGTCACAAAGGTTTTGGTATGCTATGCTTTGTCCTTATTTGATTCAAGGAATTTTTTTATATCTTTTAAAATTTATTCAATTACCCAGCAACTTTTAAGCAGAGTTTGATTCAATTTCCTTGTATTTAATTTGGTTTCCTTGATTTTCCTATTGTTGATTTCTAATTTTATAGCATTCTGATCTGAAAAGATGCTTTGTAGTATGCTGATGTTTTTAAATTTAGTAAGTCTTGCTTTGTGATTTGACATATGGTCTATTTTGGAGAATGTTCCATGTGAACTGTTAAAGAATGTGTATTTTGCTGTTCTTGTGTTGTGTGTTCTGTATAAATCTATTGGTCAAGTTGGCTGATGGTATTGTTTTCACTTGGGTATCTTTTTGAGTTTCCTATTATTTGCTCTGTCATTTATCAAAAATGATGTCTTAAAATCTCCTATTATTAGTGTTGATTTGTAGCTGTCTGTTTTTGTTTTTTTTTCTTAAATGTTTTATTGTGAATTATGTGATAGTTTACATGGGAGAACATTAGTTTTACATTCATTCTATTGTATATCATCTCATTGCCATGATTACAATCCCCTCCATGCAATCCTTCCCCCATACCCCCCACGTCTTCAGCACACAGTCGCTCTCCCTCTCTGGATCTAAAGTCTCCAGCTGCTCCATCGCTCCACGTCATCATCTCTGGCTCCATTTCAGGCATCACTGCTTCTCTGGGTAGGGTCCCGCTCTCTGCTCTTCTCCCTTGATGGTCCTAGGGACCTCAGCTCCTAGACTGAAAAGTTAATCACTCCCCTCTTTGTTATAAAACATCCACCTTTACATTTCCGACCCTCACAATCAGTCCTGATAACAATTATTCACTATTGTATTATAAGAGACCCATCTGCATTTCATTGCATCAGCCCTGCCTAGACAGATTGAATACTACTCACTGGAGATTCTACCTTCCTCCTGGCCCTCTGGATCTAAGGTCCCTCTTGAAAGCTTGTAAGCCAGTCAATTCTTGCCTTTGTAGCCCCCCGCCCCCCATTTTGGGTAGCCAACGTCCAAGTTGCCCATCCCTGTCTACTCTGTGTGTGGAGGGGGTGGGAATGATTCTTGCTGTAAGGACTTGTTCCCTATTTTGAGTTACTGCTTCCATAGGTGTAGGTCAAGTTCATCAAATTATATGAGAATACCTTTTTTTTTTTTCCCTCTTCTTTTTACTTCTGGTTGAGCTCTTGTAATTGTCTGTTTCTTTCTTCAAATCTAGTAGAGTTTGATTTCTGTAATTTATGACTCTTTCATTTGGAGCATGTATATTATTATGGTTGTGTCCTTTTGCTCAATTCACATTTTAATCATGAGAGAATTTCCTTGTCTCTTATGATGTTTTTTGCTTTTAAGTCTATTTTACCAGAAATTAAGTTTGCCACTCTTACTTGCTTTTGATTGCCACTAGCTTATTTTTCCATCCTTTCATTTTTAATCTATTTTTGTCTCTTGTACATAGCATATTGTTTTCTTATCTATTCTGCTGCTCTCTGCATTTAATCCATTGATGTTCAGTGTAATTATAGATGTGGTTGTTGTTAGGCGCTGTCAAGTCTGTACCTACTCATGGTAACGCAATGCATAATATACCGAAACACTGCCCAATCCTAGGCCAACCTCACAATCATTGCTACACCTGAGCCCATCACTGCCACCACTGTGCCAATCCATCTCATTGGGGTTCTTCCTCTTTTTCTTCTACTGTCCACTTTATCAAATATGGTATTTTTGTCCAGGGACTGGTCCCTCCTGACAATATGTGTGAAGTATAAGACACAAAGTTTGGCCATCCTAGCTTCCAAGGAGCACTCTGGCTGTATGTCTTTCAATAGAGATTGGTTTGTACTTTGTGCAGTCCGTGGTACTTTTAATATTCTCCTCCAACATCATAGCACAAATACACCAATAAATACTTCTATGGTCTTCTTATTCACTGTCCAACTTTCACATACATATGAGGTTATTAAAAATACGATGGCTTGGGTCAGACACACTGCAGTCCTCAAACTGAAATCTTTGCTCTACAACACTTTAAGGAGGTCTTGTGCAGCAGATTTTTACTGTGCATTTTTTTTTGTAATGTTGCTGTTTTCTTTGTTCCACATCGTTTACTTTGTTGAGTTAATTTTGTTTGTGCTTTTTCTTGTCAAGTTCTTTAAAGTTGATGTTTTAAATTTAATAAATCCTTATGGTTATCCCTTTTCTTGATTTAGTATGAAGGTGTATAAATTTTCTTTGAGATTACCCTGTAATTTATTAATTTCTTCTGTTCAAATGAATGTTTTACATTGAAATCAACTTGATTTCCTTGCCAATTGGCAGTTTTGTAACTATAGTTTATCCTATCTTTTTACTTTCTTATTGTCTTCATTGAATAAAGTGAATAAAGAGGATCGTAGAAGAATTGATGCCTTTGAGTTGTGGTGTTGGAGGAGAATACTGAGGGTGCCATGGACTGCCAAAAGAACCAATAGATCTGTTTTGGAAGAAGTGCAGCCAGAGTGCTCCTTGGAGGCCAGGATGGCTAAGCTTCGTCTCTCCTGCTTTGGACATGTAATCCGGAGGAAATAATCGTTGGAGAAGGATGTCATGCTGGGTAGGGTGGAGGGTCAGAGAAAAAGAGGAAGACCTCCAACAAGATGGATCGGCCAGGTGGCATCATTGATGGACTCGGGGGTGGCAGCGGTGGTGAGGTTGGCCCAGGATCGAGCATTGTTTCGTTCTGCTGTGCATGGGGTCGCTATGAGTCGGTTCCAACTCGATGGCACCTGACAACAACAACAATTGTCTTCATTACAAACTAATAGCTGATTTCACATTTTCTGTCTTATAGGTTTGTTTCATTTTGGATACTTCTGTATGTAAATTGAATTGAATTCTTGGTGGTGATACTGTGTAAGTCAGTCTCTAGTTGTTGTCTCCTATTGTTGGTTCTCGTTCCAAAGAACTCCCTTTAGTTTTTTGTTTGTTTGTTTGTTTTTAATTGGTCTGGTTTTTACAAATTCCTTTCATTTCTCTTTATCTGAAAATGTTCTAATTTCGCTATTATATCTGAAAGACAATTTTGTCTTTGATTTTGGAGAGTTTGATTATGATGTTGATGTTTTTTGTGTGTCTAATCTGTTTGTAGTTCATTCAGCTTCTTGAAAGTTTATCTTCTCCTCTTTCATGATATTAGGTAAATTCTCTCCAACAGCTCTTCAACTACCATGTCTGTGCTTTTCTTTGTCTTTTCTTGTTCTTGAATTCTGATCACCATAAGTTATTCCTCTTCATGTTGACCCACATGAATCTTGGGTTTTCTTCAAAAAAAATTTTTTTTCTGATTGTTCTAGTAGCTTACTAATATTGAGAGATTTATCATTAAGCTCATTAATTCAGGTTTCCATTGATTCATATCTACTCACTTGACCTTCCAATTCATTGTCCATTTCTGAAATGTTAGTATCAATCTTTTGGATTTTTATCTGCAAGTTTTGTCTCTAATCATTTATCAATTTTTTTGAAAAAATTGTTCTTGTAATGCTTTTATGAATTCTTACTTGTTTTTCTCTACCTTTCCATCAGCCATTTGTAGTTACTTAGATAACACTTCCTTTGAATTATTTTTCAGTTAGTTCCAATGCCTTTTTTCCCTCAAAAATACTCTATAACTCTGACTTTTCACCACTTGGTTGACCCAATCTGTGTTGTTTCTTCGTGTGAACTGAAATTGTGTGCTGCTGCTTTTGAGACATGGTATTAGTACTAAGGTGATTATTGTTTGTTGGATTATTCTTAGGCACTTACCAAGTGCCTGATTTTAGGTGGCTGTAGTTCAGTTCAGGATGAGTTTAACTTATGTTGGTCATTGCCATTTATCTGGTGTATGGTAGCTGCTATTACTTCTTACCCAACAGTTGGAACTTTAGAGGGTAAATTTCTGGCTGGACTGTATGGATGTAATTGTTGTCTCCTGTTTGGTGATGAAAGATGAAAAAATACACACAAAAAAGAGAATAAAAACTAACACAAACCAGCAAACACAGTGTAAAAAGCAAATAGTAAAGGATGAAGCAGTAATACTAAACTCTAATACTCTGTAATACTCAACCTGCTGTGGTGGTGGTGTGCTGTAGAGTTGGTTCTGACTTATAACAACTCTCAATAGTGTTTCCCGGGCTATCTTTTTGAAGGAGAAAGCCTCATCATTTCCCCATAGAATGGCTGGTAGTTTTGAACTATTAACCTTGAGATTAGCTGCCCGACTTGTAAACCACAATGCTACCACAACTCCTTTAATTCCTGTAGGGCTGGGTATTGTCTGCTATGGAAACCCAATGTGGAAGTAGTTTGTGCAGATCCCAAAGCAGCTGGAAGATCAAAGTATTTCTATTCCAGTGGGAAATTGACAGTGCAAAGTGACTGTAGTCAAGGGCTGACCACTATCAACTTTCTGGGTCTGGAATAGGCCTCACCTTTTTCAAGGTGCTAAGATGTTTGCTGCTAGCTCCTCACATACTTTGATGAGACTTGAACAGCCTGGAGAGCAGGAGTTTCCCTGGAAGTGAACATGGTTGGGGTTGGCCACACCTCTAGTCACTTGGGTAATATGGTGTACAATAAAACAAACAAACACAAATGTCTCCCCTTTCTCTCCACCATTAAGCAGTATCCCTCTGCACCATCTATTGATTTCTTGCATTCAAAGTTGCCTGCAAAAGTTCAAGATGGCCACACCTCTGTGGCTGGTCTGTATACATCTTCAGTCTCTTTTCATTTTTTTACCTCCCAAACATGTCTGTTAATCTGCTTTCCCTAGTGAGAACAAGTCCAGGGCTAGCCAGGGCTGACTCTGCAGATCTTGAGCAGAACTTGCCCAAATGGGGTTAATGCCGAGAGTTCAACTCTTTTAGTGGGGTTAACAACCACAGTGCTCACCTCCATATGGTTCTACTGCTAGGATAGTGGGTGCTTCCCTGGGGGTGTATGCAGGTGGGGTCAGCCATAGCTCTGGTCCCCAGAGAAATGTGGAGAACACACAAAAATAATCACACCTTAACCTATGTGAGCCACAGGTATATTTCTGCAAGGACAGTGTGTTTTCTTGTCTCTGAAGCTGCACCCATCTGGCCAGTGGGCATAGATCATCAATCTCTCCTTTTTATGTCACATATGCTCTGATCTCTCTCCTAGTAAGCATTCAATCCACTTCTTTATCCCTTCATCTGAAGCTCAAAGTTCCAGAACTATCACGTTCATCTGTTTCCTTTGGTTTTCTGAATTTTTTTTTTTTTTAATTTAAGGGTTTTATTGTGGATTGAGTGAAAGTTTACAGGGCATATCAACAGTTTTACATTCAACAAATCATATACCTTGCTTCATTACATTGATTATAATTCCCTCCATGTACCATCAGTTAACAGTATTTCTCTCTATCCACTTTAGCTTTTTAAAAAACACAAACAAAAAAACCCACTCAGACATATATAATAATTTACATCTCCAAATGGCACATTCTGCAAGTCTGCTCCTGGCCACCAGCTCTTAGTCCTTCTCTTCTTAGTTCATGAATCTAGAGTCCTCAGCCGCTCCCCCTCTCCATGCCCCCATCTCTGCCTCTATCTCTGGCACTGCTGCTTCTCTGGATAAGGTCCCACATTCTGCTTGTGAATTCCTCTGCATCTTTTTTGAGGAGGGTCCATACAGCCTTTCTGCCTAGTCTTCTATTTTCACCTTTTCCACAAACTTTTTGAAGGCTCCTTGTATATACATATATATAGAGAGAATCCTAGTGTAGGCTCAAGATCAACAGCCATTCATCATATATGGTAGTTTTGGTAATGTGCTGTGGAGTCAGTTCCGACTCATAGGAACCTATATAGGGGTTCTGAGGCTGTAAATCTTTATGGGAGCCTCATCTTTCTCCAGCAGAACAACTGGTAATTTCGAACTACTGACCATGATATTAACAGCCCAACTTGTAACCACTATACTAGTAGAGAGGTATCTATCTATCTATCTATCTATCTATCTATCTATCTATCTATCTATCTATCTATAACATCAGTTCAATACAATATATGCATTCCTGAGAGTCACTGTGCTATGCAAAATTACCCAACAAAACTCAAAAGAATAATGAGAACAATGGGATGAAAAATAGGATATAATACTAAATGTAAAATTGTCAGACACATACATACATACACAGATAATAACATTAAAAAGATAACACCCTTTTATACATATTGAGTTCTTAAGAAATGCATATTTATTACAATTAGCATGATGCTTTCCCCTGAAAAAGACAAGCAGTTTTCTTGGGGAATTGGATATCAAAAGGTTGGCAACTCATAATTATTATGATCAGGTATGAGTGTTATCTAAAATCTGCTAGAAAGCTATAACAGTAGATGGGAGATGCAATTCACAGTAAACTGAGATATCTTATAAATACTTAAGTCTGGGTGTTTGTTTTAAGTATTCTGGTATAACTAGGCTCAGTAGGGTGCAGTTTTATTCTGTTTTCAAGTAGTAATTCTTGCAGATGAAATTGCACACAAAAAAAGATAAATTTTGTTTTATGATCACATGGCTGGCTAATATAATAAACATGTTGTAATAAATAATATTTCTAAACAAATGCTAGAAAAGAACTAAATATATATCCCTTAAAACTAATCCTCAAGAGTCATGGTATTAACTTAAAATCTTGTGCTAATTGAATTAAAAATACAAACTGTTTGGATACTTAGTTTAAAGGTTGGTAAATTTTATCTGTAAAGAACCAAAGAGTAAATATTTTCAACTTTGTGGAACATAAAGTGTTTGTGGCAACTACTCAAGTTTGTTCATAGCAGTGCAAAAGTAGCTACAGACAATACAAAAATTAATAAGCATGACTGTTCCGATAAAATTTTGTTTATGAACATCTATTTCTTTTATATGCTATAGAAGGCTATCTCTTTTGAAGGTAGCAATAAAATTGTATACACTATTTATGTAGGGTTAAAGTGAAGGTATAAAAGAGATGGATGTTGTTGAAGAAAGTTGTATCTATTCGTAAGCTTTGCTAGTCTGCTAAAATGCTTATATATGAAAGATAGTTTGCAATGTATCTCTGATTTTCAATGATAAATAGAATCTAGTTGTTAGTTAGTTATCTTCATAGCTGTTTCAACTCAAAATGACCCCCTTGTGCAGAGTAGAATTGCTCTATAGACTTTTTCACCATCAGGTTTTACTTCCAAGGCACTTTTGGGTGAATGTGAACCATCAACCTTCTTGTTGCAGTCCTTAACCATTTGTGTTATCAAGGGACTGCATTCCTTTGATAGTAGATTGATTTTGTGATTATTTTTCACAACTTATCATTGATAGGAGTGGTTTAGATTATTGTTGTTAGGTGTCATGAAGTCAGATTAGACTGATAGTGACTCTATTATGCACAATGAACTGAACACTGCCCAGACCTGTGTCATCCTAACAATTGTTATATTTGAGTCCATAGTTGTAATGTGTCATTCCATCTCATTGGGTATCTTCCTCTTTTTCATTGTTCTTTCACTTTTACAAGCATGATGTCCTTCTCCAGTGACTGGTCTTCCTTATTCATTGTCCAAATTTCACATGCATATGAGATGGTTGAAAATACCATGTCTTGTATCAGGCATACCTTCATGTCAAAATGACATGTTTGATCTTTAATACGTTACAAAGTTCTCATGCTACAGATTTCCATAGTGTATACATCATTTGATGTCTTACCTGATGTTTAAATGAGCATTGACTGTGGATGAAAGCAAAATAAAGTCATTGAAAACTTCAATCTTTTCTCCATTTATTGTTTATTGTCTTGTTGTAAGGATTTTTATTTTCTTTACAATGAGGTGTAATGTACACTGAAGCCTCTAGTCTTTGATCTTCACCAGTAAGTATTTCAAGACCTCTTTGCTTTCAGTAAGAAAATTTATATGATCTTCATGCTGCAGATTCTTAATATGTCTTCCTAATGCCATGTTATTCATATAATCCAGTTTTTCAGATTATTTGCTCAGTATACAGACTAAGTAAAATGAAAGGATGCAATCGGTAGCACACCTCTCCTAATTTAAAACCATTTAGTATACCCTTATTTTGTTCATACAATTGCCTCTTTGTCTATGTACAGGTTTCTCATGGGCACAATTAAGTGTTCTGATATATCCATTCTATACAATATTATCTATACTTTGATATGATCCACACCCTTGAATGCTTTCCCATACTCTTTAAAGCACAAGTAAACATACTTCTTGTATTCTCTGCTTTCCACCAAGATTCAATGATATCCCTCATTCCAATTCCTCTTTTGAATCTGGATTGAATTTCAGGAAGCTCCTTGTTAAAGAACTTCTGCATTCACTTAAAATTTATCTTCAGAAAAATTTTGCTTACATGTGATATTAACACTATTGTTTGAAGCTTTCCACATTCTGTTGGGTCATCTTTCTTTAGAATGAGAAGAAATATGGATGTTTTCCAGTTGCTTGGCCAAGTAGTTGTCTTCCACATTTTTTGGCATAGAGCCTTCAGAACAGCATTAGTTTGTTGAAATACTTTAATTTGCATTCCATCCATTTCTGGAGCCTTGTTTTTAACCCATGTCTTCAGTGTTGCTTTGGTAACTTCCTTTAATAACATCAGTTCCTGATCACATTTTACCTCTTGAAATGACTGAACATTAACCAATTCTTTTTTCATAGAGTTTATTCCTTCTATTTTCTTTTGATACTTCCTGCATCAGCCAATATTTTCCCCCTTGTTGTAGTTAAATGCCATTGAGTTAATTCTGACTCACAGTGACCCTATGTAGGGTTTCCAAATATTAGCTGGTGGATTTGAACTGCTGACCTTGTGGTTAGCAGTCCAGTGCTTACCTTACAGTAGAACATGAGGGTCCTTCAATATGGAAACCCAAGACATTTTTTTTTTTCCCATAAATTCTTTTGACATGTAAAATGCTAAGGATGTGTGTGTAAAAAATGCTGAGTATGTACTCCCTATTTGGTTTCCTAACTTCAGGTCTTTGCAAATTTCTCTATATTACCTGACTGTCTTTTGAAGCAGTCCTTTGTTGAGCTCTTTTGCATCACCATTTCTCTGAGTCATTTTAGCATCTTTATGTGCAAACACAAATTTCAGAGTCTCTTCTGACATCCAGTTCTGTCTTTTCTTTCTTTTAAATGACCTTTTGCTTTCTTCATGTGTGATGTCCTTGATGTCATCCTACAACTCTTTTGGTCTTTGATTATTACTGATTAATAATTCTAATTTATTCTTGAGAAGGTCTCTAAATTCAGGTGCAATACACTAAAAGTCATATTTTAGCTCTTGTGGATTTGTTCTAATTTTCTTCAACTTCAGCCTGAACTTGCATATGAGCAAGTTAGCCCCTAACCTTGTTTTGGCTTATGATATTATGCTTATCCATATTCTCATTTCACAGATGTAGTTAGTTTTATTCTTGTGTATTACATCTGGTGAGCTGCCATTTATGTTGTTTAAAAAAAGAGTTTTGCAAATAATGTCATTGGCTTTTCAAAATTCTTTCATGCAATTTCCAGCATCGTTTCTATTGACAAAGGCCATATAGTACAACTACTGATTCTCTTTCTTTCCAACTTTCATATTCCAGTCACCAGTAATTGCCAATGCATCTTGATTGCATGTTTGATCATTTTTAGCCTGGAGAAGTTGGTAGAATTCTTCACTTTCTTTATTATTGGTTTTAGTGGTTGGTGAATGAAGTTGAATAGCAGTCATATTAACTGGTCTCTCTTTTATGGCTATTTTCCTAACATAGACAGCATTGTACTTCAAGATAGATCTTGAAATATTTTTTTCACAGTGAATGCGATGATAGACCTCTTCAGTTTCTCATTCCCGGCATAGCAAACCATATGACTGTCAAATTCAAAATGACCAATTCCAGTCCATTTTAGCTCACTTTATGCATTCCATTTCATTTTTGATGACTTCTAATTTTCTTAGTTCCAAACTTAGTACATTCCAGGTTATAATAATTAACAAATATTTGGAGCTGTTTCTTTTAATTTTGAGTTGTGCCCAATCAGCAAATGAAGGTCCATGAAGGCTGCATTCCATTCATCTCATTAAGGTCAATTCATCTTTGAAGAAATAGCACTTCTGCAGATGTATATTGATCCCTTCCAACCTGAAGTGCTCATCTTCTGGCACTATATGAGACAATGTTCCACTGCTATTCATAAGACTTTATGAAGTGGTCTGCATTTCCCTGTTCTGACTATGTCTTTGTTGCTAAGTTTTGCTGAAACTTGTCCACCAAGAGTGACCCTTTTGGTTATTAAAATACAATTGGCATCTTTTCCAGCATCAAAGTAACACACAAGTCCCCACAGTGCTACAAACTGACAGATTATTGATTGGTTCAGAGTATTGTTGATGTTAGGTGCCGTCAAGTTGGTATCGTTGACTCAAAGTGACCTTATACACAACAAAATGAAACACTGCCTGGTCCTGTGATAATCTTAAAACCATTGCTATACTTGAGTCCATTGCTGTTGCCATTGTGCTAAACCATCTAAGTGGGAGTAATTCTGTTTCAGTGATTCTCCACTTTACCACACATAATGTCCTTCTCCATGGACTGGTCCCTCTTGATAATATGTCTGAAATATTATAGAGAGGCATTCTGGTTATCTTTGCTTCTGAGGAGCATTCTGGCTGTATGTCTTCTAACACAGATTTTTTTTTTTTTTTTTTTGTATTTCTGACACTCCATGTATTTTTAATATTCACCTTCAACACCATGACTCAAATGTATTAATTTTTCTATAGTCTTCCTTATTCATTATACAACTTTCACATGCATTTATTTAAGGCTATTGAGAATCCTATGACTTGGGTCAGGTTCACCTTACTCTTCAAACTGACAGCTTTGCTCTAGAATACTTTAAAGAAGTCTTGTGCCACAGATTTACCTAATTCAATACGCTGTTTGTTTTCTTGACTGCTGCTTCCATGAGTGTTACTTGTTGATCTGAGCAAAATGAAGTTTGACAATTTCATTGTTCTTTTCACATTTATTTGATGTTATTTATTGGTCCAGTGGTGATGATTTCTTTCTTTTTTCCTTCCTTCCTTCCTTCCTTCCTTCCTTCCTTCCTTCCTTCCTTTCTTTTCTTCCTTTCTTTCCTTTCCACTTTGTTGCAACCCGTAACAAAGGCTGTGGTGTTTGATCTTCATAAGTGTTTTAAGTCCTTTTCACTTTTAGTAAGCCATATTGTATCATCTGCATATCACAGGTTGTTAATGAGTCTTCCTCCAATCCTGATGCCATGCTCTTCTTCATATAGTGCAACTTCTTGAGATATTTTCTTAGCATACAGATCAAATATGGTGAAAGAATACAACATTGGCACACACCTTTCCTAATTTTAAACCTTTCAGTATTCCCTTGTTCTGTTTGAATACCTGCCTCTGTTCTTCACTAGCACAGGTAAGTGTTCTGGAATACTTATTTTCC
This sequence comes from Chrysochloris asiatica, assembly GCF_000296735.1. Classification (NCBI taxonomy): domain Eukaryota; kingdom Metazoa; phylum Chordata; class Mammalia; order Afrosoricida; family Chrysochloridae; genus Chrysochloris; species Chrysochloris asiatica. The sequence continues at coordinate 7,693,338 of NW_006408531.1, forward strand.
ACAATGTTGTCTATAGCTTAACATGATCCACACAATCAAAACCCTTTACATAGTCAACAAAACATAAGTAAATATCTTTATGGTATTCTCTACTTTCATCCAGGATCATTCTGATGTCAACAATGTTAACTCTTGTTCCACATACTCATCTTAATGTGGCCTGAAACTCTGCCACCTCCCAGTCAATGTTCTGTAATAGCCGTTTATTTAATTATCTTTAGAAAAATTTTACTTGTGTGTGATTTTAATATTGTTCCATCATTTCTGCATTCTGTTGGGTCACCTCTCTTTGGAACAGGCATAAATATGAATCTGTTCCAATCAGTTGGCTATTTAGCTGTCTTCCAAATTTCTTAACATAGATAACTGCCTCCAGTTTTACATTAGTTTGTTGAATGATTTCAATTTGTATACCATCAATTCACATAGACTTAATCTTTGCCAATGCCTTCAGTGTACCTTGGATTCTTTCCTTCAGTATCATTGACTCTTGATCATACACTAGTTCTTGCAATGGTTGAACATTGATAATTTCTTTTTGGTGCAGTGCTTTGTGTATTCCTTTCTTCTACCATTTATGGTTTCTGCGTCTTCAATATTTTGTCCATAGAATCCTTCAATATTTCAAGTCGAGCCTTGATTTTTTTTATGTCAGTTCCATCAGCTTGAGAAATGCTGGGTGTGGTCTTCCTCTTTGGTTTTCTAACTTCAGGTCTTTGCACATTTTATTATAATATTTTATTTTGACACTTTGAGCTGCTCTTTGAAGTTTCATATTCAGCTCTTTTACCTCTTCATTTCTTTCATTTTAATTAACATCTCTATGCTGGAGAGTGATTTTTCAGAGTCTCTTCTGACATTTAGTTTCATCATTTTCTTCTTTCTTGTTTTCTTAACTATTTTTTACTTTCTTCCTTTATGATGTTCTTGATGTCATCACACAACTCTTCTGGTCTTTCATCATTAGGTTTAATTTATCAAATCTTTTATTGAGATGATCTTTAAATTCAGGTGGGATGTATTAAAGACCATATTTTGGTTCTTATGGTCTTGTTTTAATTTTCTTCAGCTTCAGACTAAACTTAAAAACGAGCAATTGATGAGCTGTTCCACAGTCTGTCCTAGCCCTGGTGTTGACTGAAGATAAGGAAATTTTCCACCATGTCTTTCCACTGATACAGTCAATTTTTTTCTATATATATATATAGAGAGAGAGTGATACCAATATCAATAGACATATATAGCTATCTGTGTAAGGCAATAGATTGAGCTGGTTTTTAGTTTTGCAAGATAAAAAGAAGTTTTAATGAAAAATGAGGTCTGAATTTATTCAGTATATGAAGATATTAAATCAGAAAACTTAAATGTTTGTCAAGATTTAGAGGAATCAAAGCTATTTTATTTGATTTTTCTTGATTTGTTTTATCTAAGTCTGAAAAAAAGGCTGCAAAACTGTTAAATTTTTGGCAACATTTGTTCAAATTTATAGGTTTATTCACAAGATACTTATATAAAATTGGAGGGGGATAATGAAATACTTATTGCAAGGCACTGTGTTAATTCAAATCTATAATTTAAAAAAAAAAATTGTAAATTTATATTACAAGTCTCTACAAGGCTTCCTGAAATGAACTTTTTATGTTCTGTATAATATGTAACTATCAGAGAGTTTCCAAATATTACCAGAGGAGTTTTCTTTGTTTTGTTTAAATTTTTATTTAAATTGTAATATATAATTATTAATTGAAAAATAGCAAAATTTATTCTTTATGAAAGTATAAGAAATGACACCAGCCATCTCTCCCACTGCACTCTCTACTCAGCTGTGTTTATTGGTTTGTTGCAATGGCCACACAGAACTCAGAGACCATACTCATAATTACAGGGTTTATTAGGGAAGTTAACAGGTTACAATGCAGAATCAGAAAATGCTCGGGGCATGTTTCTTACAGTTAGGACTGTCTCTCATCTGCCATGCTCAAAGGCAGCCTCTCTCTGGACCTTGGCTTTTGGGTCTGGCTTCTGTTCTGTTCCAACAATATTAAAAACTCCTTTAGGGCTCCTGATAAATGCCCACAGAGTACACCATTGTACTATTATCTTCAGCCAGAAGGTTGTTGTTGTTGTTGTTATGTGCCATGGAGTCGGTTCCGACTCATAGCGACCCTGTACAGGGTTTCCGAGGCTATAAATCTTTATGAGAGCAGAAAGCCTCATCTTTCTCCTGTGGAACAGCTGGTAGTTTCGAACTGCTGACCTTGCGGTTCACAGTCCAATTCGTAACCACTACGCTACCAGAGCTGGATGGTACTAGGCTCTATTTCAGTGAATCAGCAATCCTAATTCCCTTAATTTAATGGCTGGAGGCAGCCCATTCTATAAGCAAGTCTCCTAATCAAAGTCACTCCACTTTCATTGCCTTGTGAACTAGAAGCCCACGACTCTATCCAGTGCTCTGTTTCTTGGTTCTGCTATTGCTGCTACTCTGCCACTCTTCTGCTGTCACGTCTTTCTGTCCCTACTGGGTTGAGGAGTTTCAAAGCACAGAAATCTCTAAATCAAAATGACAGTCTCTACTTATTATTCTTTAATGGTATTAGAATTTCCTTCCTGACCAATCACAATTAATCCTGTTCTTGGTGTGGTGCTATAGGATAAGCAGTGAAATGCTAACCCCAAAATTTGCAGTTCAATACCACCAGCTACTCCTTTTTGTTGTTGTTGTTAGGTGTCATCCAGTTGGTACCTACTCACAGTGACGCTATACACAACAGAACAAAACACTGTCCAATCCTTGGCCAACCTCACAATTCTTGCCCCACTTAAGCCCATTGATGCTGCCATTTTGCCAATCCATTTCCCTGGGGTGGGGGGTCTTCCTCTTTTTCTCTGACCCTCCACCTTACAAAAAATGATATCCTTCTCCAGTGACTGGTCCCTCCTGACAATATGCCCAATGTATGAGAGACGAAGTTTGGCCATCCTGGCCTCCAAGGAGCGTTCTGGCTGCACTTCTTCCAACACAGATCTTTTTGTTTTTTTTGGCAGCCCATGAGATTTTCAATATTCTCCACTAATACCATAACTCAAATGCATCAATTCTTCTATGTTATTCCTTATTCACTGCCCAGCTTTCACATGCATATGAGGTTATTGAAAATACCATGGTTTAGGTCAGGTACACTTTAATCCTTAAACTGATGATTAAACTCAGCTGTGTTTTGCCCTGCAACACTTTGAAAAGGTCTTGTGCAACAGATTTGCCTAATGCAATACATCATTTGATTTTTTGACTGCTGCTTCCATGAGTGTTGATAGTTGATCCAAGAAGAATGAAGTCCTTGACAACTTCAATCTTTTCTCCTTTGACAAGGATGTTGTTTATTGGTCCAGTGGTGAAGATTTTTGTTTTCTTTACATTGAGATGCAATCCATACTAAAGACAATATTCTTTGACATTCTTCAGTAAATATTTTAAGTTCTCATCACTTTCAGCAAGCCAGGTTGTATCCTCCTTGAAAACCCTTTATAGATTAATTCACTATGAGTCAGAACCCACACAATGATACTTAATAAAAACAACAACTCACAACTGAATCAAATAATCCATCAGCAACTTCCTCTGCTGTTTTTTATCCAAACCTATCAGAAAAATGTTGTTTGGTAAGATTTTACAAAGACTATAACTAAAGGAGACATTAAATAATTTACTGTAGAAAGTATAAATAGTCTTTATACTGATGTTGGAATCATTTATGTTTGTTTTAAAATATGTTATTGTCACTTTGATTAAATAGGTAACCAAGTCATTATTTTTCAAGTGTACATTGTTGTTATTCATTACCATCCAGTCAGCTCTGACTCATGCTGCCTTATGTATAACAGAACGAAAAGATGCCGGGTCTTGCACAATTGCCCATGAGCTTGCTCTAATCTATTAATCAAATCTGACAGCTCTTTTTATTTTGCAGCTTCAACTTCAGGACCTAAAAAATAAAATGAAATAAAAAGTAATTTCAGGATTTTTTTGTACTCTTAAAACAATCTTAGATTCCCCAGAAGGTTCTTGGAAAATCACAAAGATTTGATAAGTCACTGTATAGAAATAAGGAATGTAAAAGTAATTGGATTTTTGGTATACTTCATATTTCTTAATTAGCTCAGCATTGTATTAAGAACTGCATGGGAAGAGTTTTTGTTGTAGAAGAGATGCTCTGTCTTCCCATTGTATGTTTGTAAAGTTAAACTCTTGTTAATATAAACTTTTCAGATATTATGCTTTTGGTGGGAAGGCCCTATCACTTGTCATTGTCCTCAGTGCTCATAATATTCTTGGTCTCGGGAAAAATTTTGACTAAATACTTAAAAATATAATCATGTCATTAACAACCTGCAATATGCAGATGATACAACCTTGAACGCTGGAAGTGAAGAGGACTTGAAACATTTACTTATGAAGATTAAAGAGCACAGCCTTCAATATGCATTACATCTCAATGTCAAGAAAACAAAAATCCTCACCACTGGACCAATAAACAACATTCTTATCAATGGAGAAAAGATTGAAGTTGTCAAGGACTTCATTCTTCTTGGATCAACTATCAACACTCGCGGAAGTAACAGTCAAGAGATCAGACGACGTACTGCACTGGGAAAATCTGCTGCACAGGAACTTTTTAAAGTGTTGAAGAGCAGAGATGTCAGCTTGAGGACTAGGGTGCGCCTGACCCAGGCCATTGTGTTTTCAATAGCCTCATATGGATGCAAAAGCTGGACAGTGAATAAGGAGGATCTTAGAAGAATTGATGCCTTTGAGTTGTGGTGTTGGAGAAGAATACTGAAAGTGTCATGGACTTCCAAAAGAACCAATAGATCTGTTTTGGAAGAAGTGCAGCCAGAGTGCTCCTTGGAGGCCAGGATGGCTAAGCTTCATCTCTCCTACTTTGGACATATTGTCCGGAGGAAACAATCATTGGAGAAGGATGTCATGCTGGGTAGGGTGGAGGGTCAGAGAAAAAGAGGAAGACCCCCAACGAGATGGATCAGCCAGGCGGCATCATTGATGGACTCAAATGTGGCAGCGGTAGTGAGGTTGGCCCAGGATCGAACATTGTTTCGTTCTGCTGTGCATGGGGTTGCTATGAGTTGGTTCCGACTCGATGGCACCTGACAACAACAACAACAACAATAATCATGTCAGGCTACTAACGTCAAGTCAGAAATTCGAAACTACCAGCAGATCTGTGGAAGAAAGATAAGGCCTTCTGCTCCTGTAAAGATTTACAGTCTCCAAAACTTTATGCAGGGTTGCTATGAGTAGGAACCAATTCCATGGAACACCACCACCATCACCACACTCCAGATTATTTAAAAAGTGCATTTAATTCTCATATCATTCATTACTGTAATAAATTAAACACAGATTTCAGTTTTATTATCAAACAGGATTTTGGCTCTCTGTGATGTTTGCCTGAGGTTTTGCTGTAAAATCTACATTTGAATTTGTGAATTCATCAAAGGACAGTTTAAGAGTGCTGAGAAAAGAACTATAATGTAGTCTGAACTATTGATAGCTCAAATTTTACATAATATACCTTCTTATTTTGGGTTTTCTAGAGAAGCAAAATTAGTGAAACATATATCTGTATATATATATAGAAAGAGAAATGTGTTATCAAGGAAATGGTTTACAATCTCAGAGTTCTAAGTCCCCAGCAGAAATGAGAGAGCCACTTCCATAAGTCCAGTGTATTGGGAGCAGACCACATACCCAAAGAAATACCCTTTCAATTGATTGTTCATAGCTAATCATCATGGAGTTAATTATGCCTGTATTAGATTTCATCACCATGGGAATAGGTTGGCTGGTTATGCATTGTGGTCATAGTGACCCTGTGTAGGGTTTCAGAAGATGTAAATCTTTACAAAAGCAGAATGACTTATCATCCTCTTGTGGAACAGCTGGTAATTTCGAACTGCTGACCTTGTGGTTAGCAGCCCAACTCATAACCATTATGCTACCAACTTATCTTAACTGCTAAACCACTGGAAAACCTGGCCTAGTCAAATTGACAAAGAACCCTAACTATTGCACTCCACTCTTGTCAACTTGAAAATTATAAACTATGTACATAATCTATAAAGAAAGAAAACAGTAAAGTCATACTTCTGTCTAACATGACATAACTAAAACAAGTACAATTGAAAACACACTGGCCCCATTTACAGCTCCTATGTCACAAATGAACAAAACAAAAATATTTAATACACACATATAAAACCCAACAGAAAACATATATTCATTTAAATGTCCAAAGGGCACATTCTGCCAGCCAGCATCCTACAAATAGACACTCAGCTTTATTCACCCTATGGGCTTAGAGTCCACAGCTGTTCAGTCTTTCCATAGCACAGCCTCTGCTGTCATTGCTTTTCCAGACAAAGATCCCAAGCTCCACTCATGCTCTTTTTCTTGATGGTCCTGGGATCATCTGTGGTTGAAATGAAGGATTAAATATCACTCCCCCTCCCCCATTAGTTACTCATTTTCTACAATTATTTTTGACAATTACAATTAATCCTGCTAACAATTACAATTGAAATAATACAATTTTATCAACATGGTTCCCCATTCCCTTTCACCAGACCCATCTGGAAAAGAGGAAAATGAGTCAGTGGGGATTCTACCTTCACCCCTCATTCTAAAACTAAGCACACGCATGAAAGTTTGTAAGCCAGTCACTTCATAACTTTATAGCCAGCCTCATTTTTGATATCCATTGTCTAAACTGCATGTTCATATCAAACCAGCATACTCAGAAGACAAGTATGTTCTTTGGTCTGAAGAATCTTCCACCATCCCAGTAGGAATCTGTAGGATAAGCATTCAACTGCTAGTCTAGTTTGAAATGTAAGGTCAGCAGTTCAAGCTTACTAGTTGTTCCTTGGAAACCCTATACAGGATTGTTATAAGTTGGAACTGACACAACACATTTAACAATAATAACAACATCCATAAGCAAAAGTCCAGTCCAATAAATTGTAGTAAATGACATTTGCTCACATTATCAAACATCTTTATTTTCATCTGTTTGGATTCTGGCCATATCTTAGCTCTAGTCATCCAAGCTAAAATTTGGGAGTTCTCACACCTGCAAGTTTGGGAGTTCTCACACCTCCCTGCACTTCAGACTATCTGGCCCCTTCACTCTCAGCCCTAATACTCCGGGCCTAGGTCAATGCTTGTGGGCTCAAGGGTTCACACAATTCCCTTAACTTCAGATCAGTGAGCCCTTCATCTTCTCTCATCTCAAGGTCTAAGGTGACCATAGAACATGTCCAAATTCAGCCATTGAATTCATTGATGCATTTCCCACAATTACACACACAAGTAGATCCAGGTGTTCACCAGCAAGCATACAGCTCATCCCTTCCCCTTAACTTTCAGTCTTAGAAGGGGTTTTCTCCATTGGACTGTCTTTCTTTGCCTTGAAAGAAAGCAAACATCTTGCTTGAATCTCAAAAAGCTAAAACAAGTCTGCTTTTTTTTTTTTTTTTTTTCCCTGCCTGAATTTCTCTGATTCTCCCAGGAGTTCTGGGGTGGTCTGCATGTCTTTTCAAATGCAAATACTCCAACTCTGAAGGTTCTGATTTGGGCTTAGAATTGAATTCCACCCATTGCTCCATCTTTACAAAGACTTAAAGCAAAAAGTTTATTTGTTTCTGGGAAATTCTAACTCTCCTTTTAGCAAATGCAGTCAAATATAGTTGATGACAGGCTTACAAGCTCTCTGTAATCATAATTTCCAATATTCATTTCTATCACACATATATAGCAATCTTACAAAAATAGGCAAGAGAAATCAATAACTCAAAGACAAACACATAGCCTTTTAAAACATTTAAGTTCAATCTTTTCTTTTCCCTAGGAATAACATCATTGATGTGCATATGGCTTTGGGCCTCTAGCAGGGTGGATTCCCTTGAGACTGGTCCTTCACCTGTTCAACCAGTATGACATCAATCCCAGGCAACTCCAAAAGCTGCTCTCCCCTCAGCTGAAACATTTTTTCCCTTGTACCTTGACTCTTTTACTTACAAAATCTCTGGCTTCCATTACTCTGGAGGTATTGCAATGAATCCAGCTCCTGACATCAACGGCTTAAACCAAGTGGGAATCATGTCTGACTTCTTCTAATTCCACAAGGGGAAAAGATGAACAAATTCAAAATCAGCCCAAGGTCAATTCTTGTAAATTGGATGGCAGACCTGCCTCCACCTATTTCAATGCTTTTAAAATTAGTTAGACTTGAGTATCAATTTAGATACTCAAGCACCACTGGACCAATAAGCAACATTCTTATCAATGAAGAAAAGACTGATGTTGTCTGCCGGGGTCTGGCCT
>NW_006408531.1:7702532-7703240 GCF_000296735.1 Chrysochloris asiatica
AGAGAGAGAGAGAACAGACACAAAGAAGACAGAGAAAACAGACACAAAGAAGACAGACACACAGGTTTGATGCAAGCTGCCAGACAGACTGCTCATGGGCAGACATTGCATACAGAACTAACTCTAGGTGGGATGTCTGGAGAGGTGACAGAGAAAAGAAACACTCGGAGACCAGAGTGGATACAAGCTGACAGGCAGATAGACCTGTTGCCAAGAATGCATGCACAACTATCTCTACCCCAGTCTTTTATTAACTTTTTCAAGAGAAATTCAAGGACAGGACACAAAGATTCACAGGAACAATGTTTAAGATATTTTCTAGGTACAACACAATTTTCTTAGCAATCTTACATTTTTATTTCTACAGGAAACTGTTCAAGCAAGCTATTATAGATTAATCTTTAGGCCTAAAGGACATCTAACATACTTTTAATGCTTAGTTACTAGTGGGTAAAGGTGAAAGACTCAAAAGCTCATATAAAGGTTGGTTTATAATATCTGAAGGGATTTAAGCTGTTTTTCTCAACTTTGCAAGTAAAAAATATATGGGTTTGAATAGGATTTCAAACATTTAGCTTTATTTGTTAAACTAGTAATTCTTTCTTGCTATAAATCCAGGGAAGGTGAGAGAAGGGTCACAACCTTTCCAAGAAGGTGAGGTCTCACCTTCACATTCCTTATCCTCTGTCCGGACTCCACACCCAAATA
>NW_006408531.1:7704845-7710317 GCF_000296735.1 Chrysochloris asiatica
ATGGACTCAGGTGTGGCAGCGGTAGTGAGATTGGCCCAGGATCGAACATTGTTTCATTCTGCTGTGCATAGGGTTACTATGAGTCAGTTCCGACTCGATGGCACCTGACAACAACAACAACAACAACCTTCAGGGGGAAGAAGAGCATCTGGATCAAACGGATTAAACCCAGGGCGGTCTGAGGGAGTTGCCACCATTGTCCTTTAATCCAATATTCACCTCAAGTGAATACCCCGGGCAGTTCCTCTCCAGAACCTCCATGCTTAATCCCAGTAAACCTGTCCTTGTTAGTCCCCTGAGGAAGTTTTACTGTCTCGGTTCTAGAGGGAAATTCAGTTTTACATGGATACCAAGAGCTCATATTCTAAATTTAATATTATACATAACTGAATAATCAAATAAGGAGCAGTTCTGACACTCATTCCAGGTGGCTATTGCTTGTACCTCAGAAAAATTTGTTCCCAGGTCCTTACGCACTGCCAACACAGTGGAGACATTAAGAGAGGCATTATAAAAACCATTTTCTCAGAAGCTACAATTACTGGAGTTAGAAGCATAGAATGAACAATATTAGGGCTTGTACAGAGGTAGCCACCCAGTGAGTTCACAAACACCAATGAACCCGGGACACCAGGAGGTCACTTCCTGGGCCCTCAGGGTTCATGGCTCACAATACCAAGGAGGGCCATGGGTTTGGATTTTCGTCCAGGTCACAAGGCCTCAGCTTCTCAGTTAGTGCATTTTATGTCGTCCCCAAGAGTTGTCAAGGACTTCATTCTTCTTGGATCAACTATCAACATTAGAGGAAGCAGCAGTCAAGAGATGAGATGACGTATTGCATTAGGCAAATCTGTTGCATAGGAACTTTTTAAAGTGTTGAAGAGCAAATATATCACCTTGAGGACTAAGGTACGCCTGACCCAAGCCATAATATTTTCAATAACCTCATATGGATGTGAAAGCTGGATGGTGAATAAGGAAGATCGTGGAAGAATTGATGCCTTTGAATTGTGGTGTAGGAGGAGAATACTAAGAGTACCATGGGCTTCCAAAAGAACCAATAGATCTGTTTTGGAAGAAGTGCAGCCAGAGTGCTACTTGGAGGCCAGGATGGCTAAGCTTCGTCTCTCATACTCTGGACATATTGTCAGGAGGGAACAGTCGCTGGAAAAGGATGTCATGCTGGGTAAGATGGAGGGTCAGAGAAAAAGAGGAAGACCCCCAATGAGATGGATCAGCTAGGTGGCATCATTAATGGCATCAAGTGTAGCGGCGGTAGTGAGGTTGGTTCAGGATTGGATATTGTTTCATTCTGCTGTGCATAGTGTCACTATGAGTTGGTTCCAACTGGATGGCACCTGACAACAACATCAATTTAGAAAACTCATCCTTGTGATTTTGTTTCTCTAGATTTTGTTTCTTTTATATATATCTATTGTTGTTGTTAAATGCCATAGAGTCGGTTCTGAACCATAGCGACCCTGTATAGGGTTTCCAAGGAGTGACTGGGGAGCTTGAACCACCAACTTTGTGACTCAAACCAACTTTGAACCCCAAACCCTGCGATTCAAACGTTTCTTGCATGTCTATTGTATTAGGAGCAAGCCACACCCCCAAGGAAAAATCCTTTCAATTGATTGTCAACTCATAGCTAGTAGTCATAAAAATAATTATGCTTGAATTAGGTTTCATCACCTTGGGAATAAACAAATGTTAACTGCTAAAGCACCGGAAATCCTGGCCTAGTCAAGTTGACACTGAATGCTAACTATTACAGCTTGACAACTACTGACTTTACCACTGCTGTGATTATATCAGGATAGCAATGACAGTTTGATGTGAGTATACGGACTTCATAAAATCAGACTACTAACCCACATTTCTCTGCAACAAGATTTAACATCATAGGACTAAGTAGACTGATGAAAGAAGTCTTTTTATGAAAATAACTTCACTATAATATCCATTGTTGTTAAGTGCTGTCAAGTCAGTTCTGACTCATAGTGACCCTGTACAGGGTTTCTGAGGAGAGGTTGGTGGGTTTGGACTACTGACTTTGTGTTTCACAATCCAGTGCTGATGCTACATTGCCATACCAGGAGACCATATAATATCCATTGTTGTTGTTGTGAAGTGTCGTCAAGTTGGTTCCAACCCATAGTGACTCTGTATAGGGTTCCTGAGGAGTAGCTGGTGAGTTTGAACTGCCGACCTTGCAGTTCAAACGGCTTTGCAGTCTGGTGCATTAACCCACAGCGCCATACCAGGACACCATTAGGCAAAGGTAAATTAAATTTACCAAAATTAAATATCATAATACACATTTTAAGGATTCTGTTATGGCATTATAGGACAGGCACTGGACAGCATACCAAAGATCAGCAGTTCAAACTCACCAGCAGGATCTAGGAAGAAAATTGAAACTATCTGCTGCCATAAATGTACAACCTAGGAAACCATATATCATTTTACTGTTAGTAGGAATTGATTTGATGGATGTGGATTTTTGGTATACACTTATTAGAATTTCTAAAGTAAAATATAATGACAATGCCGAAAGCTTGAGGGGATGTAGAGAAACTATCACTCTTCATTGCTGATGAAATTATAAAATTGTTCAGCTTCCCTATAAAAATGTTCATAAGATTCTTAATAAATTAAACAAGTGACTACCAATTGGACCAGAATTTTACTCTTAGACATTTGTCCTAGAGAAATGAACACTTAAGTTAAAAAACAACAACAACAACAAAAACCTACATAAAAATGTGCTTAGCACCTCTTATAATATAATAACTCCAACTGCTCAATAACCCATATTTTTTGATGGATGAATGGTTAAACAAAATTGTGATATATTCTTACCCTGTAATATTATTCTGCTATAAAAAGGGGCAAATTATTACCGACACACATGATGGAACTCTAGAACATTATGCAGAATGAAATGTACCAACTCGAAGGCACTTAACAACAAGAAAGGTTTGCAACAGAGTTGTTTTCTTTCACCATACTTATTCAACCTGTATACTGAGCAAATAATTTGAGAAACTGGACAATATGAAGACAAGTGTGGCATCAGGTTTGATTGAATGTACAAATGTACAAATTTGTTTACTGGAAACTAAGAGGGCTTAAAATACTAACTTTTGAAGATCAAAGACCACAGTCTTCAGTATGAGTTATATCTCAATGTAAAGAAACCAAAAATCCTCACAAATGGAATAATAAATAATATCATGATAAATGGAGAAAAGTTTTATATTGTCAAAGACTTCATTTTACATGGATCTACAATCAACACTCATGGAAGAAACAGCCAAGAAATTAAGTGATGTATTTCATTAAGTTAATCTACTGCACAAGATTTCTTTAAAGTGTTCAAGAAAAAAGAAACAGTTTGAGGATTAATGTACACCTGATGCAAGTCATGTTATTTCCAATAGACTCATTTTTATTGTTGTTGTTAGGTGCCGTAGAGTCGATACCATCTTCTAGTGACCCTATGTACAACAGAACGAAACACTGCTCTGTCCTGGGCCAACCTCACAATTGTTGCCACACCTGAGCCCACTGCCACTTTGCCAATCCAATACACTGGGGGTCTTCCTCTTTTTCTCTGACCCTCCACCTTACCAAACATGATATCCTTCTTCAGTGACTGGTCCCTACTGATAATATGTCCGAAGTATGAGAGATGAATTTTGGCCATCTTGGCCTCCAAGAAGCACTCTGGCTGCACTTCTTCCAACATGGATCTGTTTGTTCTTTTGTCAGCCCATGGCACTTTCAATATTCTTCTCCAACACCATAACTCAAAAGCATCAACTCTTCTAAATAATACCTAACCTGTCTAGGAAGTGCTGATGAAAAGAAATGCAGAAGGGTCTCATGTGATGCAATGGTGAAAATTGTTACCAGGACTGATTGTGAGGACTGAAGCGTAAAGGCGGATATTTTATAGCAATGAGGGGAGTGACTAACCTTTCAGTCTAGGAGCAGAGGGCCCTGGGACCATCAATGGAGAAGAGTGGAGAGCAGGACCCCACCCAGAGAAGCAGTGAGGTCTGAGATGGAGACAGAGAGGATGATGTGAAGAGATGGAGTACCTGAGGAGCTGAGACCCAGAGAGGGAAAGGGGCTGTGTGCTGAGGACAGTGGGGTACAGGGGAGGGGGCATGCAAGGTATTCCCTTTCGCTGGGGGTTGATGCATGGACAGGATGGTAAGTAAGGCAATGAAACGATGTACAATAGAATGAATGCAAAACTAATGTTTCCCCATATAAAATATCACTCAATACACAATAAAACATTTATTAAAAAAAAAAAATCAACTCTTCTACATTCTTCCTTATTCACTGTCCAGCTTTCATATGCATATGAGGTTATTGAAAATATCATGGCTTGGGTCAGGCACACCTTAGTCCATAAGCTGACATCTTTGCTCTTCAACACTTTAAAATACACACATATGCACATGAAATGTGGACAATGAAAAAGGAAGACCCTAGAATTTTGATATTGGATTTCAATATTGAAAATACCATGGACTTCCAGAAAAAAAAAAAGAATCTATGTTGGAAGAAGTACAGCCAGAGTGCATCTTAGCAGCATAGATGTCAAAACTTTGTCTCTCATACTTGAGACATGTAATCAGAAGGGACCAGTCCCTGGAAAGGATATCATGCTTGATAAATGGGAGGGTCAATGAAAAAGATCAAGTCTTCCTGTAAGATCAATTGGTCCAGTGGAACTATAGATCTTTGTAAGTATAATCATAATTCCAAGAAAAATATGACAAATATTAAAAGTTTATTCTGGGAGAGGCGGGGCTTGATGGCAGCTAGATTGGAGGTGCAGTGAAGTTCGCCGTCAACCATACCACAGAATACCAGGCAAAGCAGAGCCATGGCAGAACTCCAAAACTTGGAACCACAGAGCTAGGAATATTTTTAAAGTGTGAAGGCTTATAGCTAGTGGAACATGAAGCCAAAAGTAAGAAATCACATACTTTTGAATCTGTCAGGCTCAGAGGCCTGGAACCCACATCCTGGGCGAGACCAAATGGCAAGACCAGGCGGGGGAGCAGAAACACCATGGAAAAACGCCACGGGAACCTTGGAGCAAAGGTGGACAATATATTTTGTCAGTTTTGCTTTGCTTTGTTCTGATTTTCTTTCTTTTTTTTTTCAGCTCATTGGCACCCCGCCCACTGTTTGCACACCTCCATTCTGGTGACTAGAGGGGGTGCCTGAGTGAATGGACACCCCCCACTCTCACCACTGGTGGGTTCTTTTGCCATGTATGAGCACAGATACTCAGCCAATGAGCAGGCCCTGAACTTTTTTTTTTTTTTAAATACAGGAAAGGCCAGGACAGGTCTGTAGAGAAGGAAAGAGAGTTTAAAAACAAAACGGACTGAAAATTAAATTAAAGCCTGAGGTATAGCATAACAACAAACACTGGCATCT
>NW_006408531.1:7714837-7715509 GCF_000296735.1 Chrysochloris asiatica
TCTGCTGCACAGGAACTTTTTAAAGTGTTGAAGAGCAAAGATGTCAGCTTGAGGACTAAGGTGCGCCTGACCCAAGCCATGGTATTTTCAATAACTTAATATGGATGTGAAAGCTGGACAGTGAATAAGGAAGATTGTAGAAGAATTAATGCCTTTGATTTATGTGTTGGAGGAGAATATTAAAAGTGCCATGGGCTGCCAAAAGAAACAATAGATCTGTTTTGGAAGAAGTGCAGCCAGAGTGCTCATTAGAGGCCAAGATGGCTAAGCTTCGTCTCTCATACTTTGAACATATTGTCAGGAAGGAATAGTCGCTGGAGAAGGATATCATGCTTAGTAAGATGGAGGGTCAGAGAAAAAGAGGAAGACCCCCAACGAGTAGGATTGACCAGGTGGCAGCATTGATGGACTCAAGTGTGGCAAGAGTGGTGAGGTTGGCCCAGGATCAGACATTGTTTCATTCTGCTGTGCATAGGGCCGCTATGAGTCAGTTCCGACTCGATGACACTGAACAACAAAAACAATCAACAGCAATAGTGAAGACAAGTTAATACCTCTATAATTCAATTTTACACACTAGACACTAAAGTCAAAGATGATGAAATTGAAGAATTCTACCATCTTCTTCAGTGTGAAACTTATCAAACATGCAATCAAGAAGTATTGATAATT
>NW_006408531.1:7715609-7727207 GCF_000296735.1 Chrysochloris asiatica
AAAAAAAAAGAGGCCGAAAATTAAATTAAAGCCTGAGGTACAGCATAACAACCCAAATCTCTCAGGCAGCTTTGAAAGCAAGAAGCTGAAGCGATGACAATGAAGTCATGCTCATATTAGGCTATAGACTTTGTTTTTTGTTTTGTTTTGTTTTTTTCTTCTTCTCTCCCTCCTCCCCGTTTTCTGTGACTATAGACTGCAGTATTCAGTATAGCTTTGTTTTGTTGTTATTTTGGGGATTTTTTTGGGGGGTGCTGCTGCTGCTGTTTTGCTGCTTTATGCTCCCCCTTCTACTTTTGGGGGACTCTTTATCTCCCTATGTTAACCAAGAAGAGTCAGTAACTGCTGCCATATAGTCAAGCTATAATCACACTCTATAAAACACCAAAGTCCAAGCAAGAACCAATACCAACTTCCATATTCCTGGGAGGCAGACAACAGCTGTGAAAATTACTCTAGTTAAGCAATAAGAACAGTAAAAAGGTAAGCCCACATTCAGATCACATCTACTTGGAAACAATCAGAAAACATAAAAAATACCAAAACACATACTCAATTAAATATTAAGGCCACAGATAAACATTAAACATGTTCAAGAAGCAAAACAGATGACCATATCAGCACATGTCCAGAAACAAGATAAAATGCCTGAGACAAATGACCTAGAGGTAGACCTGGATTCCATTCTGGAATGAGGGCAGGCCTTGGGAATGCCTGAGAAGGAATTCAGAAAAATGATCATAAAATGTTTCAAAACACTTTACAATGGAGTTGAGAAAAATAAGGAAGAAGTCAGGAAAGTGCTAAAGGAACAATCAAATAAGATAAATACAGCATTGGAAACCATTCAAAACCTACAGAAAGAGGTCCAAACAATCAATAATAGAATATCAGAAATAGACAATGCTCTGAAAGGGCAAAGGAGTAGAATAGAATAGATGGAATGCAGAACCAGTGAGCTGGAAGACAAATCTCTCAATATGACTAAGATAGAAGAGCAAACAGAAAAAAGGATAAAAAATCTGAAGACGGTCTAAGATTCATGTTGGAAGACGAATAACTTAAGAATTATCGGCATTCCAGAACAAGAAGAATCACACAAGTCCATAGAGGAAATAATTGAAGAACTGCTGGAATAAAATTTCTCTAACATCCTGAAAAGTGATAAGATAAACATTGAAGCAGCTCACCGAACCCCAGAAGGGATAGACTACTAAAGAAAATCACTGAGACATATCATAACCAAGCTCTTAAAAATCAAAGAGAAGGAGACACTCCTGAAAGCAGCTAGGAAAACAGAAGTGTTACATACAAAGGCAAGCAAGTCAGATTAAGCTCGGATCTCTCAGCAGAAACCATGCAAGCAAGAAGGCAATGGAGAGACCTATTGATGATTTTCGTTCCGAAGAACTCCCTTTAGTATGTTTTGAAGTGCTGGATTGACTTTGACAAAATCTCTTAGCTTCTGTTTATCCTGGAATTTTTTGATTGTACCATTGTAGTTGATTTACAGGTTTGCTGGATAGATGATGCTTTGTTGGCAATGTTTTTTTTTTTTTAGGTTTTTATATATGTCTCACCATTGCTTTCTTGCCTTCATGGTTTCTGCTGAGAAGCCAGAAATTAATCTGATTTTCTTGCCTTTGTAGATAACACTTCTCTTTTCCCTGTCTGCTTTTAGGATTCTTCCCGTCTTTGATTTTGGAGAAATTTTGTTTTATTTTTGGTGTTTTAAAATGTTTAAGGAGTGCATATTTTTCTAGAATAAAATTAATAAAGTAAATAATAAATCATTCAATGTTTCCCTTTGTTGTTGCTCCTTTAGGTTAAATTCTAGTATAGAAGTATAGAAGTAAATAACTATTTTCAAGTTCAAGGATTTTTGTCATTGTATTAAACAGTCAAATAGAGCTGTGCCTATCAGCAAATGAAGATATTGAAAGCTTTACTCCATTTGTGTCATCATAATCAACTCTATTTTGAGGAGGCAGCTCTTCTCCAGCCACATTTGAGTGCCTTCCAACCTGAGAAGCTCATTTCCTGACAATATATATGTCAGCATCCTTGTGTTCTTCATCATGTTTCAATATTCAACATTCTGGAGCTACCTGACAATGTTCCAACGGTATTCATAAGGTTTTCAGTGATTTTTAAGTATTCAGAAGTAGTTCATCTCTCCTTCTTCTTAGTCTGTCTTAGGCTGTCTACTCAGCTGAAACCTGTCCACCAAGAGTGACCTTGTGGGTATTTAAAATTCCGATGTCATAGCTTCCAGAATCACAACAACACACCATTCACAACCGTACAACATACTGATATTTAGCTCAGATCAACTATCAGCACTCATGGAAACAGCACTCAACAAATCAAATGACGTACTGCAATAGGCAAATCTGCTGTGCAAGACCTCTTTAATATGTTTAAGACCAAAGATGTCAGTGAGAAGACTGAGGTGCACCTGACCCAAGTTAGGGTATTTTCAACAGCCTTATATGCATGTGAAAGTTGGACAACGATTAAGTATGCCCATAGAAGAATTGATGCATTTGAGTTATGACGTTGAAAGAGAATATTAGCTCCACGTGGTCCCGCCCTCCGGCCCTTAGGCTGACGCTAACAGGGTCCTTGGCTACTGTGAACAGGTGGTCTCCCTCGCGGTTGTACTTGATTTGCGTAATGGACCGCTCATGGCCTTGCAGTAGAATTGGCTTCTAAGGAGGCAGGACGGAAGTGTCAGCGGCGGGAATTGGATTCCTGCCCCAACCCAGGACCGTCAATCCAATACCCCGAACTCGATGGAACTCACCATGCCTGCGGTAACACGAGGAGACCCGGGACTTGAGTAGGACCAGATGAAGCCGAGCGTCACTTCCGGATTACGGATCTCCTCCTCTCTGTTCCCGAGAGTAGAAGAGATCGGAGTTGCCATGGCGGCATCTTTTGGACAGGTACTGACCCTGGTGCTGGTGGCCGCCCTGTGGGGTGGCACACAGCCACTGCTGAAGCGGGCCTCTGCTGTTCTGCAGCAAGTTCATGAATGTACCTGGGCTCGGCAGTTGCTGCAGGAAATGAAGACCCTCTTCTTGAATACTGAGTACCTGGTACCCTTTCTCCTCAACCAGTGTGGCTCCCGTCTCTATTACCTCACCTTGGCATCCACAGATATAATCTTAGCTGTGCCCATCTGTAACTCCCTGGCCATTGTCTTCACACTGATAGTTGGAAAGGTACTAGGAGAAGATATTAGTGGAAAAGGAGCAGTCACAGGCATGGTGCTCACCGTGGCAGGAATTGCACTCTGCATCACAAGCTCAGTGAGCAAGACCCAGGGGCAGCCATCTACCCTCCGAGTGGGTCCACCTCACCCTACAGCTCTGCTGTCTCCAGGGAGCCCTCTGCCCGTGAGATGCAGGTAGGAGCAGAGACCCAGCACATCCCGACTCTGTGCCTCCGCTTCCTCATCCCTCAATAGCTACCTCAAGGATCACAGTAAGAGAACTGAGCAAAAGGCTTCTGTAATTTTCTGGTGCTGTTGACACAGCACACACTCTCAGCAGATCCCATCCTGCTCTTATCTCAGGCTCCACCCAGCCCTTATGACAACTAAAAATTTTTTGGAAAATGGAAAGAAAAGATAATGGAGTTTTCCCTTTTACTTTTAAGCCCCCTTATCTGGCCTGATCTGGACCATCACACAGGCAGGATCCATGAATTGCATGCAGCGTCCCTGCAGCCTGGAGAGGGTACTGCAAAAAGTCAGAAATGCAAACCAGAGGCCCCAGGGCTCAGTCTGAGTGGTCCCGCTGGCTGAAGGGGCAGGACTGGGGGGTAAAGTGGCAGGTGGAGGGGAGATAAACTGTTGGTTAGCCTCGCCTGCCCCACCCAGGCGGTGGGCAGGATTCCTCAGTTACTAGGCCCTCTCAAGCACTGCCCAGCTCCAGCACCCAGCGCAGTGCCTGGTAACCAATCTGTAGTGCCTTCAATAAATCCGTAGTAAACAGACAAAAAAAAGAATATTAAAATTACCAAAGACTGCCAGAAGAAAAAACAAATCTGAGTTGTCACAAATACAGGCAGAATGTTCCTTGGAAGCTAGGGTGGGCAAGGTTTGTATGTGTTGTGCATAAGGTCACTATGAGTCAGTATCAACTCATCAACACCTTACACCAACAACTTGAAAAGGTGAGAAGTTAATTTTATGTAATATTTTTCAATTGTTTTTTATGTACCGTCTTAGCAGATTTAGTAGTTTTATACTTATTTCATATTGTTTGTAAAGTATTCCATGAATTCCTAGGTTTCAGTCTTAGTGTTAGGGAATTTTTAAAGAATTTATTATCAGAATCTATTGTTTCTTAAATTAGCTTTCTATATATTACATCTGCATACTATAAGTTATGGAGTGCTGGTGCGGCACTGTGAGTTAATGCACTTACTGCAAAGTTGGCTTGATTCTCAGGGTTGGCAGTTTAAGGTCACCAGCCACTCCTTAGAAATTCTATACAGGGTCACTGTGGGTTAGAACCAACTCAATGGCACTTAACCACAACAATGACAACTCTAAGAAATATTAGGGTGAGTCAAAAATTAACCTCACTCTAGTTATATTAAAATTCCCATCCATTTTCATGACTGATGACAACATTGAACGTGCATGTGAAATGATTCTTTTGAATAGATCAGTAGCAGAGGATTATGTTGCAAATATTTTGCAAATTAGCCATAGGTCTGCCTGTGAGCTACACCATGAAAAACTAGGATTTTGAAAAGTTTGTGCAATATGGGTACCCGATCAATTCATGGAAGAGCATAAACAGAAACATTTGGACATCACAAACATAATTGGACCAAACTTGAAGGACGGTAAACTTTTCTGAAAAAAATCATGACTGGTGATGAGAAATGCTTCATCACAAGGAGTCTGAGAATAAATGGCAGAGTATGGAATGGAACCATCCTCAATCACTGACCAAGAAAAAGTTCAAAAGTCAACCATCAACTGGAAAATTGATGCTTACAGCTTTCTGGGATTCTCATAGACCATCATTGAAACACTATCAGGTAAAAGTTCAACAATAAACAGTGCTCATTATAGTGAGAAGCTCACTTAAGAGATGAAGCTTAAAGTTCAAATTAAATGCAGAGGACTGCCATCCAGGGTCACTGCGATCTTATGTGACAATGCATGTTAGCCCACCTCTGTCCACACTGTTGACATTCTGCAAAAACTTCATTTTGAAGTGTTAAGGCATCAGCCTTAAAGTCCTACACTTGCTCTATCATACTCTCACCTGTTTGTTCCCCTGAAAGCAGGCTTTTGAGAATGAAAATTCACCTCTGATGAAGACAGTGGTGCATTCAGGCTTGCAGCTCAGATTAAACCTTTTTTTTTTTTTTTAAATAAGGGAATAAGAAAGTTTGCTGACAGATGGATGAAGTATATTTGAAGAAAGGAGATTATGTTGAAAAATGAACTATTTGTCATTTCCAATTGTTGATTAAAACTAAATTCTATAGGCAGAGTGCAGAGCGTTTTGACTCACCATGACATATTTGTATCTATATTGGGATATTGAGAAGACAAAAGTTTTGTTAACATTACAAATATATAGATTACAGAAGGACACAGAAGAAAGACAATAGAAGAGGTGGTTTTCAGTAATACCAATTCATTTTACTACTGATGACAGTGATGGTATTGGAGTCAGTCCTGACTTACAGCGACCCTGCAGAGGACTTCCTAGGCTGTAAATCTTTACAGGAGCAGAAAGCCTCTTCTTTCTCCCATGGAACAACTGGCAGATTCGAACAGCTGACCTCGAGGTTAGCAGCGTGACTTGTAACCACTACAAGTCATGCATCCTTTATTCTTCAACTCTTGATGCCTACTTGTCTCCATTATAATATGGGAATAGCAACCTTACTTAGAGTCATGTATGTTTTAAGAATCAAAAGAGATACTTGCAGGAGCACTTCAAACAATATATTCAACGTTAGTAGAAGGTGCCACTATTATGTGATCATACCAATTCTCTTTAATTGACAAATGGGATATTTAATAAATTGAATCAAAATTATTCTATCCTTTGTTTGCATTATACTGTGTTCACATTTAATGCAAGTTTAGCCATTTTAACAGATCAAATTGACATTTATGCAAATTCTTTCATAAATAAATAACTTCCACCAGTATTTCAGAGTTATGAATATAATTTTCTCATATAACAGTTTTTTCTTCTTCTATTTTTTTTTTCCCTTTATTCCTTAATTCATCTAAGCTCTGAGAAAACTTTAAAAAGCTTGCAGGTGTATCAAGAGAAAGGTGCTATTTAATCATATTTGGAATTAAATTGTTGTACCAGGAGGAAATGAACAATGAAGTTGAAATCAAGCTCATTCTTAATTACAATTTTTTTTTAGAATTTACATAAAATTATGCTCCTCTGATCATTAGTTCAGTGATCAGTCTTGGTGTTTTTTGGTTTAATTTCATCTGGAGGCAGGGTAAAAGTGCAAAATTTGTATGCATTTAATTTTAAAATTGAAAAATGTAATAATTTAGTACAATTTTCAAATGTAAAAAAGATATTGTATAAGAACATTTGTTTAATTTTTTATGTATTGCTGTTTTTGCTAAGTGCCATCGAGTCAGTTTGCACTCACAGTGAACCTGTACAGGATTTCTGAGGCTTTACAGTTTTAAGGGAGGAGAAACCTTCATTCTTCTCCTTTCGGAGCAGCTTGTGGGCTCAAACCATGTATCGTGTGAATTGCAGTCCAGTGTTTATCTTATGGAGCCACCACACTCACAGAACATAGATAGCATGCCAATATTACCAGCAGCACCTTTTAGGATACAGAAGAGTTGTAACTCAAGCTATTCATTTCAGAGGAGGTGGGAATTTCTTATCAATTTGCTTAGCAATTTGATATCATCTCTTATACTAAAGAACATAATATAAAAAGGAAATTAGCAAAAGTTAGTTTTATAGTAGCAGGTAAATAATTATGGTTCAAAGTTCACCATGTTCCACAAAAACATTTTCAAAATTCATTAAAATCTCCTCAGTGAAGAATTAAAAATTTTAGAATGTAGAATTCTAGTATTAACTGCATTGCTTTTGCTCTTCTGAGATAATATAATAGTTTTCATTTATCCATGCAACATTATTGACTAAGAAATAAGTAATTGAACAAGCTTTGTAATTTCAGATTCTTACCTATGTGCTGAAGTTACAAGGGTCTCTGACCTCAATGAGCTCATGGCCCAGTGGGAAAGTTAGAAATTCAAATCAACAATTATGATACATGAAACTGATACTAAAATGGAAAGAGGTGCTATGTCCTGTGGGACTACAAAACAAATTTAACAGGCAAAGCAAATTATTAAGGGCTTGGAGGTCATTGTCATTTTATCATTGCGTAAAGTTTAAACCTGTTAAGACACCCAGCCCGATTGTGTAAGTAACATTTTATTTCTGTATTTAAGAACAATGAAAAACAGGATGAATATTCAATACTCAGCAAGTGGCCTTTTTGATAGGCCATTAATGCAAGGTTTCTTTATAAGGCTGTTGTTTGAAGCTTTTCAATTGTTATTCTATCAATTCCTGGATCCTTGTTTTCCACCAATATCTTTTGTGCAGCTTGGATTCCTCCCTTCATTACCATTAATTCTTGATCATAGGCTACTTCTTGAAATGACTGAACATCGAAAACTTCTTTTTGTTACAGTGACTCTCTGTGCTCCTTCTATCTTCTTTTGATCCTTTCTGTAGTATTATTTGATATTGAAACCAGATGCATGAATTTTTCTTCATTTCTTTAAACTTGGGAAATATTTCCCCCATTTGTTATTCTAACTCCAGGTCTTTGCACATTTCATTTTAATAGTGTACGTGTCTTCTCAAGATATTATTTGACATTTTATGTCCAGTTCTATTACTTTCTCATTACTTCCAGTTGCTTTAGTCTTTTTATATCAGCCTTTCTGATAGCATTTCTATCAGAATTTCTTCTGATACACTTTGGTCTTTACTTTATTTCTTGTATTTATAATGAGCTTTTTTTTCTAAACGTACAATGTTCTTCATATCATCTGACAAATCTTTTGATTTTCAGTCATTATTGTCTACTGCATCAAATCTGTTCTTGAGATGGTATATAAATTCAGTGGGATATACTTGAGGTAATAATTTGGCTCTTGTGGTTTATTCTAATTTTCTTCAGCTTCAGCTTAAACTTGCATATGAGCAGCTAATGGCTAGTTCTACAGTGGACCCATGGTTTTGTTGTGAATGATGTTGAGCTTCTCTATCATCTCTTCTCCCATATGTAGACAGTTCATCAACTGTATGTTCCATCTGATGATGTCTTTGTGTATACTGACCATTTTTGTTGTTGCAAAAAGGTATATGCAATCAATAAGTGGTTAATCAATAATAAAATTGCTGACATCAGATGGATATTGGCTAAAAGTAGAGAACACCAGAAAGATGTTTAATTGGACTTTGTTGACTATTCAAAGGCAGTCAATGTGTGGATCATAATAAACAACAGATAACACTACAAAGAATGGGTATTCCAGAACACTTAATTGTGTTCATGAGGAATGTATTCATAGTCCAAGAAGCAATCTTTCGAAAAGAACAAGGAGAAACTTTATTTGTTGGTGCTGTTAGGTACCATCAAGTTGAGTTGGACTCATAGTGACCCTACACACAACAGAATGAAATACTACACGGTCCTGCATCATCCTCATAATTTTTTATGTTTGAGCTCATTGTTGCTACAACTATACCAATACATTTCATTGGGGGTCATCCTCATTTTTGCTAACTCTCCATTTTACAAAGCATAATGTCCTTTCTAGAGACTGTCCCCTCATGATAATACGACAAAAGTATGAAAGACTAAAGCACTAGCACAAAAGAGTGGCCCATGAATTTATAGAATAAAATTAGAAATATATACACAGACTGATACGCCACTGGAAGCACTCAGTCATCTATGCCAAGAAGTTTGGAAGACGACAACTACCTGGACAACTGACTGTAAGAGATATATATTTGTGCCCATTCCAAAAAGAGGTGACCAAAGGAATTCAGAAATCTGACAATATCATTGATATCACATGCAAATAAAATCTTACTAAAGATCGTACAGAAACAGCCGCAATTATACATTGACAAAGAACTTCCAGAGGTTCAAGATGGATTCAGAAAAGGATGTGAAATGAGGGATATCATTACTGACATCAGATGAATCTTGGCTAAAAGCAGAGAATACCAGAATGTTCACCTATGCTATACTGACTTTGCAAAGGCTTTCAACTGTGTGGATTTTGACAAGTAATGGACACCATTGCAGAGGAATCTATACATAGACTAAGAGACAACACTGAATGGTTTAAAATTAGGAAAAAACTGTGCATCATGGTTGTATTCATTCACAAACGTATTCAATCTATATGCTGAGCAAATAATTTGATAAACTAGATTACATGAGGAAAAATGTGGCATTAGGATTGTAGGAAGACTTATTAACAACCTGCGGTATGCAGATGATACAACATTGCTTGCTGAAAGTGAAGAGAACTTAAAATACTTACTGATGAAGATCAAAGACCACAACCATCAGAGAAGTAGAGGGTCAAAGAAAATAGGATGACCCCCCAAAATATGGATTGGCACACTGATTACATCAATAGGCTCAGGCTTAGCAAGGATTGTGAGATTACAGGAACCCACAGTGTTTCGTTTGGTTATACATAGGGTCTCAATGAGTTGGTGATGAATTGATAGCACCTAACTACTCGTCTATCAGTTTGTGGTACTATGGTGGCATGTGAGTTGCTGTGATTCTGAAAGCTATGCCAGGGATGGAGTCAGAGACGATGATGTGGACAGATGGAGCGGCTGGGGACAAATGACTCAGGGAGGGAGAGGGGCTGTGTGCTGACAGCTGGGGTGGTGAGCCTGTGGGGTGTATCCTTTGGTTATTTGATGATACATGGAGCAGATTATAATCATTGCAATGAATTGAAATATGATAGGATGAATGTAAAACTGATGTTTTCCTATGTAAACCCACATAATTCACAATAAAAACTTAAAAAAAAAAATTCAAACAACACATTGCCTCAGGCAGATCTACTGCATAAGACATTTTTAAAGTGTTGAAGCGCAAAGGTGTCAGCTTGAGGACTTAGGTGCGCCTGACCCAAGCCATGGTATTTTCAATAACCTCATATGCATGCAAAAGCTGGACAGTGAGTAAGGAAGATCATAGAAGAATTGATGCTTTTGAGTTATGTTGTTGGAGGAGAATATTGAAAGTGCCATGGGCTGCCAAAAGAACCAATAGATCCATTTTGGAAGAAGCGTAGCCAGAGTGCTCCTTGGAGGCCAAGATGGCCAAACTTCATCTCTCATACTTCGGACATATTGTCAGGAGGGACCAGTCACTGAAGAAGGACATCATGTTTGGTAAAGTGAAGGATCAGAGAAAAAGAGGAAGACACCCAATGAGATGGATTGACCAAGTGTCAGCATCAATGGACTCAAGTGTGGTAACAGTAGTGAGGTTGGCCCAGGATCGGTCAGTATTTTGTTCTGCTGTGCATAAGGTCACTGTGAGTTGGTATCGACTTGATGGCACCTAACAACAGCAATAATAACAACTGTAGATGAAGTCTCACCATCCTTTCTTCTAAGGAGCATTCTGACTGTACTTCCTTCAATAGAGATTTGTTTGTTTTTTGGCCAGTGCATGTTATTTTAATATTCTTCTCCAATATCATAACTCAAATGCATCAGTTATTTCTTATTCATTGTCCAACTTTCATATATATATATGTGGCTATTGGGAATACCTTTATATTTGTTACAGAGTTTCAACACCAACTCATGAGTCCTCTTGACCCGGTATTCCGTGTTGTTGTTGACCATGCTCCTCACCACTATACACATGGACCTCACCAGATGGAACACCTAGAAATTAAATTGACTACATCTGCGGAAATAGACGATGGAACAGCTGGATATCATCAGTGAAAATAAGGCCAGGGGCAGACTGTGGAACAGACCATCAATTATTCATATGCAAATTCAAACCAAAACTGAAGAAAATGAGAACAAGTCCATGAGAGCTAAAATATAACCTTGAATTTATCCCATTTGAATTTAGAGATCATCTGAAGAACAGATTTGATACATTAAACACTAAAGACCGAAGACCAGAAGAATTGTGGGATGACATCAAGAACATCATACGTGCAGAGAGCAAAAAGTCATTAAGAAGCCAAGAAAGAAGGAAAAAGTCAAAATGCATGTCAGAAGAGACTCTGAAACTTGCTCTCCAGCGTAGAGATGCTAATGCAAATGGAAGAAATGAGGAGGTGCAAGAGCTGAACAGAAAATTTCAAAGATCAGCCTGAGAAGATAAAGCCAAATATTACAACAAAATGTGCAAAGATTTGGAATCAGAAAAACAAAAAGGAAGAACATGCTTAGCATTTCTCAAGCTGGGGGAACTGAAGAAAAAATTCAAGCCTCGACTTTCATTACTGAAAGATTCTCTGGGCAAATTACTAAATGA
>NW_006408531.1:7729152-7732624 GCF_000296735.1 Chrysochloris asiatica
AAAGCCATTTGAACTGCAAGGTTGGTGGTTCAAGCTCACCAGCTGCTCCTTGGAAACCCTATACAGGGTCGCTATGGGTCAGAATTGACTCAACAGTACTTAACAACAACAACATACACATGGAGTCCTGGTATGGTACTGTGGGTTAATGTGCCAGACTGCAAAGCAGTTTGAACTGCAAGGTCGGCTGTTCAATCTCACCAGTCGCTCTTTGGAAACCCTATACAGGGTCACTATGGTTTTGAACCGACTTGATGGCACTTAACAACAACAACAATACACATGGATCTCATGAGATGGAATACACAGGAATCAAATTGACTACAACTTTGAAAAGAGACAATAGAGAAACTCAATATTAGCCAAAACAAGGCCAGGGTCTAATTGTGGCGCACACTATCAACTGCTCATATGCAAGTTCAGGGTGAAGCTAAAGAAAATTGTGGACTTGTTTTAAGTCCACAAATGCCAAAATATGACCTTATATATATACCACCTGAATTGAGAGACCATCTCAAGAGCAGATTTGGTGTATTAGATACAAATAACTGAAGACCAGAAGAATTGTGGGATGACATCTATAAGATCATAAATGAAGAAACCAAAAGGTCAGTAAAAAGACAAAAAATAAAGAAAGGACCAAAATGAATGTCAAAAGAGACTCTGAAACTTGCTCTGGAACCTAGAGAAACTAAAGTGAATGAAAGAAGAGAGGAAGTAAAACAGCTGTGCAGAAAACTTCAAAGGCCATTTAGACTAGAGAAGATGAAGCTAAATATTATAAAGAAATTTGCAAAGACCTCAAGTTAAAAAAATGAAAAATAATAACATGTTCAGTGTTTCTCAAGCTGAAAGAACTGAATAAAAAGGTTAAACATCAAGTTGCAATACTGAAGGATTCTATGGGCAAAATGAACTCCTGGTACACTGGACGGCAAATCACAAGCTGGGCAATTCAAATCCACAAGCTGCTCCTCTGAAACTCTATACAGGGCTGCTAAGGGTCAGAAATGACTGAAAGGGCACTTCACAACAACAATGACATGAACGAAATACTGAATAATATAGGAAGCATCAAAAAAAGAATACAACTAAGTGTTCAGGAATACTGATTGGAAGCGATCCATCTCTGTGCCCATTCCAAAGAGAGATGACCTAACAGAATGCAGAAAGCATTGAACAATATCATTAATATCACATGCAAGTAAAATTTTACTGAAGCTAATTTAAAAATAGTTCAACAATATATCAACAGAGAACTGCCAGAATTTTAAAATGGATTCAGAAAAAGATGTAGAACTAGGGATATCATTATTGATGTCAGATGGATCTTGGCTGAAAGTAGAGAATACTAGAAAGATGTTAAATTGTGCTTTATTGACTATGTAAAGGCTTTCAACTGTACGGATCATAACAAACTATGCTTAACATTGTGAATTTTGTGCTCATATGGAACTCATACATAGATCAAGAGGCAGTCGTTAGAACAGAACAAAAGAATATTGAGTGGTTTACATTGAGAAAAAGTGTGAACCAGGGTTGTAATCTTTCACCATATTATTCATTCTCTATGCTGAGACAACTATCTGGCCGACTGATTGGAAGAGATCCATATTTTTACCTATTCAAAAGAGAGGTGATCTAACGGAATGCAGTTATCATCAGACAATCTCTTTGATATCCCATGCGAGTAAAGTTTTACTAAAGGTAATACAGAAACGGCTGCAAGCATACATTGACAGAGAATTTCCAGAGGTTCAAACTGGATTTAGAAGAGGCCGTGGAATGAAGGATATCATTGTTGATGTGCAGTGGATCTTGGCCGAAAGCAGAGAATATCAGAAGGATGTTTACCTATGCTTTATTGACTATGCAAAGGCTTTCAACTGTATGGATCATGACAAGCTATGGCCAACATTGCGAAGAATGAGTATTCCTGAACACTTAGTTGTGCTCATGAGGAATCTCTTCATGGATCAAGAAGCAGTTTTTTGAACAGAACATGGGAACACTGAATGGTTTAAAATTAAGAAAGATGTGCGGCAAGGTTGTATTCTTTCACCATACTTATTCAACCTATATGCTGATGAAATCATCTGAGAAGCTGGGTTTTATGAAGCAAAACATGGCATCAGGATTGGAGGAAGACTCATTAACAACCTGCAATAAGCAGATGATAGAACCCTGCTTGCTGAAAGTTAAGAAGACTTAAAATATTTACTGATGAAGATCAAATCTGTATATTTTGTACATACAGAATCATCTAATATTTGTACTTTCTATCTGATTTATTTCATTTAGTATCTTGTTCTATCCATGCTATAACATGTAATAGAATTTCATTCATTCTTTTAGTTGAATAGTATTCCATTGTATGTATGTTATCACAATTTTTTTATTCATTAAACTTTTGCTACACACTTGGTTGTTTCCATTTTTTTGTTATTGTGTATAATGCTCTAATGTGTTTTGTGTACAAATAATCATATCTTTGATTACAACTAATATTGTGACTTTAAGTAGCTTCTATGTTCTTAACTTATATGTTTCCAGAGGAAGTTAATTTACCTAAGAAAAAAGAAAGTTTTTTATTTACAGGTTGAGTCCAACATGGTGTTTTATAAGAAGAATGCTGTCTACTATAGCTACATAGTAGAATTCTGGCACTGTGGGTTAATTCACTGGACTGCAAAGTTGGTTGGAACCTTAAGGTCAGCGGTTCAAGCTCACTGGCTGCTCCTCGGAAACCTTTAGAGGGTCAATAAGGGTTGGCATGGGCTCAAAGGCACTTAACAACAACAACAAAGGTATTAGAGGGATATATTGAATAAAGAGTCCAGAGAGTGCTAAGAGCTATGAAAAGTTTGAAAATAAGAGAATTGTATTAGACAGCCATCTTTTCCTTAAAATATCTTGCTGTAGATGGCTTATACTCACAAAAGATTGCAAGCTAATGATTTGAGAGCAGGAGAGACATGCAGCATTTGAAAGGGGGCAATTAAGATCCTTTATAATAGGTCTCCTTCTTCCTAGTTTGTCTTAGTCATACAAAGTATCAGAATCAATAAAACATAAAAGAGGTAAAAATTGATTCTGCGTGTTTGGCAGAATTTGGGCAAGTAGAACAATATTTACTCTATTATTCAGTGGCATGCACTGAAATAATGATAGCAACATAATCTATATTTTAAAAAATGGATAGGAACTATAAGATTTTTCCTTCAAAAATGGTCCAAGCATGTATAACCCTCTATTAGATATAAAATCTCAATACTATAAGGTTTCAAATTATCTCTAAATTATTATTGTCTGATATATTTTTATACATAATTGACAGGTAACTCTCTTTGGAATTTGACAAAATGATTCTAGTACTATAGCTGCAAAAAAATGAAAAGATGAGACGAAAAAATCTGGAAAAGGATAAGGGATAACTTAATACTCATAAATAATGTATGTTGTTGTTGTTGTT
>NW_006408531.1:7732724-7734195 GCF_000296735.1 Chrysochloris asiatica
GCTGGTAGTTTCGAACCGCTGACCTTAAGGTTCGCAGCCCGATTCGTAACCACTACGCTACCAGAAACAGGGTGGCATAGAGAAAGAGCTAGAAATATAGATACAATTTGTTCTGAAAAGGTGGCCACAATTAAGTGTTCTGGAATGCCCATTTTTCTCGTTGTTATCCATAGTTTGGTATGAACCAAACAGTCTATCTTAACATAGTCAATAAAACACAAGTAAACATTTTTCTGGTATTCTCTGGTTTTAGCTAAAATCAAACTGCTCTTTTCAATCTGGCTTAAATTGCCGGCAGTTCTTCATCAATGTATTGCTGCAACTGTTTTTTAAATTATCTTCAGTAAAATTTTATTTCCATGTGAAATTAATTAAATTGATTTCCACATTCCATTGGCTCGCCTTTCTTTGGAATGGACACAACTATGGATCTTTTCTAATTTGTTGTCTTTGTAACTGTCTTCCAAATTTCTTGACATATAGATGAGTGAGCACTTCCACTGCATCAGTTTGTTGACATATATCTAGTTGTCTTCCATAAATTCCTTGAGTCTTGTTTTTTAACAACACCCTCAGTATAGCTTGGACTTCTTACTTTGATACCATCATTGTTATTAATATACTACTTCTTGAAATTGTTAAGCATTAACCAACTATTTTGGACACTATCTAATCCTTACATCTTATTTGATGCTTCCTGTGCCATTCAGTATTTTGACCCTGTTGTGGCTAGGTACCACTGAGTTGGTTCGGAATCATAGCTACCATATGCACAACAGAAAGAAACACTTATTGGCCCTGCACTATTCTCACATCACAATTGTTGTTTTCTTTGAGCCCATTATTGCTGCCACCATGTTAGTCCATTTTATTAGGGAGATTCCTCTTTATTGTGGACCCTCAAATTTAACCAAGAATCATGTTATTCTCCAGGGACTAATTCTTCCTGGTGTTAGAAATGAATCCCAATGTCGCATAAAAGACACTCGAGACTAAATTACCTTGGCAAAGCAAAATTTACTCCTGCAAGAGGGTGCGTGTGCATAGCCGTACATACAGGAACAGGCTAGCAAGCACACCCAGTGGGGCAGTCCACTCGGATTTTTAATCCCTGATGCAAGTCTCGAGGCTGCGTCTCACTCCATTGGCTATGGTTTTGACTGCACACTCTTTTTCCCTTACTCAGTTGGCTAGTTCAGGTTTTTAAGGTGCACATTCCTACTTTAGGAAAAGAAACAGAGAGTGATCATAAATTCTTTACTCACTTTAGGAAGTAACCAAAGAAAAAGAGAGAGATCATAAAGTCTTTACTTCAGGAAATTAATGAAAAAAAAAAAGATTACCTGAATACAATAAACAGGAATATAACAGGAATATATACATATATATATATATTGTTGTTGTTGTCAGGTGCCATTGAGTTAGAACCGACTCATAGCGACCCCATGCACAGCAGAACAAAACAATGTCC
>NW_006408531.1:7734797-7750661 GCF_000296735.1 Chrysochloris asiatica
GACATTGAGATGCAACCCATATCAAAAGCTGTGCTCTTTGATTTTCATCAGTAAATGTTTCAAGTCCTCTTCACTTTCTGCAAGCAAGGTTGTATCATCTGCATATCACAGGTTGTTAATGAGTCTTCCTCCAATCCTGATGCCACGTTTTTCTTCATAGAACCCAGCTTCTCAAATTATTTGCTCAACATACAGATTGAATAAGTATGGTGAAAGAACACAACCTTGTCGCACACTTTTCCCAATTTAAAAACATTCAGTGATTCCATGCTCTGTTCGAACAACTGCTTCTTGGTCCAGGTACAGATTCCCCAGAAATACAATTAAGTGTTCTGGAATACTCATACTTCTCAATGTTGTCCATAGCTTGTCATGATCCACACAATCGAAAGCCTTTGCGTGTTCATAAAGCATAGGTAAACATCTTTCTGATATTCTCTGCTCTTAGCCAAAATCCACTGGACATCAGCAATGATATCTCTAGTTCCATGGCCTCTTCTGAACCCAGCTTATATTTCTCTGTCAATGTAATATATATATGTATATTTATATATACATTTCCCCCTCACACACACTGATAATAGGCCCAAGGAACTCTGATAGCATAGTGGTTACGTTTCAGGCTGCGAACCACAAGGTCATCAATTGGAAACTACCAGCTCTTCTGTAGGAGAAAGATGAGGCTTTGTGCTCCTGTAAAGATTTACAGCCTCGGAAACCCTGTACAGGGTCACTATGTCTGATTGGAACTGACTCCACGGCACATAACAACAACAACAACACAGCACCACAGATGAAGTCTTGGTATCAACACTTTTAAGGAGAATTCTGCCTATGCTGCATCCTAGACAGATTTTTTTGTTGTTGTTGTTGGTCTTCTGGGAGTACTGTATTGGGTTTCCAAGGAGTACTGGTAGGTGTCCAGCAGTGTCACACCAGTACATCTGATCTTCCTTCTTGACATATGGATATTATCATATCACATAGAGTGTTATACTTTAAAATGAATCTTGAGATGTTCTTTTGGTGATGAATGCTGTTATTCCTCTTCAATTTGTTGTTCTCAGAATAGACAATACGAGACCATTTCAGCTCACTAATGTCTGGGAGTCCTTGTGTGCTGCTGCAGGATAATACACTGGACCACAAGGTTGGTTTTAAACACAGGGTCAGCAGTTCAAACCTCACAAGCCACACCTTGAAAACCTTATACAGGGTCACTATGAGTTGGAACCAACTTGACAGCACTTGATAACAGCAACAAGAATATCTAGGATATTGATCTTTATGTGTTCCATTTCATTTTGACAACTTCCAATTTTCCTATAGTCATACTTAACACATTCCATGTTCTGATTATCAATGGATTTTTGCAGCTGTTGCTCTCTTTCATAGTTGTGCCCCATCAGAAAATGAAGGTCTTAAAAGCTTCACTCTGCCCATATCATTAAGGTCAACTCTTCTTAAGAGACAGCTCTCCCAGTCATATTGTGAGTGCTTTCCAAGCTGAGGGATTCATTTCCTGAACAATATCTGACAATATTCTGTTGATATCCATAAGTTTTTCAGTGGCTTCCCTTTAGTAGTAGTCCATATTTCCTTCTTGTCTACCTTAGTTTGAAATTTCCACTGAAATCTGTCTACCGTGGATAACCCTGCTGGTATTTAACATACTAGTGGTCTACATTCGACTTCACAGCAACACAGAAGACATCACAATACACAAACTGACAGATAAATGTGGATTTTGCCCATAGCATCCTCCAATATTACAACCTGAGGCTTGAATTTTTTTTTTTCAGCGAGAAACTCTGAGTGTATTATTTTCTTTGGTTTTCTAACTACAGGTCTTTGTATATTTCAATGTAATGCTTTACTGTGTCTTATTCTGATGCTCTTTGAAATTTACTGTATCATTTCTACACAAGCAGTGGACATGAGAACTTAATATCTGCTAAGGTGGCATTCTAGGCAATGAAGAAAATGAGCATTATTTATTACAGTATATGGGCAAACTGAATAGCCAGCAATCAATATAAGTTTTGTACAATAAGTAATATTTCAGATGAATTCTGAAATTAAATTTATAGAGCAAGATGATTTTAAAAAAGAAACTAGCAAGCAAATAAAATTGTTCTTCAGCAGGTGCAACTTAGTTGGTACTTCCTGAAACTCTATGCAGGGTCACTATAAGTCACAATTAACTCAATGGCATGTAACAATAACAACAAAAGAGGTAACTTGAAAATTCATTTTAAAGTAGAAATGCACCAACTTGTAACTAGGGGAGTGTGGTGACTCCAAAGATAAGCACTGCTCTACTAACCACAAGGGTCGAGATTCCAGTCTGTTAGCTCCTCATCAGGAGAAAAATGACGCTTTCTCACAATGATGCAAAGCTTGGAAATCCTGTAGAGGGTTGCACTGAATTGATACCAACTAAGTTCAAAATTTTAACATTAATTTATTATTAGAAAGTAATTTAGAGATATCTTTCAAACCAACTGATGTTAATAGTGACATCATGAATATCATATATCTACTGGAGTCCCTGGGTGGTACAAATGTTTGTTTCATTCAACTTCTACCTAAAAGATTTGGTGTTAGGTCTACTTAGAAACAGCCTGAAAGAAAGTTCTATTCCCCACTTCTACAAAAATCAGCTATTGCCAGCCCAGTGTAGGTAGTTCTGTTCTTACACACATGGGCTTGCCATGACATGGACTCTTCCGGGCAGCAACTGCTGTTGTATCCATTAAAGTTGTTTGGGTTAGAAACATCAGGCAATTGACTGCAACATATTTAAGCAAAAATGATACGGGTATTTTAAGAGTTGTTGTTGTAGTTTAGTACTGTGGAGTCGGTTCCGACTCATAGTGACCCTGCATAGGGTTTCCGAGGCTATAAATCTTTATGGGAGCAGAACACCTCATCTTTCTTCCATGGAACCGCAGAATCCCCTAAATTAAAAGACAGACCTGAACAGATTTAGGGACAATTTGGAACATGGTCATTGACACAGCTCAGCAGCCAGATTTTTCAGATTTCAAGCTTGAATGTTATAGTTTTAAAAGAACACATAGATGTCCCAGTATTGGTGGGGTCAGAGCCCTCTAGTCCCTGAACCTATCTATATTCCTGATGTAGTTTCCATGAATTCATATTGTAGTAAGCCAGGACTCATTGGGTCATTCAGCATAGCTCCAAGTTTTAAATTATCATCATAGAAAATAAATAAAATAAACATAGAAAAAAAAAAAAAAAAAAACTAAAGAGGAAACATTACAACCATTATGATAAAGACCCAAATACAATGTTTAAGAAAGGATAAATGTTTCTTCCATGAAAGGAAGAAAATCATCATTGATAAAACCAGAGACACCGGTGTCAGACAGGTTAGGTACAAACTTCTGCACTACTCTATGTGAGGAAACTGTTGCAGGGTTTTCTTTTTCTCCCTCAAACCACCCATGTGTTCACTTGAATAATAATAATAATAATAAAATGCACATACTTTGTGTCTTACAGAGTAGATAAAATCATTTCACTGTAGAACATAGCTTGGATTAAACACTCTTCAAATAATAGATGTACTTCTTTTGGTAAATATTAACATGAATCTACTGGAAATGGACATTATTTTGTTCACCAGTTTACAGGTAAATATATATATATTTAATCAAAAAGCTATAGAAATCTCCCGTGACTCTATTGCAGCCAAACAACAGACAGAGTTGTAAGGTAAAAATAACACCAGAAAGATAGACTTTAGAACTCTTTAGAACAATCAACCTTCTGAGACAAAAAGGGCAATGTTTGCCCAGGTATAAAGACTAGAAGGCTAGAAGGGTAGAAGGACAAATAGAATTACATATGAACTATAGTCATATTTAAAGTGATACAATTTAAAATTATAGAAAAGTGCCATAGACTTTCAAATTTGTAAAGTGAAATAATACCAAGTATTGCTGGAAGTCTTTATTTGAGCAAAAATTGCTATGCAAAATTTGAAGGTAATTTAGAGATATCTTCCAAATAAAATAGATATGATGCACCTTGATTTTGGTTTCAGAAATAAGTAACACACTATTGGACTTTGGTGCCTGATTTTTCATTGTTTCGTCAGCAGATCTCATATGTGGCTTTACTGACTCCTGCTGGCATATGATAATTTCCTAGGTCCAGAGGCCCAAGGCAAGTGTGTAATAGGCTTACCCTCTACCAGCATCTGTGGGATAAACCACTGGACCACAAAGTCTGTTTTAGCCACAATGTCGGACGCTCAAACTCATCAGTCACTCCTTGGATATACTAAACGAGGGCATTATGAGTCAGAACCAACACAACAGCAGTTACCAACAACAACAAGACTAAACTCTATATAAGTGGTATAGAGGCTAGACAGTAAGTAGAAGAAATGTTTATTTAGCTTTAGATCCCTGATTTATGCATCTAGCTTTATTTGAAAACCCTGAATTTGCCTACTTTGACACATATCCAATCATTCTTAAATCCTTCATTTAAATTCCCATTTGTATAATTATTTTCTGCTGCAAAAAAAAAAAAACAAAAAAAAGTGACAAATGACTAACCCCAACCTCCAACTTGATATATATGTTTCTACACATTGTTCTACAGATGTTGTTAAATGCAATCAAGTCAATTCCTACTCATAGCAATTCTATATACAGTTTCTGAGGAGAACCTGGTGAGTTTGAAAAGCCATCCTTTCAATTCAAACCGACCTTGCAGGCTAGTGTTTTAACACAAATGCCTGAATCAATATGCATATCTGCCTTCCAACACTACAGTAATAATAAAGAAAAAAGAGAACAATGCTTATTATCCAGGAACTGGATAAATTATGATCTATCTGTATAATGAGACAATATGTAACTATTTTAAAAAGAAAAATGTAAATTAATATGCACTGATATGAGTAAATGAAACAAAATCATTACCTAACACATGCATGCGTGCATATTAATCTTGCATGTTTGCCTTAACTACTGTCCTTCAGTAGAATGATCAATGATTATGGTTGTTGTTGTTGTTAGGTGCCATCGAGTAGGTACCAACTTATGCACAGCAGAACAAAACACTGCCCGATCCTGGGCCAACCTCACTACTGTTGCCAAGCTTGAGTCCATCAATGCTGTCATTTGGCCAATCCATCTCATTGGGTGTCTTCCTCTTATTCTCTGACCCTCCACCTTACCAAACATGATATCCTTCTCCAGTGACTGCTCCTACCTGACAATACAATATGCCTGAAGTATGAGAGACAAAATTTGGCCATCTTGGCCTCCAAGGAGCACTCTGGCTGCACTTCTTCCAAAACAGATCTATTGGTATTTTGGCAGCCCATGACACTTTCATTATTCATTTTCAACACCATAATTCAAAAGCATCGATTCTTCTACGGTCTTCCTCATTCACTGTCCAGCTTTCGCATGCATATGAAGTTACTGAAAATACCATGACTTGGGTCAGCTGCACTTTAGTCCTCAAGCTGACATCTTTGTTCTTCAACACTTTAAAATGGTCTTGTACACCAGATTTGCCTAATGCAATGCACCGTTTGATTTCTTGACTGTTGCTTCCATGAGTGTTGTTAATTGATCCAAGAAGAATGAAGTTCTTGAAAACTTCAATCCTTTCTCTGTTGATAAGAATATTGTTTATTGGTCCAGTGGTGAGGATTTTTGTTTTCTTTACATTAAGATGTAACCCATACCAAAGGCTGTGCTCTTTGATCTTCACCAGTAAAGGTGTTAAGTCCTTTTCACTTTCAGCAAGCAAGGTTGTATCATGTGCATATCGCAAGTTGTTAATGAGTCTTCTTCCAATCTTGATGCCACATTTTTCTTCATATAATTGAGTTTCTCATATTATTTGCTCAGCATACAGGTTGAATAAGTATGGTGAAAGAATACAACCCTGACGCACACCTTTCTTAATTTTAAACCATTCAGTGTTACCATGTTCTGTTCGAATAACTGCCTCTTGGTCCATGTACAGATTCCACATGACCACAATTAAGTGTTTTAGAATACTCATACTTCACAACGTTGTCCATAGATTGTCATGAATCATGCAATCGAAAGTCTTTGCATAGTCAATAAAGCACAGGTAAATATCTTTCTGATATTCTCTGATTTCAGCCAAGAACCATCAGACATCAGCAACAATATCCCTCATTCCACGGCCTCTTCTGAATCTAGCTTGAAATTCTGGAAGTTTCCTGTCAATGGATGCTTGCAACCATTTCTGTATTACCTTGAGTAAAACTTTATTCACATGAGATATCAAAGAGATTGTCTGATGATTTCTGCATTCCGTTGGGTCACCTCTCTTTGGAATAGCCACAAATACAATCTCTTCCAATCAGTCGGCCAGATAGTTGTCTTCCAAATTTCTTGGCAGAGATGAGTGAGTGCCCCCTTGTCCACTTCACTTTCTTGAACGATTTCAATTTTTATTCCATTAATTCCTAGTGCCTTGTTCTTTGCCAATTCCTTCAATGCACCTTGAATTACCTCTTTCAGTATCATTGGCTCTTGATCATCTTCTACCTCTTGAAACGGTTGAACATTAACCATTTCCTTTTGGTACAGTGACTGTGTGTATTCTATCTATCTTCTCTTGATGCTTTCTGCTTCATTCAATAATTTGCCCAGAGAATCTTTCAATAACAAAAGTCGAGGCTTGAATTTTTTCTTCAGTTCTACCAGCTTGATAAATGCTGAGCATGTTCTTCCTTTTTGGTTTTCTTATTCCAGATCTTTGCACATTTTGTTGTAATATTTGGCTTTATCTTCTCGAGTTTATCTTTGAAAGTTTCTTTTCAACTCTTGGACCTCTTCATTTCATCCATTTGCTTTAGCATCTCCACACTGGAAAGCAAGTTTTAGTATCTTTTCTGACATCCATTTTGACCTTTTCCTTCTTCTTGTCTTCTCAATGACTTTTTGCTTTCTTCATGTATGAAGTTCTTGATGTCATCCCATAACTCTTGTGGTCTTCAGTCTTTAGTGTTTATTGTACAAAATCTGTTCTTCAGATGATCTCTAAATTTAGGTGGGATATATTTAAAGTTATATTTGGCTCTCATGAACTTGTTTTCATTTTCTTCAGCTTCAGTTTGAATTTTCATATGTGTAATTGATGGTCTGTTCCATAATCTGCCCCTCACCTTGTTCTGACGGATCATATGCAGATTTTCTATTGTCTCTTTCCTCAGATGTAGTTTATGGTAGCTAAGTCAGACCATTAGGAAGCTGTGGTCATGTTTTGAATGGAAAGTTGCATTTCACAATTAAATTCAGCCAAATTCATTCTTGAAGAAAGTAAAATACCACATTGCCCAAACATATCATAGAGAAATTTACCTCAAATTGTTAGTGGCTGAACTCAGATGTATTCACATTCACTAAATACTTCTAGAAGGCTGCATGAAATAATGTTACCATATATTAATACTTTGTAATATAACTAGAATATTTTAAAATGACCTTACTTTCATACTGAATTCCCTTTTGTATTATTTAATTTTTTTTTCTTACTTTGAACATATATAATGGTATCCCCAAAAAAAGTTGAGGTGGAGTTTTAAGCTAAAACAAAAAATCCTTATTAACATATATATTTTCAAACAAAGTACAAAATATTTTGGGTAAAAGAAAAGATACTAATGCCTTGATACTCTCACCTCTAGCAAAATCCAACTGCATATGTGCTTCTATAAGCTCTTTTATTCAATCTGTTATTATAATATTATACAATTATATAATTTGAAGGTGCCCCGGTAGCACTGTAGGATAAGCACTGAATTGCTAACTGGAAAGTTGACAACTCGCACCCATCAGCCACTCTGAGGGACAAATTTGAGGCTTTCTGCTCTCATAAAGATTACAACCTTAGAAATACCATTTAGGTCACTATGAGCCAGAACCAACTTGATGGCAGTGGGTTTGGGCTTTGGTGGTTCGTGGTGGTTATGTCCCGTGGAGTCGGTTCTGACTTATAGCGACCCCGTAAAGTGTTTCCAAGGCTATAAAACTTTATGAGAGCTTCCTGTAAAACAGCTGGTAGTTTCAAACTGATAACCCTGAGGTTAGCAGCCTGATTCGTAACCACTACGCGAGCAGAGCGCTTTGGATTATATTATATATAAAACTGTAAATGCTTTTTTACATTATATTACTTTACCTGAAAGGAGCTCTGGTAGCGTAGGATGGTGCAGAGCAGAACCTGGCAATATTTCTTTCTGTTGTGCATAGGGTTGATATGAGTTGGAACTGACTCAATAGTAATTAACAACAACAAAAACATGTATTGGATACTTATTAAGATATTTAGACATTTTGTAAGCATTACTTCCTTTTAGACTTACATAGAATGCATCGTTCAAAATTTGAAAATAGGATTAAGAGTATCATTAAATCATTTTGTAAATTAATATGTTAGCCCAAGAAAGCACAAAATGGGAGTGATCATTTAACTATGCTTATTAGAATTTAAAATGGAAAATGAATTTTAGCTCAATAACAGGGCATGGAGATTTGGAACTCACAAAATTAAAAAAATAACAAAATGTAAAAAAATTATTTACACCCAATTAATAAAAGGAATTGTATCCTTAAACTGTCTAGAAAGTGTCTTCATATCGATGGTATACAAACTAAAGCACTCATTGATGAAATATGTATGTCAGACAAATATAGATTGCCCAAGGAAGGGGTACATAAAAGATATCAAAATTGGTGTTTGATTTTAATATTTTTAACAATAAAATAAAGTAAGTCTACAAGGACAAAATACTTCACAAATTTTAGTAATCAAAAAGGAAGAATCACAGAAAGCCCACTATTGAAAGCATATAAAATTTATAAATATTGTGGCAATAAAACCTCTAATATACAAAACATACAAAAGCAGAAACAGCAAGAGATTTAGTAATAATATCAGAGAAAAAGGAAAAGTTTAAAATTGTTTTTGCTAAGTTACATTAATTTAGTAAAGGAATTATATATATATATGGGTCGGAACCGACTCGACGGCACTTAACAACAACATATATATATATATATGACCCATAGCGACCCTGTACAGGGTTTCCGAGGCTGTAAATCTTTACGGGAGCAGAACGCCTCATCTTTCTCCCGCGGAACAGCTGGTAGTTTCGAACTGCTGGCCTTAAGGTTCGCAGCCCGATTCGTAACCACTACGCTACATATATATATGAATTTGTCAAGGGGAAATAATCTGTAACCATAATTCTGTGCTTAAAAGTAGACTATATATATATACATGAATTATTTCCCCAACCTAATCTCCCAACATGACTACATTTTAAATCACTTAAATATACTCTTCTTTGGGTCCTCAAAAAATAAAATAATATTTAAAATTGAAATTCACATGTTTCAGTTGGAATCATTAGATTCCACACCCTGCTGTACAGTGATTACAACTTATCAACACCCGTGATCATTCAGATCCCAGCTGGAGAGTTGTCAATCTCCAGAACCACAGAGGTATAAGTATGTATGAAAATGTAAGAAGTCATAGGAATTGAGTTCTTTGGTAAATGTATGTAAAAATAAAACATCCCATGAGAAAGGCCCCACTTTATGCTAAATGGCCTGCTTGGGATCTTCAGGCTCATAGTCTCTGAGCTGTTTAGTAGCCTGTGTCAAAAAAATTACTTGTTTCAGTCCAATTTCTTTCAATTCAATAAGCTCTAAGCCTTTCAAAACAAAGAAAAGTTAAAATGATTTTCGATTGCTTTGGACTCGGATGTGTCAGGCAGTCACCCACATTTCATGGACATCAATAGAACAAAGCATTCACCCTTAAACCTTTCTCCTTTTCTCATTAATCAAAATTCCAATGAGCTGATTTCTTTTTTAGTCTAGCCTAGAAGAGATTTATGAGGAATGGGATTTTTCTGACTCATGACTTTGAACTAAATACTCTAGATATCTATTCCAGAGAAAAACAACCCAGCTAATCATTCCACTTAACTACAAATAATACATACTTGATTATGTCACTGATTCCAAAAGTCCAGCAATCAAGAAATGACAGAAATGAGAGTAAGGCTTTCTGTTATGGATGCTATAGTATGGCGAATGGCTTTTCTCACTGTGGTTTATTTAGTCACACATTCTAATATAAGTTCATTGTGTCAGAAAGGTAAAATCACAAGGATTAATGATGGAAGATTTCACTTACTCAGCTGCCTGTCGTCACCTGTCAACTTTCTACCCGTTCATCACCTAGCCTGTCACACTTGACATAAGCTTCTGAAGGGATGGGCAAAGGGGAGGCAGGAGAGGCTGGATAAATGTCTTCATGATCGTCTTTAGCAATGTCAGTAGCTCAGCACTCTCAGTATTTTAGACTTGCCTGTGACAGCTTTTCCACTTGCGCTGAAGCTGCATTCCAAATTGATATTTGTGGAGGCTTGGATTCTGGGCTAGAGCAATGCCTAAGGCAAGCCAAATTCTGCAGTTTGATACCAGTAAACAATATAATCTCTCTTTTTGTTTATGAGGATGAGCTGGAGTGGAATGAGGGAAGGATAACTTCAAATGACAGTTGCCACAGGTGATTAATTTTTTCTGTCTTCTACAGATTTACTCTGCCTACTCTAATTTGGAATGTTGTTTATAATGATCCTTTCATGTTGTATAAAAGCAGAAGATATGCTGTCTCTCATGAAACAACTAACCAAGCAGTATACCATACATGAAGATAATGCTCCTGACTCACTGTAAATAAGATGGGCTGTGAGGTTGTTTTCCTCTTTATTGATACTTACCTGCTTTGTCCAGCTGTGATGAGAGAAGGCAACTCTTAGATAGCTGAGTGGAAGCAAGTATGCTCTTAGCATTAGGATAGACAGAGGTAACATGAAGGTATTAGGGAAAGAGTCCAGAAGAGTCAGACAGAGCAGGAAACATTTCAGCTCAACATTCCTAAGTACAACCAGATAAAAAGTGATTTCGTCTCATTGTAACTCACTGAATTATGGGGAAATGAACTGCTGCTAAGGACCGTTGTGAGAATTTAAATATGACAATATGCATGAAAGTTTTTAAAATGTTATAAAGCACTACTCAAATATCAGCTGAATATCATGAATAATTAAATCAAAGAGAAACTAACTGATAATTGAGATTTTACTGTTGATCTTGGGAATCAGAAAGAGAAAAAAAAATCTCATGTTTGATTCATTTTCCTCTGTTTTCTATGGTCTAATCTTAGTCATCATTTAGAGTTCCTTTTAGGGATAAATGTAAACATGGTAGCAGTAGAGCTAGTTTATATCAAAATATTTAAGTAATATACATTTAAAGAAATTGCCAGGATTGAAATGAGCAATGTTTGGAGTAATTTTAGGCATCCCATGGGAAAATTACCAAGGAAATGAAATAGTTTGAAATAAAGCCTGTCATGTATGATAACCACTCAAGCTACAATTCATTTTTATGGGCAGTGTATTATCAAGGTTTGTTTTTGACAATACACAAATAACTCACATTTTTATTTTACTGCAGAAATATCCTTAGAATTTGTGATTCCAATGAAAAATATCAGGACTTTTTGCTTTCTATTTGCTCAGTCAATAGTCAAGGGTTGTACTGTGATTACCTGACATATATTCAAACAAATGTGAGCTTCCACATTGATCTATTGCTCTCTGGGGAGTGTTGCTCTCAGAAACACTGCTTCTGAATAACAAGGTGAGAATGAGTCAATGCAAACTTTCTTTGAAAGAAAATGTCAGATCTAGAATAGAAAAACAACAGATATATCACAACCCACTTTAAAAGATACATAGGGTTGTTTCATAACTGTATCCTATAGACACATGCTTTTAGAAAACCTGATAAGCATGCAAATCCAAAATATTTATGACTACAAACTGCCTAATCAATTCTGAGGAGATGAAAATAAATACCAAGAATCTAAAACTGTATAAAAATATTGTATATTTGAAGCTGAGCTTCAAGAATGATGCCTTGCTCTAATTAAAACAGTGACTCTCTGCGCGCTAAAGTCATGGGTGGCATTTATTCAATAAGTGGGAAGCCACCATGAAAAAATCTACAAGATCTAAAACAGATTGATATTTACCCCTAACAGTATCCTTTTTTATGTCGAATAACCTCTAAGCTAAACCAATATTTTCCCTTTATGAACCACCTGTCTCCAGCCTTTCTTTTGTCCATACAAGCAAGAATCACATGGACTTTAATTTCCAAATTCCATTTGTGATGATGATTCTCTCATTTATAATACACTCAATGGCTTCCTGTAGACACTATACCCACTTCTGCATCCTCATAAGGCACATTCTAACATGTCAGCAGTGGTTTTTATCCTTACTTCCCATTGGTCTTCCCTATATATATTACATCCCAATCAAATAGAATCACTTATTCCTTCTTAAATTTCCCTGAACCTTATGTTTACACTACTTTCCCTAGAATGCCCTTATCTTTTTCAATTTCTTCCTGGCTGGAACCTTGCATATTGTTCAAGTTCTAAGTGAAAATCACTGTCTTAGTGTTTTGATTGGACACAATCTGGCTTAACCATCTAATGCTACTAGGACATAGGTACATATAATTCTAGGTTTTACTATTATTTTTGTTAAATGCCACTGAGTCAGTTCTTACCCTAAACCTGTTTAGGGTTTCAGAAGCTGTAAATCTTTGCAGGAGCAGAAAGCTTTCCCATCCTGTACTCATTATCCAGTTGCAAAAACCACTTCAATATTTTAGGTGTCTTTCAGAGCAGTACCTCACACCTCGTTCCAAATCTATTCTTATTGTCTGGTGTTGCTATAAAAGAAATACTACAAATGAATGACTTTAACAAACAGAAATGCATTCTCTCACAGTTTAGGATCTATAAGTCTGCATTCACGGTGCCAGGTCTGGGGAAATTTTTACTGTCTCCATTGGCTTAAGTGAAAGGTCCTTGTCATTAATATTTCCCTGAATGGAGGAATTGTTCAGCCCAGTAACACCAGGTTCAAAGAATGTATGTCACTCCCAATTTATTTTTTGAGGTTGAAGTTCCTCTGATCTCTGTTCACTTGTTAAATTATTTTATATATCAAAAGGCATTGATTCAAGATA
Organism: Chrysochloris asiatica; assembly: GCF_000296735.1. Classification (NCBI taxonomy): domain Eukaryota; kingdom Metazoa; phylum Chordata; class Mammalia; order Afrosoricida; family Chrysochloridae; genus Chrysochloris; species Chrysochloris asiatica. Next base: position 7,747,955 of record NW_006408531.1, read on the forward strand.
TAACCGAATCCTACAGATTACATCTAGCCTCATTATCATAACGACCTCTAATCTCACTTTACCAATTACCATAATTTACATTACATAGCCACCAGTCACCTGTCAGTTTGTAATATTGTGGTGGTTTGTGTATGGCTGTGATTCCGGAAGCTAGACCATGGGAATTTCAAATCCCCAGCAAAATAACCCTTGGTGGGCAGGTTTCCGCTGAGCTTCCAGATGAAGACAAACTAGAGAGAAGGATAAATGGACTAATTCTGAGTATTTAGTCACTGAAAACCTTATTAATAGCAGTGGAACACTGTCAGCACTAGAATATTTAATATTGAAACATGATGAAGAGCATCAGAAAGAATACTGTCACATGTAATGCTGGAAGATGAGCCCCTCAGGTTGGAAGGCAGAGCTGCTTCCACAAAGTAGAGCTGACCATGATGATATGAATGGAGTAAAACCTTTGGAACCTACATTTGCTAATGCGGCACAACTCAAAATGAAGAGAAACAGCTGTCATAATCCATGTTTAATCAGAACAAGGAATCTACAAAGTATGAATCTAGGAAAATTGAAAACTGGCAAAAAATGAAATGGAATGTATAAACATTGATATCCTGGGCATTCATGAGCTGAAATGGACTGGCTTTGGTGATTTTAACCTGGCAATGACATGGTTTGCTATGCAGGGAATGACAAATGGAAGACAAATGGCATCACATTCATTATCAAAAAGAACATGTCAAGATCTGTCTTGAAGTACAATGTTGTCTATGGATATACGATAATATCCATACAACTACAAAGAAGACCACAATTGTCCAAATTTATGTGCCAGCCTATATTGATGATGAAATTAAAGAATTATACCAACTTCTGCAGTCTGAACTTGATTAAACATGAAATCAAGAAGAATTAATAATTGCTGGTATTAGGATGTTAACGTTGGACAAAAATAGAAAAGATCAGTAGTTGGAAAACATAGCTTTGATAATAGAAACAATACTAGAAACCATGTAAAAGAATTTTTCAAGATAAATTATTTCTTCATTGCAAATACCTTTGCTAAACAACATTAAAGACAATTATACACAGGGGCCTCATCAGATAGCATACACAGAAATCAGAATGACAACATCTGTAGAAAGAGACAGTGGAAAAGCTCCATATCATCAGACAAACAAGGCCAGGGCCACACTGTGGATCAGCTCATCAATCACTCATGTGTAATTTCAGGTTAAAGCTCAAAAAAAGTAAAACAAGTCCACGAGACACAAAATATGGTCTTGAACATATCTCAACCTGAATGTAGAGATCAGTTAAAGAACAAATTTGATGCATATGACACTAAAGACCAAAGACCAGAGACTTGTGGAATGACATCAAGAACATCATACAGGAAGAAAGCAAAAATTCATTAAAAAGATAAGAAAGAAGGAAAAGACCAAAATGGGTGTCAGAAGAGACTCTGAAACTTGCTCTCCAGTGTAGATATGCTAAAGCAAATAGAAGAAATGAGGAGGTAAATGGGCTGAGTAGAATATTTCAAAGGTCAGCTCAAGAAGACAAAGTCAAATATTATAACGAAATGTGCAAAGACCTGGAATTAGAAAAGAAAAAGGGAAGAACATGCTCAGCATTTCACAACCTGAGGAAAGTGAATAAAAAAATTCAAGCCATGTCATACAATATTGAAGAATTCTATGGGAAAAATATTGAATGTTGCTGGAAACATCAAAAGAAGATGGAAGGAATGGATGGAATCACTGTACCAACAAGAAATGGCCAATGTTCAACCATTTCAAGAGGTAGCATAGGATCAAGGGCCAATGATACTGAAGGAAGAGGTCCAAGGTGCACTGATGATACTGGCAAACAACACTGGGAATTGATGGAAAATAGATTAAAATCTTTCAACAAACTGATGCAGCTCTGGGGGCACTTGCTCATCTATGTGAATACATTTGGAGAATAGCTACTTGACCAACTGACTGGAGTAGATATATGTTTGAGCTCATTCTAAACAGAGGTGACACAACAGAATGTGGAAATGATCGGACAATATCATTAATATTGCATGCAAGAAAAATTTTGCTAAAGATAATACAAAAATGGCTGCAACCATACAGTGATGAAGAACTACCAGAGGTTCAAGTCAGACTCAAAAGAGGACATGAAAAAAAGGATATCATTACTGACATCATATGTGTCTTGGCTGAAAGCAGAATATACTAGAATGATATTTACCTGTGCTTTGTTGACTACACAAAGACTTTAGATTGTGTAGATTATGAAAAGTTATGGACAACATTGCCGTGAATGAGTATTCCAGGACACTTGATTGTGCTTCTGATAAACCTGTACATAGACCATGAGGTAGTTGTTTAAACAGAATAAGGGAGCACAGAATAGTTTTAAACTAGGAAAGGTGTACACCAGGGTTGTGTTCTTTTACCATATTTATTTGATCTGTATGCTGAGCAAATAATTTGAGAAATTGGATTATATGAAGAAAACGTGGAATCAAAATTTGAGCAAGACTCATTAACAACCTGTCATATGCAGATTATATAACCTTCCTTGCTGAAAGTGAAGAGGACTTAAATACTTACTGATGAAGATCAAAGACCACAGCCTTCAGTATGGATTGCCTTTCAATGCAAAGAAAAAAAAATCCTTACTACTGGACCAATAAATAACATCAAGCTAAATG
>NW_006408531.1:7750761-7797048 GCF_000296735.1 Chrysochloris asiatica
CGGGAAAGAAGTAAAGACATTGTTGAAGACTGCGTTTTGCTCAGGTCAACCATCAACACTCATGGAAGCAGTCAACTAATCAAAGGAGGTGTTTCATTAGGCAACTCTGCTGCACAAAACCTCTTTAAATAAGTGTTCAAGAGCAAAACTATCACTTTGAGGGCTAAGGTGTAATGGACCCAATCCAGGCTATTTCAAATAGTCTCATGTACATGTGAGTCTTGGTGTGGTGCTGAGGTCAGCTTGAACTGAAGGTCAGCTTGAACCACAAGGTTTGTAGTTCAAGCTCATCAGCCACTCCTTGGAAACCGTATACAGGGTTACTGTAGGTCAGACCAGACTCAAGGGTACTTAACAACAGTAGCAACATATGCATGTGAGAGTTAGACAGTGAATAACGGAGACCATACATGAATTCTTGCAGGAGAATATTAAATGCAGTATGAACTGCCAGCAGAACAAATCAGTCTTTTTTGAAAGAAACACAGACAGAATGCTCCTTGGAAATCAGGATGATCAGACTTCACCTCTCATACTTTTGACATGTTATCAGGAGAGATGAGACACTGGAAAAGATGTCAAGTTTGGTAAAGTGTAGCACTGGAGAAAAATAGAAAGACCTCCATCAAGATGGATTGATGATGGGGGAATGCTAAAGCAAATGGAAGAAATGAGGAGTTACAAGAGCTGAACATAAAATTTCAAAGGTCCACTCAAGTAGAAAAAGTCAAATATTACAAAAAAATGTGCAAAGATATGGAGTCAGGACACCAAAAAGGAAGAATATGCTCAGCATTTATCAAGCTGGGGGAACTGAAGAAAAGATTCAAGCCTCGAATTTCATTATTGAAGGATTCTCTGGGCAAATTATTGAATGATGCAGAAAGCATCAATAGAAGATGGAAGGAATGCAGAGTCACTGTACCCAAAGGAAATGGTTGATATTCAACTGTTTCAAGAGGTAGCATGTGATCAAGAGCCAATGATACTGAAGGAAGAAGTCCAAGGTGCATTGAGGCAATTGACAAAGACCAACACACCAGGAATTGATGGAATAAAAATTAAAATCTTTCAAGAAAGTGAGGACGCACTGGAGGCACTCACTTATCTATGCCAAGAAATTTGGCAAACAACTATCTGGCCAAATGATTGGAGGAGATCTGTATTTGTGCCCATTCCAAAGAGAAGTGACCCAATGGAATGCAGAAATCATTGAACAAAATTTTGATATCCTATTCTAGTAAAGATTTGTTAAAGGTAATACAGAAACAGCTGCAAGCATACATTGACAGAGAACTTCTAGAGATTTAAGGTGGATTCAGAAGAGGACATGGAACGAGGGATATCATTGCTGATGTCCGATGGGTCTTCGCTGAAAGCAGGGAATATCAGAAAGATGTTTACCTGCGCTTTATTGACTATGCAGAGGCTTTTGATTGTGTGGACCATAACAAGCCATGGACAACATTCCAAAGTATGAGTATTTCTGAACACTTAGTTGTGCTCATGAGGAATCTGTACCTGGACCAAGAGGCAGTTGTTCAAACAGAACATGGGAGTACTGAATGTTTTTAAATTAAGGAAGGTATGTGACAGGGTTGTATTCTTTCACCACACTTATTCAATCTGTATGCTAAGTAAATAATCCAAGAAGCTGGGTTTTATGAAGAAAAACGTGGCATCAGGATTGGAGGAAGACTCATTAACAACCTGCAATATGCAAGTGATGCACTCTGCCTTGCCGCAAGTGAAGAGGACTTAACACATTTACTGATGAAGATCAAGGTGCAAAGCCTTCTGTATGGATTCCATCTCTATGTAAAGAAAAAAAAAAATCCTCACCACTGGAACAGTAAATAACATTCTTATCAATGGAGAAAAGATTGAAGTTGTCAAGGACTTCATTCTTCTTGAATCAACTATCAACACTCATGAAACAGCTGTCAGGAAATCAAACGACGCATTGCCTTAGGCAAATCTGCTGCACAAGACCTTTTTAAAATGTTGAAGAACAAAGATGTCAGCTTGAGGACTAAGGTGCGCCTGACCCAAACCATGGTATTTTCAATAACCTCATATGCATGCAAAAGCTGGACAGTGAATAAGGAAGACCACAGAAGAATTGATGCTTTTTAGTTACAGTGTTGGAGGAGAATATGGAAAGTACTATAGGCTTCCAAAAGAACCAACAGATCTGTGTTGGAAGAAGTGTAGCCAGAATGCTCCTTTGAGGCCTAGGTGGCCAAACTTTGTCTCTCATACTTCGGATATATTGTCAGGAGGGACCAGTCACTGGAGAAAGAGTACATGTTTGGTAACGGTCAGAGAAAAAGAGGAAGACCCCCAGTGAGATGGATTGGCAAAGTGGCAGCATCAATGGGATCAATCATGACAACAATCGTGAGGTTGGTCCAGGCCCAGGCAGTGTTATGTTTTGATGTATATAGGGTCACTATTAGTTGGTTCTGACCAATGGCACCTAACAACAATAACCTTGTACAACCTAAAGATGGCAAGTTTGTCCCAATCCATCTGTCCATTTAGCTGTTTTGTTATTGTTAGTTGCCATTGAGTTAATTCAGACTCATGGTGATTCCCTGCGTGAGAGTAGAATTGTTACTTAGAGGTTTCACAGCTGTGACCTTTCAGAAGCAGATTGCCTAGTACATGTTTGATTGTGACTCTGGGCAGTATAAACCACCAATCATTTACCTAATAGTTAAACACTTAAGCATTTTCTATGTATCTCTATTATTAACACCCAAGGTCTCATCTAACTTTCTCTCTACTTAATTTTATTAAAATTTTAATAGTCAAATCTGCACCATAACATATTTTTTATTATACTTCAAATTATTATATAGACTTCTATTCCCAGAATGTGTGAGGTTAGGAAGCTGATTGACAGAAAATAATTGTTTCAGCAGCTCTGTAATCTAAGCAAAAAAATCTCATGAAAGGGACTATAGAAACAAGAATCTGGAATAATTTGTCTGTGGATGAGCCTTGTTATGTAATCTCTTGAGCATAGAAAAAAATTACATACACATATAACACATAGACATATGGTGGTGGTAGTGGTTATGTGCCGTGGAGTTGGTTCCAATTTATAGCGGCCCTGTATAGGATTTCTGAGGCTGTAAATCTTTACGGGAGCAAAACGTCTCATATTTCTCCTGTGGAACTGCTGGTATTTGGAACCGCTGACCAAGAAGTTAACAGAGCGACTCGTAACCTCTGTGCAAGCAGACATATAGGATCATCAAAAAGTTTATTCTAAAATTCCATTTTCTTTTAATTTAATTCTTTTTTGAATTTTTAAAGCCACCTTGTACATGTGCCATGTTTTTACTCAAATGCCCAGTGCTTTCTCTATTTGTTTGCTCATTGATTTCTCTTCCAAGAGGTATTGTTGAAAACACGCTCTGGTATATATTGCAAAGTCGTTTGAACTGCACTTAACAACAACAAGTTGGTTAAGTTATACTGTATTTTTATGTAAATAGCACAAACTTTTTGCATTTATTTGTCAACCCCTCCCTCACTCCCAAGGTATTTTCATAAACACTCATATACAATTTTTTTCACATGTTGTTAAAGAAAAAAAAAAAAATTGTATATTGTTAAGTGCTGTTGAGTCCATTGTGACACTGTGTAGGGTTTTTCCAAGGAGAAGCTGGTGAGCTTGAACCACTGGTCTTGCAGTTCAAATGACTTTGCAGTCTGATGCATTAGCCCACAGTGCCACACCAGGATAATCTACTAAATAAATATTTGTATTTTAAAGCCAGAAATTGGTCAGGAAATATATATGTTATCCTGCATCTCAGTTGTAGATTAACGAGAAAAGTATACTACACATTCAAGTGTACATTTTTATGGCTTTTTGTTTTTGCTTTTAACAGCATAACAAAAATTGGTTACTCTGTTTTCTGAGAATTAAGAACATTTATAAAAAGAGTGTGTTTAAACATTTTTTTCTTACTCTTTAGGTTTATAATATGCATTGCAATACAACATCAATGCTTGTATTTGATATGGTGAGACTTAATACATCTCTAAGGAGGCTGGTAGTGTAGTTGTTTGGAATCGGGCTGCTGACCTCATGGCTGGCAGTTCTAAACTACCAGCCGTTCTGCGAGAGAAAGATGACGCTTTCTGCTCTCGCCCGTAAAGATTTACAGCCTTAGAAATCCTGTGCAAGGTCACTATGAGTCAGAACCGACTCCATGGTACTTAAAAACAACAACAACAATACATCCTTGCTGAAATTTTCTGACAATCCTCCCAGAGACGATAATAAGTAGGCTAAGGATATGCCATATAATTTGTCATTTTTTTCATACACCAATTAATTTTGTTTTATTTTTTTATGGAATAGACCAAAAGAAAAACATCCTGTTTGATCTTATGAAAAATTCTGACTATTGAGCAAATACCATAATAATTGCTTTGGGCATACACAGCTGAGCTATATGGAAATACTGGCAAAGTATAAAAATAGTAGTCATCAAAAGAAAAATTTTTAGTAGGTAACATGAGATTTAAGGTGCTGTCCTGAAATGTAAAGGTCACTAGTAATTACTGAGGTAACTCTGTCCCATTCAAATCAGCCTTTAGTATAAGATGATCTTAAATAAAATAATGTGTTTTAATAGCAAAGAAATTAACAGATTATTCGATATATGAAGAGCTCAATTATTACTAGAAAATAACATCAATATAATTATTAATGGGTTCCATAAAAAAGATTATATGTATGAGTATAAAACGTAAACTATAAAAAAAAAAAATTAAGGATAATGAAAGCACAAAAGCATGTCAACAAGAGCAACCAATAGATGCAACTACTGAGACTTTAACAAATGATAAACTTACTTACTAAAATGCATTAAAATTTAAAATCTATGGGACTTGGTAACTGTTTTTTCATGGATACAAAACTGGCTTAGAGACAACAAGAAGGTTATGAATAAGTAGGCACTTTTCTAAATAAAGAAATGTAAACACCAATGTTCCTTAGGGAACCGTGCCAGCATATGCCTTATTTAAATTTCTTTATAAATTATTTAGCAGAGAAGTGCATAAGGGAATCTCAAAATTTGTGGAAGGCTTTTCTCTGAATGCAGATACTTGGGGGAGTTAGGAAGCTCACAAATATTGTGTAATTTGAATAAGTAGAAAATTAATTTTAGTTCAAGACAGTCCATTTAGAAAAATTTCTCTATTATATATAAAGGATGTTCAACTTGGAAATACCAGTTTTCACACAGGTTATGAACCTTGGATTTATTGCAAATGTTATTATTTGAGGCATCATCAAAGAGGGGATTATTTCTATATCTAATTATCAACCAGAAGTGAGGACACTGAAATTGCAGATTGCTTTGGTTATGATTAACATCTTCTCAATATTTAATTTTCCAATCTATGAACACAGAATTTCCTGAAAATCCTTCCATTTACTTTTGTTTCATTTAATTCTCTTCAGTAATGATGTATAGTTTATACTTCCTTAGCTGAAATAATTTCTATTTATTTTATTTTAGATGAATTTCAAAATGGAATAGTTCTAGTAACTTTCTTTGGTATTCTGTGGAGCTTTCTACATATAGAACTAAATTACTAGCAAAAAGAGATAGCTTATTTATCACTTCAAAATGTCAATGCATTTTATTTATGTTTCTTGCCTAATTGTGCTGGCTAGTACTACCAGTATGGTATTGTGTAAAGAAAAATTAAATTCTGGTACATACTATAACGTGGTGGTGGTGGTATGCCTTGGAGTCAGTTCTGACACATAGTGGCCTTTCATAGGGTTTCTGAGGCTGTAAATCTTTACCAGAGCAGAAAATCTCATCTTTCTCAGATGGAACAGCTGGTAGTTTCAAACTGTTGGTAGTGGGATTAGCAGCCCAACTCATGACCATTATGTTGCTAGAATGAGCCTAAAACATATAATTTATTAAGTGAAATAATTCAAACATAGAAGAACAAACATTGTATGATCCTACATGAAATATCTAGATTAGGCAATTGAATAGAATTTAAAGTTTATGAGTTACTACTGGAGATGGTGAGGAGCTATGGTGGTGTAGAGGTTACAAGTGAGGTTGCTAACCTCAAGGTCAGCGATTGGAAAATACCAGCTGTTCCATGGGAGAAAGATGAGGCTTGCTGCTCCCATAAAGATTTCCTGGAACCATATGCTGGGTCACTATGAGTCAGAACCCACTCCACGGCACACTACCTGCACTAAAGATAATAGGATTAACAGTGTTGAGGAAGATGGCAATTTTTTGGACATGATTATTGGCGATGGAAGCATAGTATGATAAATGTAATTAATGCCACTGTTTTCTACTTGTAAAATAATTCTAACATGGCAAATGTTTTCAGATATATGTACTTTAAACACATTGTTATTGACTCAATTTAGACTCATAGCAACCCTCTACAGGGTTCCCAAAACTGTAAATCTTTATAAGAATAGACAGCTTCATCAGCCTCATCTTCCTCTCAAAGTCGCTAGTGGGTTTGAACAGTCGACTTTGTGGTTAGCAGCACAGAGTTTATAGTGTCACTAGTGCTTCATGTGTATATGAGTGTGTGTATATTTTTCTTGTTCATTGTTGTTTTTGTTAAATGCCATCGAGTCAGTTCCGACCATGGTGACCATGTATATGGTTTCCAAGGAGCGGCTAGTGAGCTTGAACCGCCGACCATGAGATTCAAGCAGTCCAGCGCATTAACCCAGGGAACCACACCAGGACTCCTTTTTTTTTTTTTTTTTTTAAGTTTTTATTGTGAATTTGAATTGAGTGATACTTTACATGGGAAAACATAGGTTTTACACCATCGTTTCATTGCAATGATTAAAACCTCCTCTGTGCATCATCATTCAACAGTATTCGCTTCTGTTACCTGGTTTGTTTGTTTGTTTGTTTTTGGGGGGGAGGGTTCGGTAGGATGTACACAAAAACATTCAAGAATAAATAATATATTCAACAACCAAAGAACACATTCTGTAAGCCTGTATCTTGGCTGCCAGCATTCAGTGTTTCTCTTTCCATGAGTCTAGAGTCCTCAGCTGCTCTCTTTCTCCAAGTCCAGAAGTCAGCCTCCATCTCTGCTGTCACTGATTCTCTAGACAGAGTTTTGCATTCCGCTCATACTCTTCTCCTTAATGGTCATAGGGTCCTCTGTTTCTGGACTGTAAGATTAACTACTCTTCCATTTTTGTTACAAAACTTCTACCTTTACAGTTGTGACAGTCACAATTATTCATGATAACAATTACTCACTATTAAATCATAAGAATCTTATCCCTATTTCTTTTCACTGGAAACTAGAAAAGATGAAAACTATTCAGTGGGATGCTACCTTCCCCACACACTCTTAAACAAAATTCCTTCTTGAAAACTTGTAAGCCAATCACTTTGTACCTTTATTGCCCCCTCATTTTAGGTAGCCTATGTCTAAGTTGCCCATCCCTATCAACCCTTTATATAGAGGGGGTAGCCTTGATACTTGATGTGAAGACTCTTTCTCTTTCAGTTGGTATTTTGAGCTACTACATCTACAAGTATAGGTCAAGTTCATCAAATTGTAGCAATTTTACACTTGTTTCCTTTGTCAAAAAAAATTTTTTTTTTTATCTTCTTTAGTCAAGTTCTGATTATCAGGCCATCAAGGGTAGGTCAAATAGCTACCCTCTGCAAGTCTGGGTGTTCTTGTGAGTCTCCCCTGACTTCATAGAAGCTGAATGCTTCACTCTCATATCTAGTCCTAATGGCTAGTTCCTTATCCATGGACTAAGGAGTCTCCAGGTCTTGCCACACTCTGATCAGCCAGCCCTTCCTCTTCTTTCTCTCATTTCCAGGTCAATGGGAGTCTATGGAACATGATTGAACTCAGCCCATTTCTTCATTGCTGTCTTTCCTTCTCTTCCACAGAGGAGTGGACCAACATGGTCACCAGCAAACTTACATGTTCCCTTTGAGTTTCAGTCTCGGAGGGGGTTTGTCCTGAACAATTTTTGCTTGTCCTTGTAGTAGCCAATCAGACAGCCATGTGCGTTTTGGTGTTTTCCTACTGATCTTTCTTTTAAGAAATATCTTCTGTTTCTCTAGCCGTTCTAGGCTGGTCTGTTTGTCCTTTCTAGTGGGAATGTCCAACCTCAGAAGGTTCTGGATGGGGCTCAGTATTCCACCTAACATCCTATACACTTCAAAGTCTCTGCAAGAAGCCTATTTCACTGGATAAGTACTAGAAGCCCTTAAAGGTATTCCAATCAGTTATAGAGGCAGTTGTTTGAACATAACGTAGGAATACTGAATAGTTTAAAATTAAGAAAGGTGTGTGACAGGGTTGTATTCTTTCATCATAATTATTCAACGTGTATGTTTAGCAAACAATCCAAGAAGTTGAGTTATATGAAGAAAAACGTGACATCAGGATTGGAGGAAGACTCATTAACACCTACAATATGCAAATGATACAACCTTACTTTTGAAAGTGAAGTGGACTTAAAATACTTACTGAAGAAGATCAAAAGAGCACAGCCTTTGGTATGGACTACATCTCAATGTAAAGAAAACAAAAATCCTCACCACTAGACTAATAAACAATATTCTTATAATGGAAAAAAGATTGAAGTTGTCAAGGACTTCATTCTTCTTGGAACAATTATAAACACTCATCAATGAAGCAGTCAAGAAATGAAACGACATATTGCATTAGGCAAATCTGCTGCACAAGACCTATTTAAAGTGTTCAAGAACAAATATGCCAGCTTTAGCATTAAGGTGCACCTGACCCAAGCCATGGTATTTGCATTAACATCATATGCACGTGAAAGCTAGACTGAATAAGGAAGACAGTAGAAGAATAGATGCATTTGAGTAATGGTGTTGGAGGAGAATATTGAAAGTGTCATAGGCTGCCAAAAGAACAAAACAGATCTCTGTTGGAAGAAGTGCAGGATGACCAAACTTCATCTCTCATATTTCAGATATTTTGATAAGAGGGACCAGTCACTGGAGAAGGATGTAATGTTTGGTAAGGTGGAGGGTCAGAGAAAAAGAGGGAGACCCTCAGTGAGATGGATTGGCAAAGTGGCAGCATCAATGGGCTCAAGTGTGGCAACAATTGTGAGGTTGGCCCAGGACCAGATAGTGTCTGAATCTGTTGTGCATAGGATTGGTATGAGTTGGTACCGATTTGTTGGCACCTAACAACAAAAACAACAAACCAAGTACAGGAATTGTTGGATTATGATGTTGTTAGGTGCCATAGAGTCAGTACCGACACATAGCGACCTTGTGCATAACAGAATGAAACACTGCCTTATCATGGGCCAATCTCACTACTGTTGCCACACTTGAATCCATCAGTGCTGCCACATGGCTAGTTCTTGACCAGAAGATTTGCCTAATGCAATACATCGTTTGATTTCTTCACTGCTGCTTCCATGAGTGTTCATGGTTGATCCAAGAAGAATGATGTCCTTGACAGCTTCAATCTTTTCTCCATTGATAAGAATGTTGTTTATTAGTCCAATGGTGAGGATTTTTGTTTTCTTTACATTGAGATGTAATCCATACTGAAGGCTGTGCTCTTTGATCTTCATCAGTAAATGTTTTAAGTCCTCTTCACTTTCAGCAAGTAAGGTTGTATCATCTGCATATCGCAGGTTGTTAATGAGTGTTTCTCCAATACTGATGCCAAGTTTTTCTTCATATAACCCAGCTTCTTGAATTATTTGCTCTGCATACAGATTAAATAAGTACAGTGAGAGAATAAAACCCTGTTGCACAACCTTCTTAATTTTAAACCATTCAATGTTCCCATATTCTGTGCGAACAACTGCCTGTTGGTCCACATATAGATTCCCCCTGAACACAATTAAGTGTTCCAGAATACTCATACTTTGCAATGTTGTCCATAGTTTGTAATGATCCACACAATTGAAACTCTTTGCAGAGTGAATAAAGCAGAGGTAAGCATCTCTCTGGTATTCTCTGCTCAGCCAAGATCCATTGGATATCAGGAATGGTGTCCCTCATTCCACATCCTCTTCTGAATCTGACTTGAACCTCTGGAAGTTCTCTATCAATGTATGCTTGCAACCATTTTTGTATTACCTTTAGTAAAACTTTATTCGGTTGGGATATCAAAGAGATTGTCTGATGATTTCCACATCTGTTGGGTCACAGTCTTTGGAATGGGCACAAATATGGATCTCTTCCAGTCAATCAGTCAGCCAGATAGTTGTCTGCCAAATTTCTTGGCCTTGATGAGTGAGTGCCTCCAGTGCTACCTCACTTTCTTGAAAGATTTAAATTTTTATTTCATCAATTCCTGGAGCCTTGTTCTTTGCCAATTCCTTCAATGCACCTTGGACTTTTCCTTCAGTATCATTGGCTCTTGATCACATGCTATTTCTTGAAACAATTGAACATCCACCATTTCCTTATGTACAGTGACTCTGTGTATTTTTTCCATCTTCTTTTGATGCTTTCTGCATCATTCAATAATTTGTCCAGAGAATCCATCAATAACAAAAATTGAGGCTTAATTTTTTTTTTCTTCTCTTCCCTGAGCTTGACAATGCTAAATGTGTTCTTCCATTTTGATGTCCTGACTCCAGATTTTTGCACATTTTGTTGTAATATTTGAATTTGTCTTCTCGAGCTGACCTTTGAAATTTTCTGTTCAGCTCTTGTACCTCTTCATATCTTCCATTTACTTTAGCATCTCTTTGCTGGAGAGCAAGTTTCACTGTCTCTTCTGACATCCATTTTGATCTTTTCATTCTTTCTTTTCTTCTTAATGACTTTTTGCTTTCTTCCTGTATGATGATCTTGATATCATTCCACAGTCTTCTGGTCTTTAGTGTTTAATGTGTCAACTCTGTTCTTCAGATGTTCTCTAAATTCAGGTAGAATATAATTCAGGGTCATATTTTGGCTTTTGTGACTTGTTTTCATTTTCTTTAACTTCAGTCTTAATTTGCATGTGAACATTTGATGATCTGTTCCACAATTTTCTCCTGGCATTGTTTTGGCTGATGATTTGTATCTTTTCCATCGTCTCTTTCCACAGATGCAGTCAATTTGATTTCTGTGTATTCCACTTGGTGAGTTCCATGTGTATAATTGTCTCTTATGCTGTCTAAGGAAGGTATTTGAAATGAACAAATCATTGATTTTGAAAATTTTGTCATGCAACGTTAGCATCATTTCTACTACCAAGGCTATTTTCCAAGACCTGATCCTTCCTCTTTGTTTAAAACCTTTGCAGTCCAATCACCAGTAATGATCAATATATCTTGATTGCATGTTTTATCAATTTCAGATAGAAGAAATTGTGTTGTAGTTTTGTAGAAATTTTGGAAAGTAATCCCTTTTATGATATATCATTGCAATAGATTTTTTCCCATTCTGTGGGCTCCCTTTTTACTTTTTTGGTGTAAGCTTTGATACCCATAAGTTTCTAATTTGTAGAATGTCCCAATCATCTATTTTGTCTTCTTTTGTTTGTGCAATGTTTGGTAGTCTGTGTGCTCTGTATTGTTGTTGTTGTCGTCCAGTGCCATTGAGTCAGAACCAACTCATAGCGACCCCATGCACAGCAGAAGGAAACAATGTCCGATCCTGGACCAACCTTACTACCGCTGCCACACGACGCCATCAATGATGCCACCTGGCTGATCCATCTCGTTGGGGGTCTTCCTCTTTTTCTCTGACCCTCCACCTTACCCAGCATGACACCTCTCCAGCGACTGTTCCCTCCTGACAATATGTCCAAAGTATGAGAGACGGAGCTTAGCCATCCTGACCTCCAAGGAACACTCTGGCTGCACTTCTTCCAAAACAAGATTGTAGAAGAATTGATGCCTTTGAGTTGTATTGTTGGAGGAGAATACTAAAAGTGCCATAGACTGCCAAAAGAACCAATAGATCTGTTTTGGAAGAAGTGTTCTGTATTAAATCCCTTAAATTTGTCCCTAATTTTTCATTGATGACCTTCATAATTCTGGGATTCACATTTAGGTCCTTAATCCATGCAGAATTGGTTTTTGTATATGGCGTGAGGTAAAGGTCTTTTTTCAATCTTTTGAATATCTATTTCCAGTTCTGCCAGCACCATCTGTTGAAGAGACTGTCTCCTCCACATTCAATGTACTTTGTCCCATTGTCAAAGATCAGTTGTCTGCATGTGGGTGGGTTAAATTCCTTGCTTTTGATTCTTGATTCTGTTACATTGATCTATGTATCTTTTATTGTATCGGAAGCAAGTTGTTTTGACCACTGTAGCCATGTAGGAAATTTTGAAATCAGGGAGTGAGAGGTTTCCAATTTTGTTCTTCTTCTTAAGCAGTGTTTTTACTTATCCTGGGTCCCTTTCCTTTCCATATAATGTTTGTAATTGCTTTCCCCCCCCCCCCCATCTCACTACAGAATGTCGTTGGAATCTGGATTGGGATTGTGTTATATATTTAGTTTGCTTTGGGTAATATTGACAATTTCACAATGTTAAGCCTTCCTATCCAGGAGCATGATATTTTCTTCCATTTCTGGTAGTCTCTTTTGGTTTCTTGTAGTAGTGTTCTGTAGTTTTCTTTATATAGGTCCTTTGTTTCTCTGATTACATTTATTCCTAAATATTTCATTCTTTGGGTGGCTATTGTAAATGGCATTGTTTTCCTAAATTCCTTTCAGCACTATCACTATTATTTAGAGGAAGCCAACTGATGTTTGCATGTTGATCTTGTACCCTGCCACTTTTCTGAATCTTCAATGAGTTCCAGGAATTATTTTGCTGAGTGTTTGGAGTTTCTACATATAGGATCATATCATCTGCAAATAGAGAGACTTTTACTTCCTCTTTGCCAATTTGGATACCTTTAATTTCTCTATTTTGCCTTATATCTCTGCTTAAGACTTCTAAAACAATATCAAATAGGAGTGATGATAAAAGGCATCCTTGTCTGGTACCTGTTCGCAAGGGAAAATGTTTTAGTTTCTCTCCATTGAGAGTGATATTAGCTGTTGGTTTTGTATATATGCTCTTAATTATGTTGAGGAATTTTCCTTCAATTCCTCCTTTGTTGAGTGGTTGTTTTTTTTGTTTTTTTGTTTTTTTAAATCAGAAATGGATGTTGGATTTTGTCAAATGCCTTTTCTGAATCAATCAATATGATCATGTGGTTCTTTTACTTTTTCTTGCTTATATGGTGGATTATATTGATTGTTTTTCTAATATTGAACATCCTTGAATCCCTTATATGAATCACAATTGGTCAGGATGTATTATATTTTTGATGTGTTGTTGAATACTGTTGGCCATGACTTTGTTGAGAATTTTTGCATCTATGTTCATGAGGAATATTGGTCTATAATTTTCTTTCTTAGTGATGTCTTTCCCTGGTTTTGGTATGAGGGTTGTGCTTGCTTCTTATAATGTATCAGGATGTTTTCTATCCTCTTCTGTATTCTGGAATACTTTGAGTAGAATTGGTGACAGTTCTTCCCTGAATGTTTGGTAAAACTCACGAGTGAAGCCATCTTGACCTGGACTTTTTTGGGTTTGGAGTTTTTTGATGACATGGTCAATCTCTTCCTTTTTTATAGGTCTGTTCAAGTTTTCTACTTCACTCTATGTAAGTTTAGGTAGGTCGTGCTTTTCTAAAAACGTGTCTACCTCCTGTAGATTTTCAAATTTGTTGGATTAGAACTCTTCATTATATTCTGTATTATCATTTTTCTTTCTATTGATTCTGTTGTGACATCACCCATGTGGTTTCTTGGGTGTGTTATTTGTGTCTTCTCCCTCTTTTCTTTTGTTAGCTTTGCCAATGTTTTGTCAATTTTATTAATTGTTTCAAAGAACCAGCTTCTTGTCCTGTTTTCTATAGTTATTCTGTTTTCTATCCCATTTATTTCTGCTTTAGTCTATTATTTTCCTTTCTTCTGTTGACTGTGAGTTTACTTTGCTGGTCTGTTTCTAGTTGTTGGAGATGTTGTGTTAATGTGTTCATTCTGGTTCTTTCTTCTTTTTGGATGTGTGTATTTATTGCAGTAAATTGTCTTGTCAGCACTGCTTACATTTTACATTGTGTCCTAAAAAATTTGATATGTTGTGTTTTCATTCTCGTTTGTTTCTACTAAATTTGTGAATTCATGTTTCATTTCTTCTACTTCCCAGTAGTTTTTAAGGTTGTTATTCAGTTTCTATGTATTTGACTTTATTTCTGTGTTCTTTCTGTTGTTGATTTCTAATTTTATAGCACTGTTGTCTGACAAGAAATTTGTAGTATTTTGATGTTTGTAATTTTATGGAGGCTTTTTTTGTGTTCTAACATTTGGCCTATTCTGGAGAATATTCCATGTGCACTGGAAAATAATGTGTATTATGCTGTTCTTGGGTTGAATGCTCTGTACATGTCTATGAGATCAAGTTACCTGATTGTGTTGTTTAGTTCCTCTGTATCTTTGTCGATTTTCTTTCTGGTTGTTCTATTCTTTTTCAAAAGTTATGTATTATAGTCTCCCATTATTATTGTAGATTTGTCATTTTCTTTTACAAATCTATTAGAGTTTGCTTTATATATTTTGGTGCTCTCTCATTGGTAGCATAGATATTTATTATGGTTATGTTGTCTTGTTCAATTGTCCCTTTAATCATAAGATTATGTTCATCTTTATCTCTTATGCTGGTTTTTGCCTTAAAGTTTATTTTATCAGAGATTAGGCTTGCCATTCCTGCTTGTTTTTTATTTAAATTAGCTTGATATATATATTTTTTATTCTTTAACTTTTAGTTTGTTTTTGTCTTTGTGTGTAAGGTGTGTCTCTTGCAGGCAGAATATTGAAGGATTTTGTTTTCTTATCCATTCTGCCACTCTTTATATCTTAACTCCTTTAACTGGTGCTTTTAATACATTCATATTCAGTGTAATTATTAATATGTATGAATTAATTGCTGTCATTTTGTTTGTTTTTTGCTTTATGTTGCTGCTGGTTTATTTGACCTGCATGTCTTGTGCTGAGTTCATTATTTTTGTGTTCTTTCTTGTCAGTTTCTTCATAGTTTTAATGTTTTCATGCTCTTCTTGGTTTTTATTTTCTTGATATGTTGTGAAGTATTACTATTCTTTGAGATTACCTTATATTCTACTAAATTTTCCCTCCATTTAAAACAGTAGATTTTATTCTGTAATCTACCTGACCTCCTTTTCCCCTGGATCTCTTTCCTATGTTTTTACCTTATTACCTTCACATTTTAATTGTTTTAAACATACACTGACCTCCCAGATACTCTGAATTCATGCTTATAGTTTTGTTCTGTTCTGGATTCTTTCACTTGACGACTGAGTTCTGGCTGGTGCTGCCATGTATGTTAATCTCTGGTTGGTGTCTGTAGTCTACAGAACTCCCTTTAGGATGTTTTGCAGTGCAGGTTTGGTTTGACAAAATCCCTTATCTTCTGTTTATCTTGGAATGTTTTGATTGCACCATTATATTTGACTGACAGGTTTGCTGGGTAGATGATTCTTGGTTGGCAGTTTTTTCTTTCAGAGTTTTATATATGCCTCCCCATTGCTTTCTTTCTTTTTTTTTTTTTTTTTTTCTTTTTTTTAACTTTGACAAACAGAAATTTATTCTCTCACAAAACAGGAAACTAGGAACCATAATTCAGTTGGCCAACTCTTCTCTCTCGGTTGGCTACTGGGAAAGGTCCTCATCTCCTTTCAACACCTGGGAATCTGGTGCCCCTTAGAGGTCTAGATCAATTCCCATGAGTGTAGAAGAGTATCAGAGCAGGGCTCTGGGACCAAAGGGTGCACTCCAATCCTGGTTTCTCTTGGTCCACTTCTTTTCTCCTGTTATCTCTTGTGAGATAAAAGTTGATGTGGATCACACTCCAGGGAAAATCCTCTTATATAGACCACTGCTATAACTTGTGTAAGAGTGTTGCGAACTCTGCTAATCCCCTTCCATATACTTGGCTGGCCATATAAAATCCCATCATGGAGGATTACATAATTGACAAACCACTGAGACTTATGGCCCAGCCAAGTTGAAACATACTGTTAGGAGACACAATTCAATCTGTAACAACTATGTGTATTTTCATTCATAAAGAAGAAACATGGATTGAAGAAATATAATCAACTGTACAGCATTTCTATAATTTTATCAGGTTCAAACCCAGTGACTTCAGTTTAAGAAATTAGCTGGAAAATTTCCACTAATTATGGAAAAAAAGAAGAGGCATGAAAGTACCCTGCTAGTTTCCCCACAGTAGCAACCTGCCCCGCCCCCCATGAGAAGGGTCCAGAATTCCCTACTTCTACAGGGTTCTTGACCCTCACAGAGTGTAGGAAAAAAAAAAAAAAAAAATTGAAGGAAGTTGTCCTCTTTGTTTTAATAAGTCACTCTGCCCAGCCTCCAAGTATTTTGTAGGATAATATTTGACCTGCCTCCTTCTTTCTAAAATGTCTTTGGAAATTCCTGGGTCCCCAAAGTCAAACAACCTTAGGAAGTTCTTCAACCTGATCATTTCCTACCCTCCTGTTAAACCTTCTAGTGCCTCCCCACCCCCTCAGGACTTTGCCCTCTCATTTCATCTCTGCTTTAGGGCCTTAAGACCTCAAGAGCATTTTCTAGAACCTTGAGGAGGAAGCAATTCCGGTTCAAAACTCTGACCCTACTGGGAAGAAGTCACACAGTGTATGTGTGTTTGGGGGGAGTGGGGTGGGGGAGGATGAAAACAAGTTCCAGCCACTTTGTACTGGTAGACTCATTAGGCTTTAGTTCCAAGTTTCTTCTGAGAGAATAATGCTTAATCTGATCTGCTTACCTTTGTATGTAACACTTCTCTTCTCCCTAGTAGCTTTCAGGATTCTCTCCTTGTCTTTGATTTTGGAGAGCTTGATTATCATATGTCTTAGTGAATTTCTTTTGGGGTCTATCCTTCCTGGGGTCATTGAGCTTCTTGAATGCTTATATTTTAGTTTTTCAGGACATTAGAGAAATTTTCTTCCAGAAGTTCTTCAATTATCTCCTCTGTGGACATGTGTGATTCTTTCTGTTCTGGAGTGCCAGTAATTCTTAAATTATTCCTCTTCATGTTTTCCACCATGAATATTAGACTTTCTTCAGATATATATATATTTTCTGCTTGGTCTTCTATGTGAGCAATATTGAGAGATTTGTCTTCCATCTCACTAGTTCTGGCTTCCATCTCTTCAATTCTAATCCTTTGCCCTTTCAGTGTGTATTGTCCACTTTTGATATTTTATTATTAACCATTTGGACCTCTCTTTGTAGGTCTTGAAATGTTGTATCTATCAGTTGTTCCTGTAGCACTTTCCTGATTTCTTCCTCATTTTTCTCCAACCCTCTGTGGAGTTTTGGGGTGTATCTCAGTATCATTTTCCTGTATTTTTTCTCAGGCATTTCCAAAGCCTGCCTTCCTTTCATTGTGCTGTCTAGGTCTACCTCCTGCTCATGTAGCTAGTCACTCTATCTCGTTTCTGGACATGTGCCAATATGGTCAACTGTTTCTTTGGCATCTTCAATACTTAGCTACAATTTTAATAATTAGATGAATGTATGTTGATGTTTTATTATGTTCTCTGATTGCTTCCAGGTAGATGTGATCAGGAGATGGGCTTCCCTTTTCACTTTTATATTAATCAATTCAGAGTAACTCTAGCAGATGTTGGCTGTCTATCTGGTGTATATCAGCTGGAGTTAACTCTTGCCTGGATGGTGGAATTTTAAAGGTTATGATTGTACTTGACTATATGACTATAATTGCTGTCTTTTCTTGGATAATATAGGGAGAGAAAGATCCCCCTAATGGTAAAAAGGTTACCAAAAAACAAAATAGCACCAACATAAAAACCAGAGTGGATACTATAGTCTATAATCAAAGAAAAACAAAACAGAACAAAAAACCTCTGTAACAAAATGTAACTATGATTTTAATATCCCTCTCTCAGCTTCTTGCCTTCAAGTACACCTGAGAAATTTCAAAGTGTCATTGTTGCTCCTCAGGAGGTAATTTAGGATTTAATTTTCAGCATGTTTCCTTTTTAATCTGTCTCTCTCCCACTCTACAACCTTTGTTCATGACTTTTTCCTAGTGATTAACTTATCAGGGTTGGCTGTATCTGTTTTGTTGTTGTTTGTTTGTTTTTCAAGTTTTTGGTGTGAATTGAGTGAAAGTTTACAGGACAGATCATCAGTTTTACATTCAACAAATCATATACTTTGTTTAATTACAATGATTATAATCCCCTCCATGTACCATCAGTTAACAGTATTTCTCTCTTATTCATTTTAGCTCCTTTAATTTTTTTTTTTTTTTTTAAACACTCAGACAAGTATAATAATTTAAACCACCAAATGACACATTCTGAAAGCCTGCTTCGTGGCCACCAGCTCTCAGTCCACCTCTTTCAATTAATCTAGAGTCTTCAGCTGCTCCTTCTCTCCATGTCCCCATTTCTGCCTCCATCTTTGGTATCGTTGCTTCTCTGGATAAGGTCTCGCACTCTGCTTGTGCTCTTCTCCCTTGATGGTCCTAGGGTCTTCTGTTTCTGGACTATAAGATTAACTACTCCCCCATTTTTATTACAAAACTTCTACCTTTACAATTGTGACAGTTGCAATTAGTCATAATAACAATTACTTACTGTTGAATCATAAGAATCCCATGTCTTTTCACCAGAGCCATTTAGACAAGGTGAAAACTATTTAGTGGGGACTCTTTTCCCCCACACACTATAAATGAAACCCCCTCTTTAAACCTTGTAAGCCAATCACTTCATGCCTTTATCGTCCCCTTATTTTAGGTAGGCAATGTGGGAGTTGCCCATCCCTATCTACTCTGTGTACAGAGAGGATAACATTGATATTTGTTATGAAGACTCCTTCCTTCTCTGCTGGTATTTAGAGTTACTTCCTCAGCTGTATCTATTTTGCACTTCTGTTTGGTTTTAAGCAGAACCTTTCCCTTAGATTCTGCATAGCAGATCTGTGTGCATGCATAGTAGAACTCTCAGGGGCTAGGGTTGTCCACTCACTCATGTACCCCTTCTAGTCACCATAATGGAGGTGCACAGACAGCCAGAGACCAATAAACAGAGAGAAAGGAAAATGCCCACAGCTTTATCTCCAAGGATGATTCAGGCATCTGCGGTGAGAGCGCTACTCTGATCCTTCACCCACTCCATCACACCCAGGATGACCACTCTGGGAGCCGCTGGGACTGGCCAATTAGAAAACACCAGTTTCCTTACTTCTGTTACAAATTCCACTGGCTGTAAGCCTTTATACTTTCTAACTATTCCTTTACACGTAGTTCAGAGTTCTGGGATCATCCCGTGAACCTGCTTCATCCAGTATTCTGTGATATTGTTGGTGGAGTTATGCACTGCACTTCTCCCTAATCTCCCATGGAATCACTTTAGTTCCAACTCATAGTAAGCCTGTATTGGGTTTCCAAGACTGTGTATGAAACTTTGTGGGAACAGAAAGTCTCATCTCTCTTCCAAAGAGTGATTTATGAGCTTGAAGAACTGACTGGTGGCTTTGAGTGCAGTGGTAATCCTAAAGACCACTGATCTTCCTTTAGGTATATATGTTGTTGCTGCTGTTAAGTGCTGTTGAGTCAGTTCCAACTCATTGTTATTTATGTTAGGTACCATCCAGGTCCAGAATGATTCATAATGACCCTATGCAAAACAGAAGATACATTGCCCAGTCCTGTGCCAACCTCAGAATCATTGATATATCTGAGACCATTGCTACTACTATTGTGCCAATCCACCTTATTGTGGGTCTTCTTCTTTGCTCCCACCTTCTACTTTCCCAAAAATGATATGCTTCTCCACTAACTGTTCCCTCCTGAGAGATAATATGTCTGAAGCATGAGAGACAAGCCTAGCAATCCTGGATTCCAAAGAGTACTCTGGTTGTACTTTTTCCAAGATAGATCTGTTTGCACTTTTGGCAGTCCATAGAACTTTCAATATTCTTCTCCAACACCTAACTTAAATACATAAATTCTTCTACAGTCTTCCATTTTCATTGTCCCACGTTTGCATGCATATGCAATTACTGAAAATACATTGGATTGGGTCAGGCACACCTTATTCCTCAAACTAACATTTTTGCTTTTGTCCATTTAAAAAAGACATTGTGCATTTGAAGAACATCTGAGGAAGATATTTGATGCATCAGACAGTAAACATCAAAGACCACATGAATTGTGGGGTGACATCAAGAAAATCATACAGAAAAAAAAACAAACATTCTGACTCATAGTGACGCTGTATAAGGTCTCCAAGGAGTGGATGGTTAGCTTGAAAGCCTAATTGTGCAGTTGTGGTCAGGAACATTATCCCACAGCACCACATAAGAACTCTGTTGTTGTTGTTAGGTGCCATCGAGTTGGTACTGGCTCATAGTGACCTTATGCACAGCAGAACAAAACACTGTCCAACCTAGGCCAACCTCACCCCGTTGCCATGCTTGAACCCATTGATACTGTCACTTGGCCAATCCATCTCGCTGGGGGTCTTCCTCTTTTTTCACTAATTCTCCACCTTACCAAACATGCTATCCTTCTTCAGCGACTAGACAATATGTCCGAAGTATGAGAGACAAAGTATGGCCATTTTGGCCTCCAAGAAGCACTCTGGCTGGACTTCTTCCAAAACAGATCTATTTGTTCTTTTGGCAGCCCATGGCACTTTCAATATTCTTCTCCAACACCATAACTAAGAAGCATCAATTATTCTATGGTCTTCCTTATTAACTGTCCAGCTTTCACATGCATATGAGGTTATTGAAAATATGATGGCTTGGGTCATGTGCACCTTAGTCTTCAAGCTGACATCTTAGCTACTCAACTCTTTAAAAAGGTCTTGTCCAGCAGAATTGCCTAATTCAATATGTCCTTTGATTTCTTGAAAGCTGCTTGAAATGCAATCCATACTGAAGGCTGTGCTCTTTGATCTTCACCAGTAAATATCTTGTCTTCTTCACTTTCAGCAAGCAAGGTTGTATCATCTGCATGTCGCAGGTTGTTAATGAGTCTTCTTCCAATTCTGATGCCAAGTTTTTCTTCATATAACCCAGCTTCTTGGATTATTTGCTCAGCATACAGGTTGAATAACTATGGTGAAAGAATACAACCCTGTTGCACTCCTTTCTTGATTTTAAATCATTCAGTGCTCCATGTTCTGCTCAAACAACTGCCGCTAGATCCATGTACAGATTCCTGATGAGCACAATTAAATGTCTCAGAATACTCAAACTTCACAATGTTGTCCATAGCTTGTCATGATCCACACAATCAAAAGCCTTTGCATAGTCACTAGAGCACAGGTAAGCATCTTTCTAGTATTCTTTGCTTTCAGCCAAGATCTATCGGACATCAGCAATGATATCCGTTGTTCCATGGCCTCTTCTGAATCCAGCTTGAACCTCTGGAAGTTCTCTGTCAATGTATGCTTGCAGCTGTTTCTTTATTATCTTTAGTAAAACTTTATTCGCATGGGATATCAAAGATATTGTCTGATGATTTCCTCATTCCATTGGGTCACCTCTCTTTGGAATGGGCACAAATATGGATCTCTTCCAATCAGTTGGCCAGATAATTGTCTTCCAAATTTCTTGGCCTTTATGAGTGAGTGCCTCCAGAGCTACCTCACTTTCTTGAAATATTTCAATTTTTGTTCCATCAATTCCTGGTGCCTTCTTCTTTGCCAATTCCTTCAGTGCACCTTGGACTTCTTTTTTCAGTATCATTCGGTGTTGATCATATCCTATCTCTTGAAATAGCTGAACAGCAACCATTTCATTTTGGTACTCTGTGTATTCCTACCATCTTCTCCTGATGCTTTCTTCATCATTTAAAAATTTGCCCAGAGAATCTTTCAATAATGAGAATCAAGGCTTGAATTTTTTCTTCAGTTTCCCAAGCTTGAAAAATGCTGAGTGTGTTCTTCACTCTAGATTTTTGTACAAATTTTTGTAATATTTGGCTTTATCTTCTCTAGCTGAGCTTTGAAATTTTCTGTCAGTTATTTTAGCTCCTCATTTCTTCCATTTGCTTTAGTATCTCTATGCAGGAGCACAAGTTTCAGTGTGTCTTCTGACATCCATTTTGACCTTTTCCTTTCTTATCTTCTTAACTTTTTACTTTCTTCCTGTCTGATGTTCTTGATGTTATCTCACAACTCTTCTGGTCTTTGATCTTTAGTGTTTAATGTATCAAATCTGTTCTTCAGATGATCTCTAAATTCATGTGGGGTATATTCAAGGTCATATTTTGGCTCTTGTGAATTTGTTTTCATTTTCTTCAGCTTTAGTTTGAAGTTGCATATGAACGATTGATGGTTTGTTTCACAATCTGCCCCTGTCCTTGTTTTGACTGATGATATGGAGTTTTTCCATTGTCTCTTTCTGCAGATATAGTCAATATGTCTTATCTGTATTCCATTTGGCAAGGTCCATGTGTATAGTCATCTCTTATGCTGTCCAAAGAAGGTATATGAAATGAACAAATGATTGATTTTGCAGAATTCTATCATGTGATCTCCAGCATCATTTCTATCACCAAGGCTATATTTTGCAACTACTGATCCTTCCTCTTTGACCCAACCTTTGCATTCCAATCACTGGTAATGATCAATCTATCTTGATTGCATGTTTGCTAAATTTCAGATCGAATAAATTGGTAGAATTCTTCTATTTCTTCTTCACTGGCTTTACTGGTTGGTTTGTAAATTTGAATAATAGTGGTATTAACTGGACTTCCCTGTAGGTATGTGAATATTATCCTATCACAGATAGCATTGTGCCTCATGACTGATCTGGATATGTTCTTTTGACAATAAATGCAACACCATTCCTCTTCAATTTGTCATTCCTGTTATAATAAACCACGTGGGTGTGAGATTCAAAATGGCCAATACGAGTCCATTTCAGCTCATTAATGCCTAAGATATCTATGTTTAAGTGTTCCATTTCATTTTTGACAATTTTTAATTTTCCTAGGTTCATGATTCATGCATTCCATGTTCTGATTTTTAATGGATGCTTATAGCTGTCTCTTCATTTTGAGTTGTGCCCCATCAGTAAATGAAGGTCCAGTGGGCTTTTCTTCCACCGGCTTTACTCCATTCACTTCATCACTGTCATCTCTTATCTGTCAGTTTGCCATATTGTAGTGGCTTGTGAGTTGTGATTCTGGAAGCTGTACCACTGGTATTTTAAATACCAGCAGGGTCATCCATAGTGGACAGGTTTCAGATGAGCTTCCAGATGAAGACAGTCTAAGAATAAGGGTCACAAACTACTTCAGAATATTTAGTCACTGAAAACCTTATGAATACCAGAAAACTAGAAATGTATATATTTATTGTTGTTATTGTTAGATGCCATTGTGTTGGTATTGAATAATAACATCCATATGTGCAACAGAATGGAACACTGCCATGTCCTAATCCAATCTCACAATTATTGCTAAACTTGAGCCCATTGCTGCTGCCACTGTGCTGATCCATTGTATTAGGGTTTATTTATCTTTTTCTCTGACCCTCCACTTTACCAAACTTGATATGTGTCTCCTAGAACTGGTCCCTCCTGATTGTTGTTGTTGTTGTTGTTAAGTGCCATCGAGTCAGTTCCGACCCATAGCGACCCTGTACAGGGTTTCCGAGGGTGTAAATCTTTACGGGAGTAGAAAGCCTCATCTTTCTCCCGCAGAGCAGCTGGTAGTTTCGAACCGCTGACCTTAAGGTTCGCAGCCCGATTCGTAACCACTACGCTACCAGAGCTTCCTGGTCCCTCCTGATAATATGTCTGAAATATGGAAGATGAAGTCTGGCCATCCTGCCTTCCAAGGAACATTGTTGCTGTGCTTTGTCCAACATGTATCTGTTTGTTCTTTTGGCATTCCATGGTACTTTTAATATCCTTCTCCAACAGCTCAACTGCATCAATTCTTATGCGGTCTTCCTTATTCACCATCCAACAGTCACATGCATATGAAGTTGTTGAAAATACTATGGCTTGGACCAGGTGCACCTTAGTACTCAAACTGATATCCCTGCTCTTCAAAACTTTAAAGAGATCTTGTGCACTGGATCTTCCTAATGCAATATACTGTTTGATTCCTTGACTGTTGTTTCTATAAGTGTTGAGGTTTGATCCAAGAAAAATGAAGTCTTTGACAACTTCAATCTTTTCTCCATTTATATGAATGATGTTTATTGTCCCAATGGTGAGCATTTTTGTTTTCTTTATGGTGAGGTGCAACCCTTATTGAAAGCAGTGGTATTTGATCTCTATCAGCAAATATTTTAAGTCCTCTTTGCTTTCAGCAAGCAAGGCTTTATCATGTACATATCTCAGGTTGTTAATAAATTGTCCTCCAAACCTGATGTCACATTTTCCAACTTCCAGATTATTTGCTCAGTGTAGATATTGAATAAGTGTGCTGAAAGATACAACCCAGTGTATACTTTTCCAAATTTTAAACCATTCACTGATCCCTTGTTTTGTTCAAACAACTACCCTTTGGTATACATTCAGGTTCATCATGAACACAATTAAGAGTCTGGGAATACTCATTCTTTGCAATATTGCCCATAGCTTGTCATGATTCACACAAAGGCCTTTGTGTATTCCATAAAGTACAGGTAAACATCTTTCTGTATTCTCTGCTTTCAGCCAAGACCCTTCTGGTGTGAGCAATCGTATTCCCATTCCATGTCCTCTTCTGAATCTATATGAACTTCTGGAAATTCTCTACCAATGTAAGATTGTAGCCATTTTTGTATTCTTTTTAAGAAGAGATTATTTGCATGTTATATTAGTAATATTAGTAACACTGCCCAATGATTTTGAATTACTTTGTGTCATCTCTCCTTGGAATATATTTATTCTAATAATTTGGCCAAGTAGTTGTCTTCCAAATTTCTTGGCATAGATGAGTGAGTACCTGCTGTGATGCATCAGTTTGTTGAAGTATTTCAATTTTCATTCTATCAATTCCCAGTGACTTGTTCTTTGCCAATGCCTTCAATGCACCTTGGATTTCTCCCTTCAGTAACACTCAGTCTTGACCATATGTTGCATCTTGAAATGATATATTAGCAACCATCTATCTTTGGCACAGTGACTTTGTGTATTCGTTTCATCTTTTTTTTTTTTTTTAATATTTTTGCATCATTCAATATTTCGACCATAGAACCCTTCAATGTTGCATGTCACAGCTTGAATTTTTTTTCTTTAATTCCCTCATCCAGATAAATGTCAAATATGTTCTCCCCTTTCTGTTTTCTAACTCTAGGTCTTTGGACATTTCATTATAATATTTGACTTTGTCTTCTCGAGTTGACATTTAAAATTTTCTATTCAGCTCTTCTACCTACTCATTTCTTCCCTTTGTTTTAGCAACTCTACACTGGAGAGCAAGGCAGCACTGGTAGCATAGTGGTTACAAATCGGGCTGCGAACCTTAAGGTCAGCAGTTCGAAACTACCAGCTGTTCCGCGGGAGAAAGAAGAGGCTTTCTACTCCTGTAAAGATTTACACCCTCGGAAACCCTATACAGGGTCGCTATGGGTCAGAACCGACTCGATGGCACATAACAACAACAACAACAACACACTGGAGAGCAAGTTCCAGAGTCTCTGCTGACACCCATTTTGGTGTTTTCCTTCATTATTATCTGCTTAATGACCTTTCACTTTCTTTGTGTAAAATGTTCTTCATGTCATTCCACAACTCTTTTGGTCTTCGGTCTTTAGTGTTTAATGCATGAAATCTGTTCTTTAGATGATCTTTAAATTCAGGTGTGATACATTCAAGGTCTCATGTTGGCTCTTGTGGACTTGTTTTAGTTTTCTTGAGCTTCAGCCTGAACTTGCATATGAGCAATTGATGGTCTGTCTCACAGTGTGCCCGTGACATTGTTTGACTTATAATACAGAGTTTTTCCACTGACTCTGTCTGCAGATGTAGTCAATTTGATTTGTGTGAATGCCATCTTGAGAGGTCATGTGCATAGTCATATTTTACATTTTTTTAAAAGGTATTTGAAATGAAGAAATTATTGGTCTTGCAAAATTGTGTCATGTGATCTCCAGCATCATTTCTATCAAGGCCATATTTTTCAACTACAGATATTTCCTCCTTTTTTCCAACCTTTGCATCCCAATCACTAGAAATTATTAGTAACTCTTGATTGCATGTTTGATCAATTTCAGACTGAAGCAGTTGGTAGACTTCTTCAATTTCATCATCACTGGCTTTAGTCTTTGGCGTGTAAATTTGAATAATAGTGGTATTAACTGTTCTTCCTTGAAGGCATACAGATACTATTCAATTGTAGACAGTATTCTTCTTTAGGACAGATACGTTCTTTTTGATGATGAATGTGTCAGCAGTCCTCTTCAATTTGTCATTCCTGGTAGAGTAAATCATGTGATTGTCAGATTCAAAATGGCCAATAGCAGTCCATTTCAACTCATTAATCCCTAGGAATTTGATGATTATGTGTTTAATTTCATTTTTGATGGTTCCCAGTTTTCCTAGATTCATACTTTGTGCATTCCATGTTCTAATTTTTGGTACATGTTGACAGTTTTTTCTCTTCATTTTAAGTTGTGCCCCATCAGCAAATGAAGATCTCAAAAGCTTTATTACATTCGCATTATCACAGTCAACTCTACTATTAGGAGTTAGCCCTTCTCCAGTCATATTTTGAGTGCCTTCCAACTTGAGGGACTCATCTTCTTGCACTCTATCTGATAACATTCTGGTGCTCTGCATCATGTTTCAAAATTCAATATTCTAGCTCTGACAGTGTTCCACCTTTATTCATATGGTGTTCAGTGACTAAGTTTTTGCAAGTAATTTGTATCTCCTTATCCCTATTCTGTCTTACTGTAGAAGCTCAGATAAACCCTGTCCACTGGATGACCCTGTTGATATTTGTGATACTCATGGCATAGTTTCCAGCAACACATAATCCACCACAGTACACCAAACTTACAGATGAGTGATGGTTTTATATATATATATATATATATATATGTTTGTGTGTATGTATATGTATATATATCTATCTCTATCTCTATATCTCTATCTCTATCTCCATATCTTATCAGAGGTCTAGTAACATAGTGGTTACGAATTGGGCTGTGAACCACAAGGTCAATAGTTCAAAACTACCAGTTGTTCTGTGGGAGAAAGATGAGGCTTTCTGCTTCTGTAAAGATTTACAACCTCGGAAACCCTGTACAGGGTTGCTCTGAGTCAGAACCAACTCCATGGCAACAACAACAACAACATTCTCATATATCAGATTGTCATAATGTAATGACTTACATGTTGTTGAAAATCTGGAAGCTATGCCACAGGTATTTTAAATAACAACCAAGACCACTTTTAAATGTTTAGCCACTGAAAGCCATCTGAACAGCAGCTGAAAGTTGTCAGATATCGTTCTAGAAGATGAAAACATTGTGAAATTGCACAAGAATAATATCAGGTATACAGTGGAATATGAGGCTCTCAGGTTGGAAGGAACTAAAAATTTGATTGTCGAAGAGTTGCCTCCTCAAAGTAGAGTTGATATGAATGGAGTAACGCTTTCAGCACCTTCATTTGTTATTTGGATATAAATCAAAATGAGAAGAAACAACTGTTGTTGTTGTTAGGTGCCATCAAGTCGGTACCGACTCATACTGACCCTATGCACAACAGAATGAAACACTGCCCGGTCCTGGGCCAATCTCACAATTGTTGCCACGCTTGAGCACATTGATGCTGCCATGTTGCCTATTCATCTCCCTGGGGAGCTTCCTCTTTTTCTTTGACCCTCCACCTTACCAAACACAATAGATATCCTTCTCCAGTGACTGGTCCCTTCTGACAATATGTCCAAAGTAGGATAGATGAAGTTTGACCATCCTGGCCTCCAAGGAGCACTCTGGCTGCACTTTTTCTAACACACTGTCAGGATCCATGAATAATCAGAACATCTAATATGCAAAGTGTAAAGCTAAGAAAACTGGTAATTGTAAAAAATGAAATGGAGCATATGGATTGAAATTCTAGGTATATGTGAACTGAAATGGATTGGTAACAAAAAGAACATTTCAAGATCTATCTAGAAGTCCAATGGTATCTGTGATAGGATGATATCCATGTGCTCAATGGGAAGACAAGTTAATACCACTTTTATAAAATTATGCAACAACCAATAAATCCAATAATGATAAAAATGAAAAATTCTAACATCTTCAGCCTGAAATTGAACAAAATTCAGACAAGATGTGTGTATTATTACTTGTGATTGAAATGCAAATTTGGAAACAAAGATTAAGGATTAATAGAAAATGTGGCTTAGGTGATAGAACTGATGCTGGCGATCACATGATAGAATTTTGCTATACCAGTGACATATTCATTAGAAATAACTTTTCTTAAACCACATAAAGGCAAATAAACACATGGACATCACCAGATAGAGTACACAGAAATCAAAATGAATTCATCTATGGAAAGGGACAGTGGAAAAGCACCATATCATCAGCCAAACTAGGCCAGGGGAAGACTGTGGAACAAACCATCAATTACTTATACACAAGTTCACACTGAAGCTGAAGAAGATTAAAACTAGTCAACAAGAGCCAAAATAAGACTTTGAACATATCCACCTGACTTTGGAAATCATCTGAAGAAAAGATTCAATGTATTCAACTCTAAAGACTGAAGACCAGATGATTTGGGGGGATGACATCAAGAACATCATATAGAAAGATAGCAAAATGTCATTAATGAGACAAGAAAGAATGACAAAGACCATAATGGATGCCAAAAGACACTCTGAAACTTGCTTTCCAGTGTATAGGAGCTAAAGCAAATGGAAGAAATGGGGAGTCAGCTCTTCCCCCATTTTGAGCATCTTAAAATTTGAGAGTCTCACTTTCATGAACTATTACTGACAAAATGATAAAATGTGCTTGCACTTAGTCAACTAATTATAAATCAAGACAAAATGAATCATTACCTTGGGAGATCTGTACTAAATAAATAGAATGATGGAGCATAATGGCTTTGTACAATAAACACTTTATTGTTAAATCCAAAGTTGGTGATATGGACCCACCAGCTACTCTATGGTAGAAAGAAGAGACTCTCTGCTCCCCGAAAGCTGCACAGCCTCATGATAGACAGAAACATAGGCATGAGATCCAAAGGTCAGTTTGAACTATAATGTGGCTATGAGTCAAAAATGACTCAATGGCACTTAGCAGCAACAACAGCAATAACAAATATAAATATTGTCTTACACAAGTAAATTTAGGAAACATGAACTCAATTAATGTCTTAGATAATGAAAGGCATTTTTCCCAAGAAATTATAAAAGCTAAAATTCAAGCACTTGCAACAACAGATGAGCTTCATGTGTGGGTTATAAGATCTATAACTAAGGGAATATAAACTATCTTGAGAATTGTCTAGGATTTGATGTGGGTTTTTTAATCTTTAAAAATGAATAATTTTCATCACTAAATCATGGATGTTTCATTTGCCTTAAATCTCTGACTCCAATAAATTCACTTGGTTGGTCTCTTACAAATTAATTGTTAAAGACATCTTAGGGTATGACTGAAGTTATTATTCAAATGTAATCTCAGTTTGATTATCTAACCACCATTTATGGTTGTAATTTTGTTAGTTAATATAAAAATGGTTATTCACAAAATTTATATCATAACAATTATCATAATTGTTATGTTACTTGTTTCTTTAATGTTTTATTTTTATTAATCTGTTGACTATACAATCTTTGAGGCAAGAATCATAACTTTCTGGCTACTTGCCAATGCTTGACACACAATGCATATTTTTTGATTCAGTAAGTGTTTTTAGCTAAAGAGATGTGGTTCTTGTTTCTTAGGAGACACAGTTTAACATAAATATTGTTACAACACAATTCAAAGTAGTTAAATATCTCAAATATATAAAATACAAAGAAGCATATGCTGAATAATAATCATTGAACTTCTAGTTTATAAGAAGAGTGGGATCAGACATACATACTACTGTGGGATTCATCAAATAAAATGAAGAAAATCAAAATACTTAATTCTATTCCTCATAAGCTTCTTAAAGAAGGTGTGGTGATATAATAGAATAAACACTGGACTACTAAGCAAATGCTCAGTGTTTCAAATCCACCAGCCATTCCTCAGAAATCCTATCAGGGTCAGAATCAACTGGATGACACAACAATAAACAAGAGATCAAATTCAGTTGGCAGATTTCAGCTTAATTTACAAAATCAGAGAGAGATGTTAGCATTTTAGAAAATTATCAAGACAGATCACTGAAACTAAAGATATTCTAGTGTTAAATCAGTAAAATTAATCTCTAAGAAGACTGTAAGTCAAGAATCAAATTTTCACATCAGTCCACAAAGTGCGTTATTATCCTGGAAGATATTCAAGTTATGAATGACTTGAACTCAATATCAATGACAAAGAAATAGCTACAACATAAGTACTGGCACAGACGTGAAAGATGAAAACAGGAGTCCATAGAACCAGACTATAGGTTTAGGGGTGAACTTTGATTATTTTTACACAATGACTGTTCTCATCCCTGTTTTATAAATCCTGCTGTTTGTGAGTCACAGGATTCCTCTGATATTGACTGAATGCACAGGAATTTAAAGTGCTGCTAAGTAAATTTGCCTTCAATTTTTGACAAAAGGGAAGCCCATAGGAGGTTAATGTTAATTTTCTGAGTCAGCAAAACTAAACAATTTAAAAGCCAATACCCCAAACCTGTAATTATAATATAAGCAGAAGTGAATTGCCATTCAAAACAAATCCTTTGAAATTAAACCACTGTGCATTGCATTATTTGGTAAAGATCCATTTTGTTGTATTGGCTGTCAATAAACCTGATTACTTTCTTGTGGAAAATAACTTCATTGCCAATGCTGTCAAAATATCTCAGTTTATAGTATAAAGCCTATCATTACTATGCATGTCAGCATCAGTCTTAGCAAAGAAATATTTTAGTATCATGGTACACTCTTACTTTAAAAATCAGAAGAATTATAATGTAAACACATATTGAAACAGTTAATATGAATATTCTGCTCTTTTAATCTACAGAACTCTTCATTTTTTTGTGTACATACAGATGGATGATATATGCATAGATGTGTTTACATATAAATAGATAACTTCACATATATTATATTACTTTATGCTGTAAAATAAGTTAAAAAATAGCATTACAAAAATATAGAAAGCTTTGGATGGCAGCTAGGGTGGAGGTGCAGTGAGGTTCACTATCAGCAGTATCACAGAATACCAGGCAAAGCAGATTCAGGGCAGATCTCCAAAACTTGGAACCACACAGATAGGAATATTTAAAAGGTTTGAAGGCTTATAGTTAGTGTAACAGACTAAGAAAATGAACCCATACTATAGGCGGGGGGCATTTTTTTTCTGGTTACTGGGATGTGGAGGATGGAAGGAAGGGGAAGGGGAAGGTGGAGCACAGGACAGGAAATAGACACAGGATAGTTTAGGTGCTATGGAGGGGGGCAATACACAAGAAGGGGAAGGGGAATGGAAGAACAAATCGGACAGGAAACAATTAGGCAGGTTTGCACAGGCTAAGTGAGACAGAGGTAAATAATTATGTATCCACAACCTTGGGACAACAGTACTCTGGGATACAGGGATTGACACATGGTTGGAATGTGGAAAAGGGGGGGAATAATGTTAAGATGCTTGGCTGTTTTTTGAATCTTGGTTTTCCTTGCATTATATTATAAAATAGACACTTGAGGGAGACAGAAAGGAATAGCTAGAACTATCACCATAGAAAGCTTGTAAGTCCATCTGTCTTCTGCCTATAACTTATTGGAATACCTAAAATGGGGCTACAATGTGCCCAGTGAAGGAGGCTTCCTGTGGAGCCTCTGCATTGCATAAGACTATAGGTGGAATCCTGACTCACATCCAAAATCTGCTGGGGTGGAAAATTTTCAATTGAAAGGACAAGCAGACCAGCCTAGAGTGACTAGAGAAACAGAATATACTTCTTGAAAGAAAGACTGACAGGAAAAATACAAAACAATATAGGCAGTCCAACTGTTTACTACAAAAACAAACAAGTTGCTCACCCAGGAGACATCAAGGCAAGTGGTTGGGTCCCCTCAGGGCAAACCCCCTTCCAAGACTAAGACTCAATGGGAATACATGCTCTGATTGGTGACCATGTTCATCACCGATAAGGGGAAGTGAGGGTAAAACAACAATGAAGCCCTACAACATTCAATAGACTCTTGTGAAACCGGGTGGAGACCTGGTGGCCAGCAGGGTGGCAAAACCTGTGGACTCTTGGGCCCAGATTCAGTGACATAGCCTCAGAGGACTGGAGTGGAGAGTGAAGCGTCCAGCTGGTAAGAAGAGAGGACATATGCATAAGAGCACCCACACTTGCAGATAATACCCACTTGACTTGACTTCAATGACTGGATGATCAGAGCTCATCTAGAAGAAGAAAGAAGAGGGGGAAAAAAAAGAGTAATCTGATACAATTTGATGAACTTGACCTACACCTTTGGATGCAGTAGCTCTAAATAGAGAACATATGTTTACAGCAAGGATCATTCCCACCCCCTCCATACACAGAGTAGACAGGGATGGGCAACTTGGACATTGGCTACCTAAAATAGGGTGCTACAAAGGCAAGAAGTGACTGGCTTATAAGTTTTCAAGAGGGAGTCTAGGTCCAGAGGGTACGGAGGAAGGTAGAATCTCCATTGAGTAGTATCCAATCTGTCTAGGTGGGGCTAATGAAAGGAGATGGGGATAGGTCCCTTGTGGTACAATGGTGAATATTTATCAGGACTGACTACAAGTGTTGGGAATGTAAAGGTGGATGTTTTATAGCAAAAGAAGGGGAGTGATTGACTTTGCAGTCCAGGACGGAGGTCCCTGGAACCATCAAGGGAGAAGGAGTGCGAGACCCTACCCAGAGAAGCAGTGACACCAGAGATGAAGGCAGAGACGATGACGTGGAGAGATGGAGTGGCCGGAGACTCTAGACCCAGAGAGGGAGAGGGGCTGTGTGCTGATGACCATGTAAACTATCACATAATTCACAATGAAGCATTATATATATAAAGCTTTATTTAAAAAACAAACAAAAAAAAAAAACTTTAAAATGTGAAGCCAAGTCTATAAACATCTGAAATCTGTGCTTCCATCTTTCTAACCCTTCCCAGGGACTCCTGGTATGAGCTGTAAGATAAGCATTGGATTGCAAATCACACAGTTGGGTTATTCAAACCTACAAGCTGCTTTTTGGAAAGCCTACTATACATGGGCACTGGTAGTAGGAATCAACTAATTCAAAAGTACTTAACAACAACAGTACACTTTGATTTACACTACATGAAAATAATAGTGTTGATATCTTCAAGGGACACAAACTGTGTAGTTTTGCAATTTTCTTTGGGTTTTGGGAACAAATAGAAGTGTAAAAAAACAATCAGGGGTGTAGTAGGCTGGATGGGGTAAGGTTTACCTATGAAATTTTTACAGCACTTGATACCCTCTAAGAATGAGCATTGTTGTGATGGGGGGACAAAATGTCTCTGTGTGACTTTCCTGGCCTTTTTCTCAGCAAAGCTGTTTTTAATTTTTGAAAAATTATTTCTTAAAAAGTACCCCTTGCTCTTTCTATGTCCTTCGAAAAACTCAAGATTATCCCTTCAGAATCTCAAAACACTGTTAAAATAACCTTCTGAACTGGCCTCTCTGCCTTGACTTTAAGTACTCAGCAAATACCCTTGGAAGCAACTGCTTTGATTGAACTCTGTTTGAAGGTGCCCTAATGAGACTAAAACAAATGTATTACTAAGAGTTCTTACTTTCCTGTAGTCATCCACTGATTACAAAGACATGTTTAAATGCATTTGTTTGGCATAAACCATACATGTATGAACAAGAATCCTAGTAGCAATATGTTTTGACTTCTCTTCCTTTAGTCATTTTGACAAATTTTCTTCTAAAAATATATTGAAAATGGATGGTTTGGTGGCTTAGAGATATTTTGGGAGTCAGATATAAAAAATACATTATTTAACTATCAATATGTTTTATTGCATTTTAACGAAAGAATATTCTATTCACTTGTTTTCAAATCATGAAAGAAAATGTTGCTTATTATAAACAAAAGGAACTACAAGTAGCATTTATTGTTAATGAAAACTGATCAAATAGTAAAGCATATTTGTTAATTATATATATATATATATCAACATATAAAACATACACTGAAAAATGTCATTGTATTTTGTAATAATTTGCATGAAATT
Source organism: Chrysochloris asiatica (assembly GCF_000296735.1). Classification (NCBI taxonomy): domain Eukaryota; kingdom Metazoa; phylum Chordata; class Mammalia; order Afrosoricida; family Chrysochloridae; genus Chrysochloris; species Chrysochloris asiatica. Next base: position 7,785,217 of record NW_006408531.1, read on the forward strand.
ATTTCTTATTTAAGTAGTTTGAACTCCAGCAAACTTTTGTTTTATGAAGGTATGGTCTTGGGAAAGATACTTTTAATACTTCAGCCTATATTTATTGCTTGCTGAAAGTGAAGAGGACTTAAAACATTTACTGATGAAGATCAAAGGGCACAGGCTTCGGTATGGATTACAGCTCAATGTAAAGAAAACAAACATCATCACCGTTGGACCAATAAACAACATTCTTATCAATGGAGAAAAGATTCAAGCTGTCAAGGACTTCATTCTTCTTGGATCGACTATCAACACTCACGGAAACAGCAGTCAAGAAATCAAATGACATATTGTATTAGGCAAATCTGCTGCACAAGACCTTTTTAAAGTGTTGAAGAGCAAAGAGGTCAGCTTGAGGACTAAGGTGTGCCTGACCCAAACCATGACATTTTCAATATCCTCATATGCATGTGAAAGCTGAACGGTAAATAAGAAGTACCATAGAAGAGTTGATTCATTTGAGTTATGATGTTGGAGTAGAATACTGAAAGTGCCATGGGCTGCCAAAAGACTCAACAGGTCTATGTTGGAAAATTCTTGGAGACCAAGATTGCCAAACCTTATCTCTCATACTTCGGACATGTGAGGAGGGACCAGTCTCTGGAGAAGGATATCATGTTTGGTAAGGTGGAGGGTCAGAGAAAAAGAGGACGAATCCCAGAGAGATGAATTGGCCAAGTGGCAGCATCAATGGGCTCAATTGCAATAATTGTGAGGTTGTCCCAGAATCAGACAGTGTTTTGTTCTGTTATGCATATAGTCGCTGTGAGTCCATACTGACTCAATGGCACTTAACAACAAGAACAACAACAACAAGATTTATGTATTCCATCATATGAAGAAGGAACCCTGACAGCATGGTAGGTAAAGCATTGGACTGCTAATTACAAGGTTGGTGGTTCAAAACTGCAAGCCATTCCATTGGAGAAAGATAAGGCTATCTGCTCAGAAACCCTACTGGGTATTATTACACTCTCCTTTAAGGTCACTATGAGTTGGAATTGACTCAGTAGCAGAAGAAAAAGATTAAGTAAGATAACATATGTGAAATAATTTAAATTTTAGAGCTACAAAGTACTGTGAGAAAGTCTAATTACCATTATCCTTTTAGACTTTCAGGGAGATATTTCTGGAGTACTTACCTGATTCTTCCATGTAAAGATTCTGGAATTTTAAATAAATAATGATCTCCTATTTACTGGAATTCAAAACTATCATTAGTTTGAGTTTGCTGGATTATTGATAAGAGTGTTTAATAATCTTATCTGAGTATATGGTTAAGGTGCTGGGGTTAAAATATTCAACAGCTAGCAGAAATATTAAAGGTTCAAAATGATAAGTGGTCTGTGGGAAAGCTGTGACAGTAACTATACATATGTGTGTGTGTGTGTGTGTGTGTGTGTGTGTATACACATACACATGAAAAGGCTTTAAAAAGTTTGAGGAAATATTACATTATCTTTTAATTCTTTTTTTCCATACACTTTTTGAAGTCTACTTGTATTTATTTTATGTTATTACACTGCATAGATATAAAAATGAGCATGGAAACAGCATCTTACCTCTTCTTATTTCACCAAGGGGATAAGAAGAGAATCACTATCCGCATCATCTCAAGGCCTAAGGCTCATGGCCAATTCTTATGGAGCTGAGGTTAGACTTGCCTTGAACCTTCTATCTTCCCTACCAATTCTGACATCAACCACCCCTCCCACAACCTTCTCCACTTAACTGGGTTTGATAATTCACAGACTGGCTTTGCAGAGTCAGACATCATATTCATAGTTATGGTTTATTAGGGATGTTGTTGTTGTTGTTAAGTGCTGTTGAGTCAGCTCTTACTCCTAGGGATCCTGTATAGGGTTTCTGAGGAGCAGCTAGTATTTTGGACTGCTGACCTTGTTATTCAAACTGACTTTGAGGTTCAGTGCTTAGCCTACAGTGCCATACAAGGACTCCATTTGGAAAGTTAGCAGGTTACAATGCAGGGTCAGAAATGTTCGAGACACAGTCCTTTGATCAGGAGAACTTCTTCCCAGCATGCCTATAGGAAGACTTCACTTTGGTCATCCAATCCTTAGCTAAGCAGCCTCTTGGCCTTTTTTAACACATAGGCAGTGTTGCAAAACTCTTTTAGAACTGCTGATAATTGTTCAAAGGGCACATTCTAATCAGATACAAGCCAAAGCCTGAAGACACCAGCTCGTAGGTCAGCAAAAGTAACTCCCCAGTTAAGTGCCAGGAGAGGTACCCTACTCTACAAGTGAGTCTCCTGCCTTACTTATTCCATCACTTGGGAAGCTCACTTCTCTGTCTGGTATGCTGGCTCTAGGTTCTGCTGTAGCTGCTACACTGCCACAGCTCCAGTACCACAGCTTTGTATCTCTGGGTGAGAGAGGTTCAATGCATAGGGACCTAGGGGTCCAAAAGCTGCATTCCACCCCTGTTTTTTTCTTCTCTATGGTAGTGAAATTTCCTCCATTACACACACACTTCTGAGACAACTTATTCAGTAGCCTCATTAGAGTCCCATGTTTTTCAATTATACTTAATTCTGCTAATAATTACTCACATGAATCATACACGTTTTTTGCATTTCCTTCTGGATTCTCTTACCAAGACTTATTAGGAAAAAATAGTTGGTATGAGTTTACAAAGACTATGAATAGAAGACATCATAATTCACTACATCACAATAAGATTTGAAATACAAGTTTGAATATAGAAAGTAACAATCCTATTTTCTTAGAAAAACAGTGCCTGTCATCATTGATCATAATCTCAACTGTAATTTGTGGTTTTCCTTAATTACATTAAGACAATATCTTTCTACTACTAGTTTATTCAATAAAAATTTATTAAAGGGGATCAAGTACTGTCAAATGTTTTATCTACTGAAATTATGTTATTTAATTTATCTTTTAAATGTTTATATGGTTAATTGTAGCAATTGATTTTCAGATATCAAACTGACTTGATGGCACATAACAACACACAATTTGGTTTGAATGGATTATTATTAATATATATATATATGGTTGTCATCAAGTTGCTAAATTTTGTTGAGTATTTTCCATCTGTACTCAAGTGGGCTATGTCTGAAGTTTCCTTCTCTTATAATGTCTTTTTCTGGTTTTGACACCTAGGTATACTGATCTCCTTTCCTGTTTTCTGTTAGAGGGTAAGGAGAACAGATTTTTTTTTTTTCCCATAAATTGCTTGCTAGAATTCACCAGTAAAGTCATATTGGCCTGGACTTTTCTTTGTAAAATGTCCTTCAATTAAAATTTATTTATTTATTTGATATAGGAATATTCAAGGCTTTATTTTCTGTCAATATTTTTGTCATTCAAGGAATCTGTCCATTTCACCTAGGTAGTCAAATGTATTAGTATAGTGTTGGTAATAATAACAACTTATAATTATTTAATTATGTATAAAGTATATTTTAAGGAGATCTGGTAGAAGAGTAGATTATGAGTTGTTCTTCAGAAACTCTATGTAGGGTTGGTATGAGTAGAAATTGACTCAAGGTCACTTAAGAACAGGAACAATCTTTCATAAATCCTTCAGTATTGATTGTACTTCAATATAAAGAACACAAAATCCTCACAACTGGAAAAATAAATATCATGATATAAGCTTGAAGTTAATTTTGCTTGAATCCACAATCCATTGTAGCAACAGACAAGGAATCAAACAACGTATTGCATTTGGCAAATCTGCTGCAAATGACCTCTAGAAAATGTTACTGAGCAAATGTTTTATCTATTGAAATTATGTTATTTAATTTATCTTTTAAATATTTGTATGGTTATTTATAGCAAATGTCACTTTGAGGACTAAGGTGCCGCTGACCAAAGCCATTTATTTTGAATTACCTCATGTTCATTTGAAAGTTGAACAATTAATAAGGAAGACTGTATAAAAGTGAATGCATTTGAATTATGGTGTTGAGAAGGCTATTAAAAGTGCCATGGACTTTCGGAAGAACTAAGAGGTCTGTGTTGGAATAAGTATAGCCTGAGTGCTCCTTATAAGCCAGGATGATGAGACTTAGTCTCTCTTACTTCACACATGTTATCAAGAGGGACCAGTCTCTGGAGAAGGAAATGATGCTTGGTAAAATGGAGGGTCAGTGAAAAAGATGGATTACACAGTGGCAGCAACAATGGACTCAAACTTAACAGTTATGAGGATGGCACAGTGCTGGGGCCAAGTTGTGCATGGGGCCAAGTTCAGTCAGAACTGACCTAATGGCACATGACTCATATTTCTACCTCTTATTGGAAATATACCTGCATTGTTTATCTGCTTTGATTTTGGGTTTATTCCTGGTGTCTTTGTGTTTTTTCTCACTCTCCATATCGTTAAGATAGTATTTTATTTATATTTTTTATTACTATGTTCAGTAATAATAATGTTGTTACTCAGTGCTACCAAGTTGGTTCTGACTAAGAGTGATCCTGTAATAGGGTTTCCAACGAGACGTTGTTGTTGTTGTTGTTGTTAAGTTCCATCGAGTCAATTTCGACCCATAGTGACCCTATATAGGGTTTCCAAGGAGCATCTGGTGAGTTTGAACCACCAGCCTTGTGGTTCAAATGGCTTTGTTGTCTGGCGCATTAACCCACAGCACCACACCAGGACTCCAATGAGACATTAGTGAATTTGAATCACCGACCTTTCAGTTAGCAGTCCAGTGCTTACTCTACTGCACCAAATCAGGACTCGAATAATAATAATAGAAAAAGAAGAATAACAGTACCATGGACTGCCAGATGAACAAACAGGTCTATGTTGAAAGAAATGCATCCAGAATGCCCCTTTCAAGGAATGATGGCAAGACTTCATCTCTCAATTTGAACATGTTTCAAACAGGGACCCTTCCCTGGATAAGATGATTGGTAAAATGGAAACAAAAAGAGAAAGACCCTTAATGAGATAGATTGGTACAGTGAAAACAAAAATGGACTCAAATGTAATAATAATTGTGAGCCTGGTGATGGACCGGGCGATATTTCATTCTGTTGTGCATAGGGTCGCTATCAGTTTGAACTGACTAGTCCAAACTAAGCAAGAACAGAACTATTAACTTATTATGGTTACATTTTACATGAGAAACCCTTCAACAGGGCTGTTGCTGCTGTTGTTAAGGGTCATCGAGTCGGTTATGACCCATAGCAACTCTGTATAGGGTTTCCAAGGAGCAGCTGGTGACCTTGAACTGCTGACCTTGCAGTTTAAACGCCTTTGCAGTCTGGAACATTAACCCACAGCGCCACACCAGGCCTTAGCTCTTATTTAACAAAAGTCAGAATTTTAAACTTATACTTTGTTGTTGTTTAATGTCATTGAATAAGTTCTGTCTCACAGTAATCCTGTATTGGATTTCCAAACAGTGGCTGGTGGTCTTGAACAACCAACATAGTGGTTAGTAGTCCAGAGCTTATCCTACAGTATCATACCAATACTTTTAGTTCTGTTTATTTTAGACTTTAATTATATAAATGTCTTAAATAGCTATATAATTCTTAGCAATACTCAAGTTTATTCCTCTCTTTTCATGACTTAGAAATGCTTTTTTCTATGAATTTATAGACATTTTGCCTATGTTTTCATCAATTATATTTTGGTTTTATTTTCTACTTAAGCTACATGATTGTCCTTTTTTGGAAGGTCTGATTTAGAAGTCTAAATATATCTGACTTAATTGTTAAAATTTGTGTGGTCATTTTAGAATAATCACTTCTATTTCACTTCTTACTCTATCAGCAAAAAATATCTGTGTTTACTGATAGAACTAGTTCATGTTATTTCTTCTCACATCCCTCATATCACTAAAGACATTTCCTAGTTCACTAAGAAAATGAAAGCCATTAGTAGTGTATTCATTCTCCATAACCCCCATTAAACCTAAAGATCTCCCTTGTTTTAACTTTATTTTCTGTGACTTATAGCATTTGGAAATAGTAGAATTTTCCTAAATACACTTTCCACACTAACTGGCTTCAGTTTTTCAAGGTTTCACATTCTTGATAAGTATTTCCTTTAAATGAAGTGTTACCTTGTATTATAATATTATTGGCATCAGACAATACAAACATCAATATCTTAATCATAATTAATTTTATTATTATACAAGAAATACAATATAGAAAATCTTCTTGAAAGAATGATTGACATTCCTATTTCTCTATTTTGTTGTTGTTGTTAGGGGCCATTGCTTTGTTATGCACAGCAGAACGAAACACAGCCAAGTTCTGGGCCAACCTTATAATTGTTTCTACATTTGAGCCTATGGCTGATGCCACTGTGCCAATCCATTTTTCTGGGGTCTTCCTCTTTTTCTCTGACCCTTTACTTTATCAAATATGATAAACTTCTCCAGTGACTGGTCCCTCTTGACAATATATCTCAAGTATGAGAGATGAAGTTTGGCCATCCTGGCCTCCAAGGAGTACTCTGGCTGCACTTCCTCCAACACAGATCTGTTGGTGCTTTTGGCAGCCCTTGGCACTTTCAGTATTCTCCTCCAACACCATAACTTAAATGCATCAATTATTCTACGATCTTTCTTATTCATTGTCCAGATTTCATATTCATATGAGCTTATTGAAAATGCCATGACTTGGGTCAGGAGCACCTTAGTTCTCAAAATTACATCATTGCTCTTCAACAGTTTAAAGAGGTTTTGTGCAGAAAATTTGTCTAATGCAATAGGCAAGATCATTTGATTTCTTGACTGCTGCTTCCATGAATGTGGATGGTAGACCCAAGCAAAATGACACCTTTGACAACTTCAATCTTTTCTCCATTTATCATGATGCTGTTTATTGGTACAGTGGTGAGGATTTTTGTGTTCTTTACATTGAGATGCAACCCATACTGACGGCTGTCATCTTTGATCTTCATCAGTAAGTATTTTAAGACCTATTGGCTTTCAGCAAGCAAGGTTGTATATTGCAGGTTGTTACTAAGTCTTTCTTCAATCCTGATTTGAACCACAAGGTTGTTGGTTCAAACTCACCAGTCACTCCTCAGAAATCCTACATAGGATCGCTATGAGTTGGACCTGACTCTGAAACACTTAACTACAACAATAAATTCTATTTTCTTTACGATCAGACCACTGAATATTTGCTTAACTCTGAGTTGTTTTTTATACAATTAACTAATCATCAATCTGTTCGTAAATTATTTTTTTCCAACAGTTCCATGACATATTGGCCTTACTCCTCATTTATATTTGTTTTCAGGCTGACACCGTTTTTTCTTTCTTATTCTTCTCTTTATATCTGATTTTTAAATGTTGAAAAGGTACCGGATTCTATCCTAAACCCATTGTTCATCTGTTCTGGTCTCTGTTACTCATTCAGCCCATTTACTTTATAGCTCATATTGGTGTCTATTGCTCCACATCTTACTACTTGCTAGCATTTATACTCATATGTTTGAGGATCATTTCAAACTTAATATGCCTTAAAAGGGAAAATCAGTTTTCTTGCACAAAATATTTATTTGCATTCTCTCTCATTTCAGTAATTATTAATATTATCCACCCAATTGTTCAAGTCTCAAACCTGGCAATAGCCTTTCATTTCTTATTTTATTCTTCATATCAATTCCGTCAGGAACTCCTTCATGTCTAGGAAGCTTGGTTTCTTATTGTAGCCACCTTTGTGTTATCCTTCTGTCAACTTTATCCTGCCCATCCTATTATATCTCTTTCACTCTAAGAGTCTACCTTCTAAGTACCTTTCTGACTATCTTTTCTGTTCTAAAAGATAAATCAGCTTATGCCACTCCTTGTGTATAAAACACTTCAGTAACTTCCTGGTTGACTTAGAATAGGATCTAACTAGCTGACCATATAGATTCTATTGAGTTCTCTAAGAACATGCCATATCATGTTCTCCTAAACTTTAAAGTTTTTCAGTGAACTAGGGAGTTTTGGCTACATTGCCCAATCTTTGCTTTTTCCTCCAACACCAAAACTTTTGCATTATTTCCTCTTCCCTCAGCTATCGGAATAACATTTCTTCTCATTTTCAGAGTTCAAATTATACAGTTCTTCTGCAGACAGCCTTATCCTGACTACCCTAAGTAACCCAGCACAAGCCATCACATGTATGCTTTTCTACTACATATTGCTTATGTCTTTCATAGTACTCATTACAATCTGTAATTAATGTCTTCACTTGCTGATTTATACTTATTTTGTAGTATCCCTGAATATAACATGTGATTTTTGAGAGCATGCTTAATATCCAGTTTCATGTAAACTGACATTTCATAGACACTTGTGGTTTTCATGCCTCTATGTATCCTCTCTCACATTAAATAAGACTAACCTGTGGAACAAACAGAAATTGATGCATATTTTGGACCATAAAATAAAAGTCAATAAATCTCACAGGATTTAAATCATACCAAATATGCCCTCTGACTTTAATGGAATTCAATTACAAAGAAACTCAAGAAAACTTAAAAAATATTTGAAAACTAAGAAGCATACTTCTAGACAAGTCACAGATCAAAGAGATAATCAAAAAAGGAATTCGAGTTTTTTGAACTAAATAAAAATGAAAGTACAACAGATCAAAGGCAAGTTAGAGGGGAATTTATAACACTAAAAGCATATATTAGAAAACAATAAATGTTTTGAATAAATTACCCCAGAGTAAACATCAAACTAGAGAAAAAAGAAGTAAACCCCAAAACAAGCTGAATAAGAATTCAATAAATGGACCATAATTCAATTATATAAATAATGAACAAACAATTGAAAAAATAATGAAACCAAATAAGAATATTTGAGAAGATTAATAAAATAAAAAAACTTTAGTCACCATGCTATGGGGGGAAAAAGGAAGACTCAAATAATCAGTGACAAAATTGAGGGTTGTTGTTGTTGTTAGGTGCCATTGAGTCGGTACCGACTCATAGCGACCTTATGCACAGCAGAACAAAACACTACCCGATCCCGGGCCAACCTCACTACTGTTGCCACACTTCAGTCCATCGAAGCTGCTACCTGGCCAACCCCTCTCACTGGGTGTCTTCCTCTTTTTTTCTGACCCTCCACCATACCAAACATGATGTCCTTCTCCAGTTACTGGTCCCTTCTGACAATATGTATATGAGAGACGAAGCTTGGCCATCTTGGCCTCCAAGGAGCACTCTGGCTGCACTTCTTCCAACATGGATCTTTTGGCAGCCCATGACACTTTCAATATTCTCCTCCAACACCATAACTCAAAAGCATCAATTCTTCTACGGTCTTCCTTCTTTACTGTCCAACTTGTACATGCATATGAGGTTATTGAAAATACCATGACTTGGATCAGGCACACTTTAGTCTTCCAGATGATATTCTGCACGTATTTCAAAGCAAATAATGGTACATTATGAACAATTAGTGCAAATAAACATTACTGCTTAGATGAAACAGATAAATTCATTGAAAGAAACAAACTATTAAACCACATTCCAGAAGAAATAGCTATTCTTATTTACCATTAATCTATTAGGCAATCAACACTGTAGTTAAAAATCTTTCTAAGAGAAAGATTTGTCATTGTTAAGCATCATTAAGTTGGGTGGAACTCATAGCTACGTTTTCAAAGAGCAGCTGGTGGGTTTGCACTGCTGACTTGTGCTTCACAGTCCAGTGTTGATCCTGCAGTGTCACATTTACTGGTGAATTTAACCATACTTTAAAGAATTGTTGTTGTTGTGAAGTGCTGTCGAGTCGATTCTGACCCATAAGGACCCTGTATAGGGTTTCCAAGGAGCAGCTGGTGAGCCTCAATCACCAACCTTGCAGTTCAAAAGGCTTTGCAGTCTGGCGCATTAACCCACAGTGCCACACCAGGATAAATACTGACAATTCCAAACATATTCACTCTGGCTGAAATTTGAAGAGCAGTAAATGCTCCCTCTCTAATTCTTTGAGGTCAGCATTATTCTATAAATAAAGGTAGAAAATAGTGTTAAAGAAATAAAACTATAGACCAATATCCCTTTTGATATAATGTAGATTTGTAGATAAATTCTACATTAAATGTTAACAAATCAAATTCAGCAAAAATTTAGAAAAAAACAAACAGTAATACACAATGATCAAATGAAACACTGCAAGGTTGTTTGAATGCAAAAACTGGCATGGAAGAGATGTCCAACCTTCTCCAACTTCTCAAGAGAGAAGGAGGAGAATAACCTTCCAAGGCTAATCCCTATGAGGTGAAGGCCAGACAAGACTCCACCCTACAACCTTCTTTACCCTATTCTGAAAACAACTATCCCTCCCATGCCACCCTGCCACTCTACTGGACTTGATAATTTGTTGTAATGGCCACACAGAACTAATAGGCAATATTCACAGCTATAGGACTTATTAGGGAAGTGAACATGATATAATTTAGGATCAGAAGCAAAACAGCATACAGCAGCTCTCTGATCAGGAATGCCTTTCCTCAGTTGTACTGCAGGCACACCTTGCTCTTATCCTTGATGTCTCAGTCACATGACTCCTTGACATTTTCCTTGCTTTTGCAAATATTAAAAGCTCTTTAAGTGTTGCTGATAACTGCCCAAAGGGCACCCATTTTGGCAAGCCAGTCTCATGCCTAAAGACACTCAGCATTACTTGATCTGTAGTTGGGACCCATGCTGCTGTCTCTCTCCACGCTATTATCTCTGCTGCTGCCACTTCTTTGTACAAGTATCTTAGGGTACAAAGGATGTGTTCTGCATGTGACTCTTTTTTCTTGATGGTCCTGTGGTTGTCTCTTACTGCTTCTGAGATGGCTCCTTCTAAACCAAGTGGTATACCAAAACTAAGCAATTTCTGTGTTAGAGTATCATATACCCTATTTGTGTGTCCTGGTGTGATGCTGTGGATTAATCACAAGACTGCAAATCCATTTGAACTGCAAGGTCAGTGGTTCAAGCTCACCAGTTGCTCCTCAGAAACCCTCTATAGGGTTATTACGGGTAAGAATCGACTCCATGGCACTTAACAACAACAACAACCTAATCATTGGTGGGAGTTACCTGGTCTAAGGATAGAAAAGCCATATCAGGTAAATTCACTGATTTTACCATATCCAATATTTCAAAACAATGTTAAAAGTTCCATATTGACAAACTATAAAAGAAAATAAAAGTAATCATTTGGATGGAAAAAGAAAAAACATTATATAAAATTTAACATCCCTGCTGATAAAACTCTAAGGATGATGGGAACAGAACAGAAATTTCTCATCCTAGCAATGAAGACTAATAAAAAACATAATTGTAAGAGATTGAATGCTTTCACCCTAAGATTAGGAAAAATAAAATCATGTCTGTTTCTTTTAAATTTTGTATTGGAAGTCGTGGTCAGAACATTCAGAAACAGAGAAAATTCATCCTGATTTAAAAGAGAGAATCAAACTCTCTTCATTCACATTTTACATGATCTTATATATGTAATTTTATATTATCTTATAAATGGAATCATACAACAATTAGTGATCCTGTGGAGGATTTCTGAGAGCATCTGGTGGGTTGGAACTGCTGACATGGAGGTTATCAGTACTGTGCTTATCTTACAGTGCCAAAAAAAGCTGCTAGAATAATAAAGAAGTTTAGTGCACTGAAGAATATGAGACAAATATTAAAAATTAAATTGCATTTCTATTTACATGCAAAGAAAACTATACATTAAAAATTTAATATTATTTCTTATAGCATTGTTGTGGTTAGGTGCCATCAAGTCGGTACTGAGCCATAGTGAGTTTAAGCACAGCAGAA